>NC_051848.1:69651578-69777342 GCF_002237135.1 Teleopsis dalmanni | reverse complement strand
TTCTATCTCTCTCTCTCTTTTTATTTCCCTTTTTTCTTTTTTCTCTCTCTCTCTCTCTTTTATCTCCCTCTATTTCATTTTCTCTCTTTTTCTTTTTCTCTCTCCCTTTTTCTTTTTGTCTATCTCTATCTTTTTTAAGTTATCTCTCTCTTCCTTTTTCTCTCTTTGTTCCTCTCTTTCTCATTCTACTTCTTTTTCTCTCTATCTTTTTCTCCCTCTTTCTCTCTCTCTGTTTTTGTACTTTTCTCTCTCTCTTTTTCTTTCGCTCTCTGTTTCTCTCGCACTCTCTTTCTCTATATTTTTTTTCTCTCTTTGACTTTCTCTCTCTTTTTGTCTTTCTCCCTTTTTGTCCTTCTTTCTCTGTCTTTCTCTCTTTCTCTGTCTTTTTCTACCTCTCTGTCTTTCTCTCTCTATCTCTCTCTTTCTCTTTATTTAAACACTGACGCAACTAAATTTTCCAAAAAATTGTTACGGTATATTTTCCGATCAAAATTAAAGCGATTTTCTTAAAACATCAATAAGAAGCGACTTTCTTAAAACATCAATAAGAAGCGACCGCTAGGGATCACAAATGTTGATACTGTGCTAAGGATCATAAGTAAATAACTCTTTTTACTCTATTGAGACTAGTTTTTCTTTTTTTTTTTTAATGACTCGTTTTCAATTTGTTCAGCGAAGTAGACATTTATCTTTTACTGTGGTGATGAGTTCGTAATTTCGAAAAATTTCGTAAACTTCTGCAACACTGCCAGTTTCGTTGTAACGAATTATGGTACTGCAAAACCCAAAACTCCCTACCACTCACGTTGTCAAATAATGAGCCCAATAACCGAGTTACCTTAATCGTAATGTATATTGTTGCTATTATTATGTTGCTCGTTTATTGCTCGACTTTGTGAATGTCACTAAAGTTATTTTCTGATTTATTGTTTAACAATAATATATACTTTTGCCATATGGTACTTAATATTATTACATTTCTTTAGAAATTATGTCGAAAATGTGATGAATTTATCGCAAAAATTATTTCATAATATTTTTGCTGTTAAAAATTTTATACTCATTTTTCCAATATTTATTGTATTGCATCTATAAATATTTAACTTTTATTAAATTAAATTTTTTTTTATTAAATTTATAATTATTTATATTTTTTCAAGCAGATGCAGTCAGAAATTCTTCGAATCGCAAATATTTATCTTCATTAATTAAAATTTTAATCACTAATAAAGACTTCTTAATGACTCATTAAATATATAATACATGGAGAACTGTGTTGCAACATTTCCAGATACAGACAGAACTACTATAGAGATTTTTGGTTTAAGTTGTATATTTTTCAACACTTTCTTTTGTATTCAAGTATTTTCATGTATCTCCCTGGCCACCGGATGTTTTTGTTTTTGGTTGCTCTTCAAGATATTTTTAGCATTTTTTTTCATAACTTTTATTATTATGCGCGTATTTCTTAATTTTTTTTTAAATATATTTCAGTTTTATTTGCACAACTGCATTTATATATTTTGTACTTTTTAAATGTATCTGCTGTATGAACTTTTTACCAGTTTTTTTCAGTTAATTTTAAAGTTCAATAACTTAATATTTTTAACATATGTCCCAGTAAATTTATCGGCAAATAAACGTTACTTTTATTCACATTCCATAGCACATATATGTTATTATTGATTAAATATTTAAAAAAATATTCATGAAAACGTTTAATGACGCTCATTCAATACTGATATAAAGTTAAGTACACATTTATTACTTGTACAACATTGCGTATGCTCTACCCTTTCAAGTGCGCATTGCTTTTTTTCAAATAATATTTTAGATACAAATTTCAAGTGCAAGCATGTATGGTATATGAAATTTTTTGTTGACATTGATCTATAAAAAAACCGAACACATTCAACAGAATTGATAAGCAATTTATTTTTCACGAGAACTTGTCTCCTATTCAACGTTTATTTTTCGACAATAGAGAAATAATTTACATTCTTTAACGATTGGCAAAAAATAAGTACTTTAATATTAGGAAACCTAAATTTATGTTTATCTATGATGATAAGTAGTTGTCAAACATAAATTGAGTTATAAAAAAGTTGTATGACTCATCACATAGACAACACAAAATACCAAATAGATCGATCAATAAATACATGATAGCTATTCAAAGGACACAATAAAGGAAATTCCTTACAACTAACAAACAAATTTATAGTTACAAGGATTTTGGAAAAGTCTATAACTTTGTAAATTTATGTAAAACTTAATAATAAAGGAAACAAACAAATTGCATTTAAAGCTTTACAATGTGAAAACAAATATACTTTTATTATTTTATAGATATTATTATCACAGTAAACTCATTCAATCAGTTAACATGACCATAGTCCCTTAATAAAATTTAGCTATTGTAGCTCTTGTAACAACTCTACTATGATACATATAATAATAATTGCATTATATGATACAAAACAGTAAAAAGAAAGAGAACTCTATTAGCAAAGGCTACCAACACTATCACAATCTAAAATACTTTTAGGGACTTACAACCTAAAACTCTTTAAAGATTGCATAGCACAATCAAAAAAATAACCTAAGAATTATTGCGGAATGATTGACCGTTCACTGTAGCTTGAATAATCAGCTATCGAAGTTAGGAATTCAATCCAACTCAGTCTATCGATACTATAGAAAAGAGAGAGAAACTGCATATCATAAGTTTAGAGAGCGCCCGGCACTGCTGCACAAGTGGAAGAAACACCAAGGAGGGTATTTCATGGATCATAACGATCCAAAACTAGGAAAGATAGTCTCTATACTTTTTTTCATAAAAAAAATCGAACTTGGAGAAACACTCTAGTCCGACTAAAAGGCAGAATAGATCTTTTAGGTCACAGTACACTATCCCTGCTTTTTCAATAATAATACAATATAGTATCCCGGGTTGCAAAAGTATTTGATCCAATATCTCAGAGGTACTTGTCAATATCGAAGACGGCGCATGCCGATATATAACAACAATATAAAGAATTTGTTAAAACTCTCTAATTTAATTTTCTCCCCTTGCGTCTACAATAACAATATATAGTATTTGTTAAAACGTAATTAAGATGATGCAGTCAAGAACATCAAGACTATTTTATATAAAAGAAAACAGTAATTGAGAACATAAACTTTTCATAAAATATGAATTACATATTAATATAATACATTAAAAACTCTTCTAACTCTCCGCTCATTTTCAACGGACAAGTATCCTCAAGTAATAAAATATTTTATTTTTCATTATTTGGAACAGCTTAACCCATTAAACCAAACGTTTTTAACTGACTACGTTAATCTAAGCATGCTAAACAATTAATACACTATCTCTCTATCCGGTTTTTTTTTTGCTCTGCAGTTGGTTTACTCTTTATAATTTCACCTATTCATACTTATAACTTACAGTTGCACAATAACAAATCATTATCTGTTATGTTGCTAAATAGTTTTAATTCTGATTAATTTAAATAAGCAATTGTCCTCAAAAATAGCATAATTGATGTTATAGATGAGTTTATAATATAGTTATAATAAATATATATATATATAGCAGATATATATATATATATATGTAGAAATATTCCGATTTGTCTAAACATATGAAACGGGGTGGGTTATGTATTGCTAAACTCTAAAGCAATTTAAGTTTGTCAAAATGTTGGTTGTAGAACGGTGTATAAAGCCTTAACATCATATAAACCATATACATTATTGATTATCACGTTTGATAGTTGGTTAGTTGGTTGCAGTAGCAGGCTAGCAGATAAATTTCCATGTACTTTAAATAACGGTTTTTCGCTGTTGAGCTACCATATTCCTCGCAAGAACCCCTAAGATGGAAGAATGCAGATTAAATCTATCCAGTCGAATTTCAATAATTGAATAGGTCTTTCGTCTTTGATAGTTCGCCTGATTTGATAGTTGCCCGCGAATATGTTTCTTAGGTTTTAAGTTAATCAGAACAAAATCGAATAAAACTTTTTGCAAAAACTTATTCTGAATCTATAAAAAGTCGTTAAATGGATTAACTACATTACAGTCTTCACTAGAAAGTGTGAACTAATTAAATCCAAGAATTTTTTTCAGGTTCTTTTCATTTTTCAGAAATTTGCTCTTTTTTTGAAAGTAGTCAATGTAAAAAAATAGATTCTCACGTAATCCAGAGTTTTGCGAATGAACCGAGTTAACAATGTATGAAGCGCCCACATAAAATAATATATACGATATATGTGCTTTCGATTTTACGTCAATAAAATTTGTATTTATATTAATTGAAAAAAATGCAATAGCTATGATTTAAATGAACGGTGTTAAGCTTTCGGTGAAGTCAAACAAATTTTACACCAAGTTTTTTAAATTTATATATTTATTGCTTAGTTTTAATATTAATAATTTTTATGACGTAAATTTATTACAAATTACAACAATCTTTGCAAAATTTATTCGGTAAAAAAAATAATATATAGGTCTCGATCCAGTACTGCTGACAAAGTTGTAACTCGACATTTTTATAAGAAATTATCATAAATATAATTTTTACTGTTAAATTAAAAAAAATTTATATATAATTACTATTCATATTTCATTAGTCCCTTTAGTGTGAAAACATAGTCTTTATATTTTTGATAATGACTTTATAGCAAACTAATATTAGTATTTAATTTATTTGTTGTTTATGTATGACAAGTGAAACCCTGTCACAATAATAATTTTTATTATTTTCGTATTTATATTTGGATATGGCTGTCACATAAAATATGATAGACGTATACTATATTATGGTTAAAAGCTGAAACACCCACATATTAAATATTGTATTACAAACAATTTTTTCATTGCAAAAATTTATTCTCTAACATTTTTTATTGACGATATTCAGTTAATACGTATACTTTTTAATCTATTTCTGACGTCCCTTATATACAGTGTTAAAATAATCGATGTGCTTAGTTTGAACATGATAAATGAAAGTAGTTCATACTACGAAACAATTAACACCAGATATTTTCTTCAGTCAAAGTAGTGTTGTTCAGCACGTAATGAAAAGGTTAATACTGACATGAATATACTTCTAAGGATATCCATCAAAAAATTATTACGAAATCCATTGTTTTATACATTTACGATTTTAATGGTGTGATAAATATCTTAAATGAAGCTTTTAACATTAAAATATATAGTAAATCTATATTTAAGCTTATATTTGGTCATAATTATAGCTTGTGCTATTTATGGTCTATAAAGTATAACGATTTTTTTATTATAAGATATATCTTTTAGTCTGAACTATGATTTCGAATATTGATAATATATTATTATTATTCGAAATAAATTTTCTTCCTTAAAAAAATAAAATTTTTGGATTTTTAACTAGAATTTCATACGTGGTGTATACCTCATTTTTTAAAAATTTTTGTAAAATTATATTTTTATCTTTTCATATATTAATATCTTCCTGGCATCATTATCTTAACAGAGCTAATATCGCTCATGTATTTTTCTTAATTTTTGTTTTTGCTTAACTCTTTGAAATTTTCTGATCTTTCCGTCTTTCGTCAGTTAAAGCCTCAAGTATCAAATTGGGTTATCATATTTTTTATCGTTTTCATCTAATAAGTTTAGAAAATGCTGTATTATATACAATATAACATATTGATAATACAAATAATTTATTGACCCTCTTAAAATATAAAGTAAACCGTTCTTATATATATATCTAATATCTACATTATCATCATCGTTGCAGCTCGGGGTGAGTTTCAGCTGCATCAACCAGCTTCTGCTTTGCATGTTGTTTTAGATCTCCAATTTTGGATACCCATTTTTCTGATATCGTCGATCATATTGTCGGGTTATCTAATACGTAGTCTATCTCTGCTGTGGTCGTTGTGTGGCGTGACATGGAGTATTCGCTTTTGGGGTCTATCATCCGGTATTCTCATGACGTGCCCGATCTAACTTAAGCGCTGATTAAACTATATTAAAATATGGTTTAATATCTATATAAGATAGATAGAATTTGATATATATGTAGATATCAATCGTAAAAATTTGAAATCTTCATCGTTTAGGTTAATTTATTTAATTTATTTCTATAACATAAAAATTAATTTACGTATAAAGTAATTTCAAAAATAAAAACGCTTGTATATTTGGACATATTTATAATTTTTAATTAAAAGTTTTCAAACGATAACACCTAATTTACCTAATTTTTATCTAATTTGGCCTACTTGAAATTCTGATAAATACCAACATTCGCTGCTATACCGACATAATTTACTATTTCCCTCAATTTACCATAAATTTCGAACTCGCACTCGGCCTTAGAGTAAGATAGAGTTACATACGACCTAGTTGTTAAACGTTCTTGGACCCTAATGATCCATTATGATACCACTACTTCTCGCCAAACCTTGACTGTTTTACTAATAATACTTTTGTAAGGTTCTAATAAAGAACAGGATGTTTTTAATGCGATGGACACTCCTGTCAGAGAGCTGAAAACATATTTACCTAAGAAGTTTGCCTTGTTTTTAATTTTGACACATTAATTACAATACGCCTAAAACATAGGTATGTTGAAAGCATGATTCCCCAATCATGCTTACACGAAAAAATAAACTGTTTTTTTTTGTATTAATATTTCATTAAACTCAAACTGTCAATATTATTGACTTATCAACAGCTAATGTAAGTAATTTTTATATTTTTTCATATTCGAGACAAGCTAACATTTTTTGTACTTTTATTTTATTTTTAATAGATTTCAAGTGAATTGCAATTGCATATTTCGAAATGTTGTTAAACTTGTATAAAAATTCCATTTAATCAAATCTGACAAATCAAAGTTGTTATTTAATTTTAATTGCCTAGTGCTCATAGTACGTTGGATATCATTGTAAAATTTACCTAGAACTTTATCTAATTTCTAATTAATACCCATTAAACTTAATGTTGGTGTTAAAAATTGCGTACAATTCAAATGTAAAGTACCTTGTCAGTTCACCCAAAAAATTGTTTTAAAGTAACTTTTTTTTTATATTATGAAATATAATATATACATATATACAAACAACAATGATTACTTATATTATGTATATAAAAATGTGTATAATATGCATATAAAACTAATAGATGTAATAGAAGTTGGGTATCGAATGTCTTAGTAAGTAATTCCTTGAAAATTATATGAAACAAATTATTAATGAGTTATACATTTATATTTAATTTTACTATTGAGTTTGACCTTTTTTAGTAAAATGACAGTAAAAATTGGTTGCGTGTAACGTCTGTTTGTTACACCGTCTATCCGTCCATGCGGTTGGTTCATATAGATGAGATATATTATAATACTTTTAAGATTATTAATAGATATAAATAAAATTATCTATAATAAATATATACGTTTATAAATCAGTATTTTCGATACATTTATAAAATAGTTAAGCCTATGAGAATCAAAATTTGCAAGCAAAGCTGCGGACAATTGCATGAATAATTTCGCAATAAAGTGTTCACTTAAAAACTTAATTATACTTTAAAGTAAATAAAAAAATTACATTTATAGATATCTGATCCAGATATCTGTATTTTAATTATTGTAACATCATTACATTAAAAATTGAATTCATGTGATGGCAAGTGGAAATGCTGTCAGTAATTTACATACTGTTATTTTACTATTCAAATTAATTATTCTTTAATTTTTTCATTAATTCATTTATTATTAATTAATTATAAAATATTACAATTAATTCCTACTATACAGAGGTGGCATTATTAATAAAGGTGGTTCTTTTGTTAAAAAAATTAAAATATGTATTATAGGAAAAGGCGTCAATTTTTAATTAAAAGAACTTCATTAAAATATCAATATTTTGAAAGTCACTTACGTTAGCGGTAGACAATCTAACAAAAAAGCAAAAGAACAGATTCAAACTTAGCTTTATCACAATAAAAATTCATTAAATAATACGAGTACATCATTTGTGCAATTTCTTGTAATTGATGTGTGTATGCTGTCTATCATAGTCTTTTTCTCATACCCATACTAATAATTTTTTAAATGCATCCTCGTATTTAATGTATCTTAATATGGAATTGTGAAAAATCAATGATTATTCAGGAAGAAATATACAAAAAATTCTTAAACATCGTGCACCGTAGTGTTAGAGTAGTTATATAGTATATATGCTTAGAACAAACTGCGCCAAGTGATTAAATTGACCCACTGCTCATCGCCTAGTTATCAAAAATTCTATACAAATATTATATAGAATATTGTATATATCATACAAATACTACTTAATATAACCTGAAAATGTTTTGCAATAAAATGATCTTACAAACCACTAAGTGTTTCCTACTGGAGTAGAGTCCAAGTGAAGAAGAAGGATATGATAGTTGATGTACGTAAACTTTAAAAAAATTGTTTTTCGTTGTTTTGTTTTAATACAATATGTTTAATTTAATGAAATTTTTTTGTATAGAATTATCTATATTTTATATTTCTATCTGGCATTAGCGCGAGAGACACAGAAGCAACCAACAACGGATAACGGATGCAGCCCTCATCATCATATTTAATGCATATATGTTACAGACCAATTAAGTGAAAATTTGTCTATTGGGAAGGGTCTGTTAAGTTTGGTTTTATATATTATTAGAGGTGTACACAACTATTTTATTTTGTCAACTTTTGAAATTGTTTTTAGAACTGTTGTTAACTGTAATGTTCCATTTTGTTCGCAAACTAAAAAAAATTAACCTTTAATGTTCAGACCACAAAATTAGTTAGTGTTAGTTACACTGCATTTATTACGTTATTTCAGCATGTATATCAAATTTAACACATTAAATTGGTTATTTCAAAGAGTATAACTTGTAAAAAGTTTTTGGAACATTTAAATTAGTATCAGTATTACATAGCTGCGGTGTTTTACGAAACAATAACCGAATATAAAAGTACAGTAAAATTTTGTGTATAATTCTTATAAAAATAATAACAATTATATATTATTAAGTTTATTTTATTTATATATATATTTTTTTAAAGAGGTATTTTTTTTTAAAAAAACTACGCCGTTTTGAAAAAACAGCTGCATTATGTTATTATAATTTGTTAATAATATTATTTATTGATTGTGGAATAACTCATTCTTCACAAATAAATATAGTATAGTTGTTCACGATTTTGTGTAATTGTTTTTAAGTTAAGCTGGTAAAACAAATTTGTTATTACAGCAAAACAAATTAATATTCCAAAGATTAAATAAACAACAAAAATTATTATGGTCTCCATCGTCTGAGTTTTGAAAAAGTGTGAAATCTCCGAATATGTAATTGTTTATATTCATAACTATTGCCGCATTTAATTGCAGTTAAATGCCCTATTATTAAGTTTTTTAAAAAGACAGCGTTTAAGGCTATAATGAAGATATAGACTTATATCTTATATAAATTTATATTAATGAGTTTAGCATTACTCTCAAGTATTTTACATAGCGTTCCCAAGCTATAGAAATAATATTGTATATAAGCTTTTTTAGGTATATACTAGTTTGATATTGGTATTTATAGACTTACACATTTTAATTCTTCAGAATCTATATCTGCTAGAATTATCATGATTAACAATATTTTGATTAAATTTAAATTGTAAATTATAGGTATATATATTATATGGATACTTTCAAAATTATAATTCTCAACTTATATAGTTAGTTGATGACAATGGTAAGCATACAAAGTTTAATATTGGCATTTATTGATTTATACATTTAATTTCTCCAGCATTACAATGTGTTGAAATTAGCATGATTACAACGAGTCGTGATCTTTGATTATCGAACTTTTTTATTTGTATCGAATGAAGTTTCAGATATTAAAAATTTCATTTTTTTAACAAGGGAGAATCTATATAATATTTGTATAAAAAATAATATCAATGTTATTTTTTGCATATGATATAATTTCAATTCAAGCTGCTGTCTACGAAAATAACTTTGTAGATGTTAGTCAATTTTCAATATTTGCCAAGGTATAGGGAGTCAAAGACTCAGACTTAATATCTTTTGCATTTTTCGTTAATTAATCAATGTTACTGTCCTTTGAAGGGAACTACCTAATGATTATTTCAACAAATATGTATCAAAATTCAAACAATACTTTTTTAGAAAACAATTTTAATTTTGAAACAATTTGTTGCCATAACTTTCCATTTCTGAAAATAATGTATAAGACCATTTAACATAAGAGCATTTTGTAGATCGTACAATATATCGGAGCTTTGGTTGGCGATGATAAAATTGCAATATCGTCTACATACATCTAGACATATAGAACCGCGATATAAATGCTGTGCAGCTTTGTAGTATGAAATGATTCTTGTGGACATCCTTGTTAAGTAAACATATCCTTGTTAGTTGAAGTATTGCTTCCTAAATACACACTAAAGCAATTATTTAACTTTGGTTGTTTGTTTTGTGATTATCACAAAATTACCCTTACGTTACTCCTTTTTGGTGTTAAACATGTTTAGATTTTCTAAATAATATTATTTCAAAAGTTACTGATTTTCATGTATAAAAAATGTACCTAATTCTGTATTTACTATTTTGATGATAGATTTAAAAATTATTTTAATACGTAGTTATTGTAGTGATTATCTAAAAAATTGCAGCATTAATTATTTGAAATCATGCTATGTAATATTAAGTATTACATCACTTATTCCAGTGTACATGTCTACTTAGGCGTTTTTTATTTTTTTTATTTTTTTTTATTATTGTAATACATGACATTTTGTGTAAATTGTTTTTCGCAATTAAATTCAATAGAGAATGAAAATTACAATAATGAATGCATTTGCAGGCAAAATAATATATGTTATATAGTCAAAAAATTTACTAAATATAAAAATCCCCAATAGAGACTTGAGTTTTTTAGTTTTTTTAAATTAATTTCAAATTAATTGATGAAGTAATAAAACGTTTTTACTTTTACGCGACCATGATTTGTATATTTTTCCTTTCAATTATTTCATCAATTAATCAATTTACTAAAATTAGAATTACAAATAATGTATTTTTAATATTTACCAACATTTATAATAATTGGTTGCCACTTCCGATCGTGAATAATGAACTACCCAACTACTTCGGTACATTACTTACTATTTAAAATGCCGTTTAAAAGGTATACAAAAATTAAAATTTTATTAAATAATTAAAATTATTTTTAAATTTAAAATTTTATCGTTGCATGTAACGAAAATGTTTAAAATAATTTGCGATAAGAAAAATATGATAAAAAAAACCGATGTTATTATTTTCTATTTCAACTCAAAAATTCTATATTACGGAGAGAATAGATAAAATTATTGATTTAAAAAAAAATGCGTTTTTTTAATTAAATATATTTTATACCGCTTATAATATGACTGATGTTTTTTTTTTTTCAATTATAATTGTAATTGGGTTTCTAGTTTTAGTACTTTTGAAAGAAAAAACTAATTTCTTGTTTTAGAAATAATTACTAATAATATATACAGCTGTGTTTAAAATTAAAGAATTATTTTTGAGAAAAATTCAATTTATTTAAAAGAATTTATTTTATTAAAGTATATTATCAATTTTACAATAATTATTTGTATATTTCAATCTTTTAAAAACATATTTTAGAAATAAAAAAAAAATTAAAAATACTTTCTAAATTCAGCGTTCAAAACCAGAGGAGATTCGATCAATTTCTTTCAATCAACAAAAAAGACTACGTAAATTAATAAAAAGTAAAAATAACAAAGTTTTTCCAATATATTTTCAAGCATTAATTTATATACATATGTATCAAAAACAAATTCAGTACTATTGTAGTGGACCGAGGGAAATAGTGAATGAAAGAAAACACTAAATTATCAATGCATTCATTAATCAGAACTATATTATGGGTTGATTAAAGATACTGATGAATGCTCTAAATGCATGATTTCCAATGCTTTTATAACACAAAAAAAAAATTAAAACTCAAAGCTCAAAATATCGTATCTTGAAGAACTATAAATCATTTATTACAGAAAATGTCATCTCAGAAATTATTCTCAGAATTATTCTAAGAAATAATTTACTCAGCTATATTTTACTGTTATTTCAATAATCGAATTTAGAAGTTTATAAGATCATGAACGATTAGCTAGTAGTTCTTACATGCCTAAATTTTGATAAAAACGTTCGGTATCGGTTAATGAAAAAATATTTTGCGGTAAGCTAAAGTAAAAGTATTATAATTTAATGGAATTTGGTTCAGACAGTGTATCGTCCTAATTATACTGAATTTAGGCTTTGACACATTGCAATTAAACTTGGAGACGTTCAAGTAATGTACGTTTTGAGATTATTATTTTTATAGTAGTGTTGATACTAGTTAGCATTGAATATTGACTACAAACAAATAAACTGGCAAAAAAAAGATTTATAATTAATGGGTTTCAGATTTTACCGTGGCCAGCTCAAACCTCTAACTTTAATCCTATAGAGAATCTGTGGATAGTAGATATTAGGAATGGTGATGCGTAAGCAAACCCTGTTGTCTAAATTTTGTGGTACATAGTATATTAACCATAAACGTATCTTAACGCAGCGATGCCAAGTATTATTTGACTACATGCTATGCAAGTATATAGCTGTTAAAAAAAATAACTAGAATACTCCCACTATTTAATTAAAATACTATTTTATTTTAATTAATTTTTCTTATTACTCATGTTTTCAAAAAAAAATAAATATGAAATTAATATCATATGTTATTTAACTGAAATGGTTTGATAAACGTCAACTTTTCATAGATTTAAAGCACTCAATAACGTATTAAAAAATTATTATAATAATTTTAGTTATTATATCATATAATACAAAAAAGTTTATATTTTTCTCAAAATATGTAAGAAAACATCGTAAACTGAATTTAATACAAAATTTATCAGATAATTGCTATCGTATATAATTTTTGTATAATAAGCATTTTTGGTAAAAATTATTTTGACGTCAGCTCTACAGCACTAAAACCGTACTGTAGTTACATTGTAATTATAATCTGATTATAGCAGGTTATCTAAAGTGTTTATGATCATGTATTATATTGTTGAAACTTTTATATAAAAAAAAAATATTAAAATTTAATGCGGTTGATACGAAACATTAACTTAATCTAGATTCTTCCATTCTATAGTAAATATTGATTCAACTTTTTAAAAGTTCAAATTAATATCGCACTAACAAAACTTTCTAGTTGTACCGAAATATGTCTAAACAGCACTCAAAATCATTAATACGTTAATGTACGTTGATCGACTGTAACCCAATCCGGTACTCATTTTTCTAACAGATTTCTCATGGCTATATGTGTATATACAATAAAATATAGCCCAGATGTTTTTTGATGTGTTTACGATATTAGTTATCTTTTGCAACATCAATTTAGAGTCATACAAAAGTTTTTCTTTATTTTTATATGTTATGGAACAACTTTTGGGCAAATAAGAGCATTTGGAACCGGAATATACAATATGTTTGCGATCAAATTTTATATACAAATAAATGATAACTGATTTTAATGGAACAATTTCAAACTTATTAAACTTTGCTTTTGTCTTCAAAAATTCCTTTTTAATTTTTTTTTTTAATGGTTAAACTTACTTCAACAAATGGGTGATATGTCATCAAATATTGTTCGTACTTTAAAGTGAACGATAGTGGTCTGTTTTTTGTCAGATCAAAGACTTTTTTGTCTACTGGTTATGTTGGTTTACGATATTATTAACACACACAAGTACGTATTTTGTGTATGCGAAAATCAAGGCTAAAAGACGTAGATAACAAAAGGTTTAACTGCAATTTTTAAAAAAGAGTTACCAATATAGTTATACCCACATAATAATAATAATGTTGTTATAGTCATACTGGTATTATTTCTATTGGAAAGGATAAGTGGCATTTTCGCGTCTGTGCAGACAAGTGGCTCCAGGACGTATACGTGGCTGTTATACCTACATAATAATAATAATATTGTTATAGTCGGTTTCTGAATAGATCTACTGGTATTGTTTCTGTTGAGAGAGATAAGTGGCATTTGCGCGTCTGTGCAGACGAGTGGTTCCAGGACGTATATGTGGCTGTTCCTGGAACCAAAGATAATAATTATTGAATCTAGTTATTATATAAATATCTAAGAAGAGTTCTTAAGCTTTAATGTACTTGAAATTTAGTGAAACTGTGTAGTATGCAGAGATCATTATTTAAATTGAGGATTAACGGGTTTCTTTAAACATATTTCTCTTCAATCTAAAATTCAGCAATTTTTTTTGTATTTTATTATTGTTATTATTAAGGTTTTGTTTTTATTAATATGTTTTATTTAATAGTTTTTCTTTTTTGTACCGTTTAAATATATTTTCTTTTCATTTTATTTTTTCACGAATTACGAATTAAATTACCATGTTTTCGACACTTTTATTTAATGTCTATGCTTTTAGAGCACAATTTTAGAAATTATAATTTATTTTTAACATACAGTAACGAAAGGCTTTTTAAGTGACTAATCTAATGTCTAATAATAGGGCTATTAAAAGCAATTAAATATTTCCTTTTTGATGTTATGACAATTCAACCGTATTAGTAGTACCATCTGATGTAGTTACCTGCAGACAAACTAAAGAATTCTTGCCAAATCGATCAAAAGCCAAAGCTATGGAGGTACTAATGCTGAACAGAAAAAGCATACGACTTGTCACAAGGTTCTCACTGGACATTGGGGAGTAAAAAAGCATCTATCGAACCTAGGTATTACAAGAGACGAAAGCTGCAGACTTTGTTGAGAACAAAAGAAAACAGCAGAATACATTCTGTGTCTATGTGATAGTCTCGCCAGGCTCGCGCTGTGTCCTGGGATCCAAATTAAGTGAACCCTGTTCTTTTCAGCAAGGTCTTTTAAAAGTTAAAGGCATTCCCATACTAGTTTTTATTCGTATTGGTGTATATAAAAAAATATCCACTAAATTCTATAAAAATCAATAAATAAATAAAGAAGAAATAAGCTAGAGGCCGTTGTGGTCAATGTTGCGGGCAGTCAATTACTCCTATATTTTCTTTTGCAATTAGCTTGAATTAAATAAATAAATATTTGTTTTTTTATTTATGTATATAAATAATTAAATAAAATAAAACAAGTGAGTAATATTGACTTATATTTTGCGAATTTTATATATTAAAAAAAATCTTGATTTCAAAATTGTTATTGAAGCAAAAAAGGAGTGGCTATTACCAATGTAAAACTCATCCAATTATCTGGAAAATTAAAAATATATACTCAGTAAAGTGCTGGCTGGGTCGTTGTATTTTTACTTATAATTTTGCATGATGATGAAAAACCACAATCGTTCGAGGTCGTTCAAGGCCTTTTCCACATGTGAAGCACACAATCAAAATAAGTTATTTGTAAACACAGATATTTTCTCCGCTTAGTTTTTTCTTTTATTTATTTATCTCTATGTTATACGTTATTTATGCAAGATTAGATAACGCCTGTAGTTTCGAAGATTTGTGCACAGTTAGAGGAAGTAATCGCGTAAATATAAATTAACTAGAAGCGCTGAAAAAAATTACTTAATCAACCTTTTATTCAACGAAAATGTTTTTCTCTGACTAATTTTTTTCAAGCTTTTACAATAATGAATATAAAAAAATGCTCCCTGGATGACGCACAAGCGATTAATTTCTTTTATAAGTGGGAGACTGTGTTCTATAATAAAATTGCGAGTAAATAGTACAAAGCAGTTTGTTTTTTTTTTTAAAGCACCACGGCAAAATATAGTCCTTTATAAAATAAATCTTCTTTGATTGATTTATTTGAGCTGTCCTGCTGATTGTTAGTAAATAGAATAACAAATGAATTATAATTGTGAAATCAAAAAAGCATTAAAAGTAATTGCGCTACAAACTAAATTCCATTATATTTTGCACAGAGAAATGAGTTTGACGAATGCTTTATTCACATTTCCAATGGGTTTCCAATGGGAAAACGCTTTACCTTTAGGTCTTCAAAAACCCGCTTACAATATAGACCAACCAATCATTTTCACAAGAAAATACAAAACTTATTTATTAGTACATTATACATAATAGGTAATGTATGTAAATAAGGGATG
Organism: Teleopsis dalmanni; assembly: GCF_002237135.1. NCBI lineage: Eukaryota > Metazoa > Arthropoda > Insecta > Diptera > Diopsidae > Teleopsis > Teleopsis dalmanni. Next base: position 69,761,090 of record NC_051848.1, on the reverse strand, counting down.
ACATTTTAAACCTATCTGTTAGTTAAAATAATTACTCCTTTATTGAAGTCTTCTTATATTTACAGTAAATAAAAACGTATGACATAAAACCTACACTTTTAATAGTAAAAATACTTAGAGGAAATAAAAAATATTATTATTTTTAGATACATTTACTATTTTCATACAAACCCTATTATATGCTTGATTATATTAGGTTAAGCAAAATATATTTTAAGTCAAAATAGAAAAGATTTTTTCTATATCACTGTGTTGATCCTACTTTCTTAAAATAATGTATTATTTTTTTGATGAAATTGATGTTAAAAATATAACAACAGAACAAATTAATAAAATAATTAATGCTATAGTTATTAATAATAAAATTATCTAAGCTATTGTTTTATAGACATTATGATTAGAAGTCATATATACTTTTTATATTATTTAGATAATTTATAAAATACACTAATTGAAGGTTTTTTTGTGAAGTCTTTTTAGCATACTTAATTATACAATTTTTTAAAAATTTACTATAAATAAAACTTGTCTACAATACGAAAGGATGTAACTTCAAACAATTTTTTTTTTAATTTAAAGATAATGTTTTAATCCAAACATTTGGCACTTCGTAAATAACCTTTGACCATAAAATCTGCTGTAACCATATTAACCTAGTTAATACCTAGTCTAATATAATACATACAATTATATGGTTTAGTATCACGTAATAATCGCCCTATTACGTTTGTGGATATAATATTCATTTTTAGTGTGGTGAGGTGCTTCAGGTAATCACTTGGACCACTTAAAAATCTGAATATATCGTTGACTTTATGCAAACATTTGCTGAGTTCTTTGGTGACTCTGGTGACGTTATATAGATTTTTGTATGCCAAGTTCTTTTTTAAATCCAGTACTCTCATCGAGATGCCCCGTAAAAATATCAGTTTTATGGCAGGTTTGTTCACGGGTCACAGCCAATTAGGGAACCATGCTAGAAGATTGGATCGGCGTTTTAATCAATTACTCCAGTTGTGAAGAGTTGTCAATCACAGTTGTGAAGATTACGATGAAGATGCCTTACATCTGCTTTGTTACTGCTCAGCATATGCGTGATGCCGTTTTACTATATTAAGAGTTTCTTTTTTTGAGAATTTTTGAGGTCCAACTTCAGGATCTCCCCTTAAAAACCATTTTAATTTTTGCCAAAGTTTCAAAGTCATTTTTTAACCTCTGAGTTTTTTATATGGTAACAAAATGGGCCAATAGTTTTAAGTGGATCCTTAGAATCGCCAGCATAGCCTTAACATAAGAGAAAACATTTGCCAGTTGTTCAGTTGTTCCATCTTTGTTAGCGTTGATGATATGATTATTCATCAAGTAATTTTATTTTAACACGTTTTCCTGCTTCTGTTATTTTAATATAATATTATTGTAAATGCTCAAACTTCTTACAGTTTCAACTGTCAGAAATTTGTCATTTTACTTGCTTATGCAAACCATAAATTTGCACAACCAAGCCTACAGAGAATCATTAAATAACGATCTGGGGATACAGTGATTTTTACACTAGATTCCAAGAATTTTGACAAATGGTGTTCGACTACATGATTATATTAGAGTATAACTACTCTCCAGGTCATTGCTGGTCTGCCTCTGCGCCTAGTCTGCTGGGGGTTCCAAATAAGTGCAGTATGCGCGATATCCTTATAAGGCTTAATCAGTGTATGTCCAATCTAACCATACTTCTTTCTCCTTATCCCTTTGTTTACGTTATTCTCCATAACTCTTCATTTGAAGTCGTTCTAGGCCACCATATAAATATACATATAATGCAATTTAATTTTCGGGTTAAAATTTTAAGAAATAAATAATTCTTTTAATAATTTTTATTTCCATTTATTTATAGATGTTGCAAATAAGAAATAATATGTATTTTGCACTGTTACTATGCTATACGGTAACCGAGATCGTGAATAAGTCTATAGAGAAGTGAAACAGCAATCTTTGAACGAATGACAATTTTGAATTTATTACCAAAGCAAGAGCTTGGCTATCTTTTAATCGATGGTAAATGTGTAGAGTTCATCACATTACAGTTATTGTTTTTTGTTAATTGGAAGAAACGTTGTCGTGATATTCTTACACAAGTACCGTACCGTGTAAGCGTTTTTTGTCACTAGTTTGAGTTATTTTACAATAATAATTTATTTTAATTTGAACATGTAAGATACTCGGTTTACGATGCTGAAAGAAAAAAAGCACAAAGATCATTTGAAAGCTTGTTTAAAATAAATGAAAGTAAATATTTCTAGTTGAAATGATTACAGAAAGATACATTTTTAAACAATGAAAGTACAATGAAAAGTAAAAAATGTAAACAAACAGATTTAATGCTTTTTTTTTTTCTTAAAATGGAAATGTACTTTATTTTATTTCGAGTCATTTTGACATTACTTTTTACTTAACGATTGAAGCATTTTTAGTTAAAGTAATTAACTTTTTACGATTTGTTTTCACTTACATATTTACTTGCGTGCGTTCACTGCTAATGTTATTAATTATAATATTTTTTTTTCATTGAAGTTTCAGCAGCAATTCTTCACTATAACTCATTTTAATCAGCAGTGCTAACTATGCATGAGTAATTATTTACACTGTATATTTTTAGTCCATTATGTATCTTTTTTTTGGTTCTATTTGTATTTACTTTATTTATATTGTTATTTAACTTTTATATTAATTGTTGCAATTTGTGTTATAAGATAAATTGTATATTTTTGTTATCAATTTCGTTGACATGTACGGGATCTATAAATCGCTTGTGCTTCGAACATTGTTTTGAAACTCTTATCTACTTTTTGGAAAAGTTTATTATGATAATGGTTTTTTCAAACTTTGGAAAAGTGAAACAAAACAAGTTAGTTTAGATACTTTATTTTATAAAATACTGTAATGAATACACCTTTATGTATATAAATAAGTGTTATATTAATTATATATATATTTGCACAACTAACTACATTAGTACCAAATAGTGTAAATTAGATAGCAAAAGTTTTAAAAAAACATTTAATTCAAAAATTTTAATATGACTTTGTGCAGACAACATAAACTGATATCTGTTACTTTTCCTAACCATAAACAAACACTTTAACTAATCATACAGGAAATGAGAAAAAACTTTTTAAAAAGTTACATTTAAACAATAAATTAAGTTTAAAAAAGTAGAAATCTATATTATTCAGTTTTTAAAAGAAGGCTATTCAATTAAAGACTACTTTGAAATGAAAATTCTGTAGTTTTTGTTCAGCAGATATTTTTCAATTTAAAATTTAAAAATGCAGCCAATCCTAAGCATAAATATATATTCCCTTCATTTTAAACTGACACCTAAGATACTTGTCACTTTCTAATAGAATTTAAATCTCTTTGTTAGAAGTTACTGAACCTTATAACTTAACCTTTTAACTTGTACAACAAAATTAAATCGACCGTTTCTTTTTATTAATTTTATATTTGTCAGCACAACAAACTGTCAATAATCCTGAAAATTATGTTCCAAGGTCTATCCGGCATACTGAAATCACCGAATTATCGTGATTTTTATTTTTAGTAATCATATAATAAACACTGCCATTTGTGTATTATATAGCAATAATTAATATATTTATTTTATCTGTGTATTCGCCGAACTTCTTTATATAAGATGGGAAGATTCAAAGAAATTCTTACACGCAATTTGTACACGTTCCAATAAAAGAAAATCTATATCTCTTATTGATATCTCTTATGAAATCTATCCATATCACTGTATTTTAGGTAACCATGCTAGAAAATTGAATTTCTCTTTCAATTATACCTGCCGCTATTTGGAGAGAACGATGAAAGTGCCTCCCATCTGTTTTGTTTCTATACGGCATATGCGTGGCGCCACCTTATCGCTTTAGGGGTTTTCTTTTTTAACGATCTTTATCAACTGCAAGACTTCCCCTTTGAATAGCATTATTAGCTTTACCAAAAGTTTTAAGTGGCTCTAAAATTCCTAGTTTTTCTACATACGGTAACACATTGGGTATATAGGTCTAAGTGGATCCCTTAGGATCGCCGTTATAAATTAACCTAACCCATCGGATTATTTGAGTTATCTCGTATGAGTACATAGTAAAAACATAATTTTTATCTATAATTTTGCAAACGAACTTATAAAACATACATACATGTACATGTAATGAAATGGTTTGTGCACATATAAAATAAATAAAAAAAAAATTAAATATGTCCGGATTAACTGTTAGTCTTGTTTATGGATTATACAGATTGCAAAACCTAGACACAATGATGTCTAGTTTATTGAATATCTCTTTTTTTAAGAGTGCACTACAATATAAATCTGAGTAACAAGATAACAATATAATCTGATTCAAGAATTTTTATCTGAGCCGTTACCTTCTATACAAGATATTTAAAATTTTTAAAGATTTTTTTTTCTTTGGAATAGTCCCCATCAACTGGAACGAAACAATATCAACACTTGACTCAATCTTCCATACAAATATATGTATATATTATTTATATGCATTATGTGTCTGATTTTAACTAATTCGCTCTTGATATGACAGACTTAAGACTTATTACCTTAAAGCGCAGTGCAGACTATCATTTTTGAGTGTCATTCAAGAGAAAGAGAGACAAAATCTAAGAATGACGCTCAAAAATGACAGTCTGCTCCTTTGAATGCCACGCAACCAATATGTTGGCATGCCCACCAAAATTTTGGTGAGTGCATCAATCAGCATTTCGCCAACATGTTGTGAATGACAGTCTGCCATTCAAAAACTTTTATTCGTCATTCAAGAGCATATTTTTGCATGGTTACACTAACACAATTCACAGCGTGCGAAACACACTTACACCGTTCGTAAACACCCTTATTCTTCAAAAATTTCGCTTGAATGACAACTCTTAAATGTGAGCATGTTTAAGTTCGGTCGCTAGAATAAATTTGAGCAAGAGAGAGCGCAACTTGAAGCTTAAGACTATTGCCTTAAGAAGTCTTAAGTTTGCATTCATACTGCATTATTGCTCTCTGAGCTCTCTGAACTGCCTATTGTGTGAGTAAACACAAGGGAGAAAAACAAAAAATTTTTAAGTCAAACGTAAGATGGTTTCTCTATATTTTTGGAGTAAGAATATTGTAAGTATGTTTGAATTAACATATATACAGTAGAAACATCTTAAGAAAGTTGAGTAGCATTCACAAACATAACCTTACGCCATATGAACAGAATATTATTAATTTATTAAATTATTTATGAGAGCGATGAAATATACTATAGTCTACTGATTAATGCCATTACCGTACTGAACGGTAACCGTCCGTATCAAAAACTGAAGATTTCATTTGCGTTGAAAGGGAAATGAACAGAGTGCCAATCATGGCTAGATTGATTTAACCTGTTGAAATGATAAAGAATATACATATATTGTATATGTAATGTGCAAAGTTCTCTTCACTGCTTTACAAATATTGTAAATATAGCATTTTGAAATAAGAGGAATAAAAATTTAAAAAATGTTTACCCATGTATATTATCGCTAAAAATGTAAAATATTTTATTTCAAAAAATATTTGCGGATCTCATATATTCATAAATTTTCATTTAAAAAGCAAAGTAATGTTAGGAAAACTGGGTAAGAAGAGAAGACGAATTTAAAAATTTTTTCGAATTAAGATTATTCCGATCAACTTCTGAAAAAAACTTTCGTTTCATTAAATATTTTCTTTTATATACCTAGATGAATAAACATATTCAAGGATTTTATTATGTATCAATTTTTTTTTGAAATGTTAGCTTGCTTTTAATTTAATATTAAATATTTAAAATAAGTATTTATATATACATGTCTTCACATATATATTTAAGTTGAATAACTTTTTGTATTTGAACTTGAACTTTAATTTTATATTCATTACTTTTTTTTTAATTTTACATCGTTAGTTGATAAGATAAGAATAAACGTAATGAAATAGACATTTTCTGATAAATGTAATATAATTTAAAAAATTGTAAATACACAATCGCAATACTACCTAATAAATATTATACAAAAAATATAAAATAAAATGATAAATAATTGTAAATCTTATATAAATCTTATATCTTATATTTTAATTCGATAATAGTTAATGGTGTTTTAAGTAGAACAATCTCACTATAATTAGCAACTATATTCTACTTCTTTATTATTGTAGATTGTATTTTATGCGTTTGCGCTCTCATCGCATATACCTTTATTTTCGATCTTAAATGCTTCTTATTTTGTAGCATTACGAAACACGAACTGTTGAATAAAATCATTCAATTTGTCCCAATCCTTTAGGTCAGCTTTTTAATCACTTATACTTTTATTTTCGATCCATTTCATGTCTCTATTACGACCACAGTGGTGTTCTTCTAAATGCTTGTTTTGCCATTTGTTTTAGGTGCATTTTGTGTACATATTTAGGACCTCAAATTTAAAGTATTGTCCCGCCTTTTGTCACTCTAATTCGTGTTTCTAGTAATTTCGGTAAAACCTATCATCATTCAATAGCACTGAATCATACATTTTCTAAAGCATTTGGTAAGTAGAGACATACCATAAAGTGCTCAAAAGATACATTTTTCGAATTAGATGAAAGTTATTCATGTTTGATTAAATATTATTACTATATCAACTTAAAATTACATCAACTTTTAATTAGAATGTAAATTATTTATATATCCGTATCGATATATATTATTATAGTTTAAAAAAAAGCAGAAGGTAACTATGTAAGATTTGTATAGGTAAATTTCAAATTTATGTTTTTATTATTTTTCCCTACATATGTCCCTACTTATGTCTAGAATTTCAAAAGATGTTAAGAAGTAAAATTATTCGTTGCTTTTATTTGTATAAAATGACTTGATAGATTTCAATATTTTTGTTTTGATATCGGTTAATATTTTCAACACAGAAAGTACATTTATTATATGTTCTAATTTTATCAAACCAAACTCAATCCATAGACTAAAGTGCTGGTATCAAAAAACATGTTAAGATAACATTTTAATAAAGAATATTTCATAGTATGCCGGGACAATCACCAACTCAATAAAGAGAGGGTTGGGTATTGTATTCGATGGAAAGAACATGAAACACACATTACTAGTAGATTGTGTCGTATATTTTAGTGCCTAAGTATCTACAATAAAACAAAAACAATTCTATACCTATGCTTAGAATGCTTTTAATCTTTTAAAACATTAATGCACAAACCATTAATAATATAATACTTATTAAAAGACAACTGTTTACCTTGTTTAATTTAATAAGTTTAATAAATTATAATAAATCCATATTTACGAAGGTTAAAAGTTCATTTGTCTTAATCATAATAAATATGATTTCTTTGAATTCGACTTCTATATGGTATAGTTTATCTTTAGATTAGTTATATAAAGTAGTAGGTTATTTGCTTCCAAAAATGATTAGAGTAAAACGATGCATGATAGAAGGAAAAATTTTTATAACAAAATACAATATACGAGGAATGAATCCATAAAAAATAAAATTTTCCAGAGAAGTATAAGATTTCATTACTCTATTCTACTTTAAAAATATTCTGCAACTAAAGTACTTAATTACGGTTTGGATAGGTTTCGCATTTAAACTTTAGTAAAGTCTAATCTAAATTATTTCCTTGTTTAGTTCAAAATGTTATACATTAAACCATTTAAATTTTGCATAAGTCTAACGAATGTTGAATTTTCTAAAGGTAAATTTTTATATTGCAGCACATGGCGTGATAATTGATTTAAAGTTGCTTTTCAATATAAGATTTGCTATAGTACGTCATTTCTTTATAATTTTTATCGTTACTTTATTATAATTAAAATGATTTCAAGTGAAAAACTGCAACGACAGGATAGTCATCTTGCCATGTTTCCGTATATGGTTATTTTTAAAGCTTTTTAAAACTTAAAAAAAATAATTATTTTTAATGGATTTTAGATGCTTTTTTTTGCAATTTTTGTTTATGGCTTACTTTCAATGTTTTACGCTTGGCTTTTGGCCAGGTGACATAAAGTCTCTACGACGGACACAGCCCAACTGAGTTGTTTGCTTAACGCTTGCCAAAATTTAAATGTAATTCGTTTAAACATTGATTTTATTTCAACTGTTTTAAGTATTTTTAAATTAATATTTTTAATTAAGTAATTTAAAACGGTGATAAAAATATTAATATTCAAAATTTTTTAGAAATAATTTACAATTTTTAATTCAAATTTAATTTCTTAACTTTGTGCTTATATTGCGAAATCCCTTCATTTTAAAGAATATCATAATACGCAATACAGGTTAGGTTACCTTTAACTCACGAACACACCTATTTATTCTTATACTGGACTCACACGGGAGTTTTGTTTGTAATTTTAGCTGTCAATTGTTGTTGCTTTCAATGCAAAATTAAATGTTTTGACAACTAAAATTACAACAAAACTCTCATGTGAATTCAGGATTAGAAATATATTATTTTTTTATACTTTGTTTTGAATTTAGATACTGTGTAGTGCAGTTCTAATCTACACTAAACGTGCTATTATATGTAATCCCAATATAATTCTGAAACGAATATAAAATGAAAGATACAGTTTATCGTTTTAATCATTTTTTAATTGGTTATCCGACTTATATGTATTATATATAACATGTAATGTATTATATATATAATAAAAATTTATTTGTTATAATTTAATTAATTTTGTCTTCATATAGAAAAGCAAGTAAAAGTGAGAATGTTTTCAAATTCAAAATTATTAAATTTTGAATTTACTAGATTCTTGTGCAAAATATTGTCAAATATCTATTATCAAAGGAAACATTTATTGGCTTAATTGTTTGTACTCGTATATTATTTTTGGACGCTAAAAGTCAGGAATTGAATAGTGTCAAATTTCATTTATTAATTTTAAATTTATTCTTATTTATATTTTCTGTTAAATTTATAAATTTATAATTTCTAAATTATTATAGTATTAAGTGTATTTCTATATTTATGTTTTTGAATTGAAGAAAAACCATAGTCAATGCACACAACGTATCTCAAGAATTATGTTCCTTCTCAAATATGAACGTCGTCTGTTTAAGTTAGTTCACATTACTACTATTGCTTCTATAACAATATTTATTAAGTACTACCATGCTCTCATTTTGTATATTGATATTTCTTTTTGATAGTTCTTGAACGAACTCACCTATATTTTTGTATCTGATTTTTTCATCTTTGTGAACATTGTGTCAGCCAACACATTTAGTACTACTGTAATATATCTTATTATATTTTTTTAATTTAATTAAATTCGTTTCGAATGAAACTCCTAGTTCAATATCATACTATAATCTTATCTAATATAGCGTGCTTGACATTTTTAGAGTGCCAATATATTGAAAGTCAGCAATTTGTTTACATCGATAGTTTAAAGAATCTTTTATGATATATATAACAGTCCTACTGAGGACTGCAACTGTGGGTACTTTAGAACTGAAAGTATTTCTAAAATTATTTTTATTTATAAATATAAATTTCATAAAAATTTATATTTTTTTATTTTTTTTTTACTTAAATCTTTTATTTATTTATTTTTTATTATATTATTTTTTAATGTTTTATTATATTATTTTTTAATGTTTTATTATATTATTTTTTTTATTTTGTATTATAATATTTTTTTATCATTTTATTTTTTATTATATTATTTTTTTATATAATTTTTTAATTATATTTTTTTTCATTTTTTTTTATTATATTATATTTTTATATTTTATTTTTTTGTTTTATTTTATTTTTTTATTTTATTTTTTTATTTTATTTTTGTATTCGGTTTTTAAATGCGTATTTGGATTCGTGTTTTTTATGTTTTTTTTATAATATTATATGTATTTTTTAAAGTATCATATGTATTTTTAGGTTTATTATATGTATTTTTTAATACAAATACATATAATACTATGTATTTTTTATATTATTATTTGTATTTTTTATACAATATTTTTCTTATTTTATTTTATTTCTAATTTTTTCCTTTTTTGTTATTATTTATCTTTTATGTTTGATTTTTCGTTTATTTATTTTTTTTTTCAGTTTTTTTTTTAGTAAAAAAATGTAGATTTGCACAATAAGTGGACTAAACATTACTAAACTATTTAAATAAAGCTTAAGATATTGGGAACTTTTTGACTAAACTTTTTTTCCAAAAATTTTTTCTTTGATACTATGTATCTTAATGAATTTTGACCTCACCCCTCCCATATATTATTTTTTTCGTTTGTTGAACCAAAGAATCATCTTCGCAGTTTACGGGGCGGGCCGTTCTCATCCTGTTTACACTAAGTACTTATTAAAGTACACATACATGATCTGATTGATTCAACAAAAAAATGTGTATATATAATTATTTGATCAAAATTATTTATATATAGTACTTGTAAATAATAATAATTTTTAAATATTTTTGTGTATGTTCGAAGTTATATATAACTTTATTAATTTTTATTTTCAGGATTTTTAATGACGCGACGGCAGCCACTACTTTTGAGACAAGTAAGTTTAAAAATTTATTAATCTTTAAGAAATCATACATGAATTTAAAAGCCATTATTGGATGTATTAATTTTTTTTTATTGAACTTATTAATAAGTTACTTATGTTGAAAATTAATTTTTAAATTTGATATAAAAATAAAAATTCCTATTATCCATTATAATTTCTTCGATCTAATCACTCGATATTTGGGATACCTAAATTATTTCGAAAAGAAATATACTAAATTGCATAATTCGAATAATATTTGGCAGTTTCATTAATTGTGTAATTAACATGCATAAAAAGTATTTAAAGTGCACATTTTTGGTTTAACTGCATGACTACTTTTTAAGTATTTATTACTTTTCGAAATAAACATTGAGATATACAAGTAAATACATACAAATACATATGTATATACTATAAATAACAAGTATGTATGTATCCTATTATTTTATTCTCGCCACCAGGCGTACATACGTTTTTAATAGCTATTTTAATATTATAAATTTATCTCACTGCGATTGCCTTCAGTAAAATAATTATATACTTTGCATTCGGCTCTTGTTATTTGCTTACTTATAATTAATATTCATTATTCGCTACTGTTTTCCGAAGTATCGGTTTTTAATTGTTTTTAATTTTTAAAATTAAATGGATTTTTATTTACGTAGGAAAAATAATTATTAATACAAAAAGTTGTTTAAAAGGAAACTTTTATATTCTGGCAACACTAATTTAATTTGTTGTAAAAATCAAAATTGTTTTCTTAATGACCGAAAAAAAATATATAATTTACGTAATGCCAACAATTTCTGTTTCTCCGATTTTAATATTCTGGTTTATAACTCGTAAAAGAATGTTTTTCTAGGAAATCATACATGTTGGATATAAAATATATTTTCGTAAATTGTACATATAATATATAGAGTTTTTTTCTTTCATAATACGATATAACAAAACATTAGTTTTCCAAAAAAATTTTAATTATTTTTTATTCAATGAAATTTTTATGGAATATCTTTATAATGTCAAAATCGTATATTGGTTGTATTAACGCTTTAATTCTTAATTTAATTACTTGTAATTAAGATATTAACAATCTTGTAAATTAAAGTTTTTACTTCTACAATATTGAGTATGTGATCATACAGTTTTAATGCGTTGTGATCATAAAAATTTCCACCTGATTTTGAATACGAATCAGAAGTTCAATGGCGAAAATATAGTTCTAATTTTATATACAATGCTTAGGCTAGGGCTGTCCAAACAAAGCACGGCCCGCGGGCCACATGCGTCCCGCGACATGTTTTGAATCTATCACAATTACTCAAATTTTCTTTTGATATACTGGTAAAACTATATTACATATTTTATTTTTATGATATACCAAATAAAGAAGTTAAATTAATAAATTATTAAAACTAAATTTAATATTTAATTGAACTTTTATTTTTGCCGAAAACAACTTTGAACGTACATATGTATTTGTTTTCGTGGTCCTTCAATATGTGATTTGTATTGGCCCGTGATTGCATCTGGTCTAGACAGCCCTGCTTTAGACTATTAATGCTGAAAATATAAACTGTTTTTACTGCTAAAATTATTTTTGAAACTTTCTTTCATCTTTCGACCTCAAGAATTTATTAAAATACAGTTAAACAAATATATGACTATAATTGAGTTCTTTAATTTAAAAATATATACGCCGTTTTAATTTAATTTCAGATTAGATACATTTTATAGAGGATATTTGCCATTATATTCGATTTAAAACGTTGATATCAGTTTAAATAATGAAGAGCTTTTAGAATAGACAACAATTTTCACTGAAAAAAAAATTAAAAAAGGGCATCGAAAGGTATCATCTGAAAATGTCGAATAAAATTGAAAAAATTTGTTGAAGTTGCATTGTTTGTCTATATTTGCAAAGTACAAGTAATGCATAGAGATTTATGAATCGGAAAATTCACACGTATTGGCTTTCATATTTACTGACAGACTAAATATGTACACTCTTAAACATTTTTAAAGTTTCTTTTTTAGAACGGTTTAGGCAAAACAACGTAGATTTAAATAAATGAGTCTTGGTAAAATGTTAGCCCATCACTACACTCTAGAAACTTAGGAGTAATAAAACAATCGATTGAAAAACGTGAACGAGCTGAGAAAAAGTAGAAGATTTTGCTGTTAATCAAGAATTTTTTACTACTATGCTACTATTTTTAGCGATGATAAACGCCTATATGTAACTGAATGACTATCTCGAAATGAATACGTAAAACATAATGCAACATTAACAGTATAAGTTGAGTGTAATATATTCTGGGAAACATTCCCATTTGCAAAGGAACTATTTTTTTGTTCAGCAAGAGATTGCTACTCTGATTCACAACTCTAATTTTTCATCTTTTCGCTTCTTCAAGAGTTCTATCCTCTAGTCCCTTATACTTATCTTAGAAGTTGAAATGAAAATGAAGACGTTTATTTCTTCAATGAAATTGTTATTTTGAAGGCCTTTATGTAATGCTTTCAAAAATGGTTAAATAGATTAAAAAATCGTTTGAAAAAAGTATATAGAATTAAATATACATAGATTATTATAAATTTTATAGAAATAAGTATAAATATAGACTTAGAGATAATATCAAATTATTTCTTTCTAATATGTTCAATTGTATGGTTTTCTAACACCCCTCGTATATTTACTTTTTGTATAAATATACGCTACAACTCATTGCTTTTTTTGTTTATTGTTTTATAGTAAAATAATTATTTATGGTTATATTAATGAACTGATAAGAATCGTAATAGGTTTTTTAATTAGACTCGTATCTCTACTAAATCCAATAAATGAAATATTAATTTATGTTTGAAATTAGTTTGAGAACATTGTCTTATGTGACGATATACATATATTGTTCTTGATAATATTACCATGATATTAATATTATTTATTATATTATTTCCTAATAGACTTTGATAAATTAAATTAAAATTTTTAAACTTACTTGTAACAATTTTTCTCTAAAACGAAATAGAAATAAAATATATGTTTCATATACTTTTCATTACATCAAATAAAAGGAATATGTCGCTTTTTATTTATGGTATATAATAATATAAATATTTGTTATTAAAAATTTAATTTTTATGATGAATTTTTTGCCTAAACTCTTGTGATGCTCTTAGGTATAGTTAATATTTTTATGCCATGTAATAGCTTAGAAGAGATCAGAAATTATTATAACGTAAGAGCAGTTATATATAATGTTGCAATATATATTCCATACTTTAGTCCGTAGTTTTTTATGTTAGTAACTACGTTCGCTTTAAGTCATAAATATTAAGTCCTTAGCTTTAAAACACTGGTTTTAAGTCAACGTTTTCAGTAATCATAGAACTGCTCTTTATAGAATACCATCTAGATGATATTATTATGCCATTGCTTTCCTTTGATTTTGGTATATAACTTTGAGTAACATCATTATTTAATTTTTTTAAAATAATTATTTTCCAAATAAGTACGTCAATAAGCTTTAGAAACGTCATAATTTTGTCATTTAATATCTCAGTTAACAATTGATCTATCTATTTGGAGACTATATATCTTCTAGGTCCTTCTTTCTGGTTTCTTGTAGACTATTTGGTGGATTGTAACTTAGAATAATAAAAAGAAATTTTTATATTTCACTATGCAAGCTAGCTTGTATTTGAACGAGTGTCTAAAATTCTTTCTTTTGTCTTATTTATCATTTACTGGAGTACAACTTAAGTTTTAACACTACTCATATTGACATAACAAATAAATAAATATGTGTAGTAAAAACTCTCTTAAGCGGACACCAAAAATTGAAATCTGGAAACTAGTAATATTGTATAGCGATTCCAAGTTAGAATCTTTAAAGGCAATTAATGAGTACACAGATTATTTCAGATGTATGTGTATTGTTATCAAATTTCTAGAGATTGTTCATTCCAATGTTGAAGATCTAGTTCAGTTCCTCAAAAGTGGTAGCTTCAAAAAATTTTAAAGAAGTAGAGGTAATGTTCCACCGTTTTTTTTTACCATTCAGTGCCTTGCATTTTCTTATTTCGTCAGTGTTAGTAATATTTAGCTTATACCCATGTGTTACAAGCAGATAGTGCTTGGTTAAAATAACAACTTACATTTTGAAGTTCTTTCGATCAAACCATAAAATACATTTAACGCATTTATCATCGAATACCTGGTTATTTTGCAAGTATTTTAGTTACGATATCTGCCTCCATTAATATGTGTCCAGTTGTGTGCATAAATTGTGGGGAGACCTTAGTACCTCGTTTCTAAGTTTGGCGCCAATTTTAGCCATATCGTGAACCATTTTTTTCCCCTCTATCAAATATATGTTATTAATATTTAATTTTTTTTAAAATTGTTGATTTCAAAAAATATAAGTTATCTTAATAGAATCATACAAATTGGCATTGCTTAGAAGTGTATGTTCGATGTACAATTACTAGTACTATAAAGTCAATATCGGTACATGGCTATTATTAAATATACTTTAAAATTATTTTGGTGTGTCAGTGCAAATGTACTAAAAATTCATGCGTTTCTGATTAAAAAGTATTAGTGTTTTTGTTTGATTTTCATACAACCTTATCAATTTTCGAAGTGCTACTAAAATTGTGTTCATTAAAATGTCGTTAATCAAAATCAAATGCCGCATGATGTCAACTAACAACGTGAAATTCGTAAAGTAAAATATTTTTTTATATTTATGCAAATTGAATTTTTTAGGTAATTTGCATATATGCGAGTAGTCGTAACAAAACATTTAATAAAAAAATGTTAAACGAGGTTAACTATGACAAAATTATAACAATTTTCTTTTAAAACGTAGCTATGTTGCATTAAAACTTGATTTTATTGAATTTGTTTATAGGGTAAATAAAAGTAAAATGTTCGAAGCATTCATTCGTGAATATAAAATGATTTAAGTAAATTTTTATTTAATTACATTAATATTAAATTTATACGGTCAAAGTCAATTGAGTTATTACTCTCTAGAAATTTGTCAATCAAAAATTAAAATTACTTTCACAATATAATAACAGTTGGGCATTTGTATATTATTAAGATTTAAACGGACAATTTTATATACTATATATGGACATTTTAATCCCCAGTTATTATTTTTGATGTACAATATATTTTAGTCCTCTTACTCGCATAGTATGGTTAAATGGTTCTAGTTCTGTCAGTGCCCGTTTAAAAAAGTGCTGACTACGCTTGGTTCTCATTTTATCATTAACATACAATAAAATAGAGGTCCTATCTTGAGAATACTGTATTAAAAACTAAATATGCTTAACCAAATATTTTTCATACACTGTAAAAGTTATTGACGTAAATACATATATGGCGATCATGTCCGTATTAATATAACTGCTGAGGTCTTAGGATTAAACTTATTATTGGTAGACTTATAAAGCTGTTTCATTTTTAATAATGATTATATTTATAATTATAAGATGACAGTTTACATCTAGTATACAGTATATAGTCGTATATGTAGGTGTGTTCCGCATAAAACCTTTAGATTTATAAATATTGCTTACTTTTAAAATTGTACAGTCACATCTTTCATGATGGTTTTTAGGTTTTCAAACCGATTCTAAAAAACTATAATTAAACGTTTTAAAAAGAAAGATGAACTATTAATATAAGGGTGGTCTAAGCACAGTTATATGAAAATTATTCCGACACAAATCAAAAATAATTTATAATATAACAGTATAAAGAGTATATTGTATTTTTTATACTGTTATATTATAAATTATTTTTGTTTTGAGTCTGAGTAATTTTCACATAACTGTGCTTAGACCACCCTTATATTAATAGTTCATCTTACTTTTTAAAATGTTTAATCATAGCTTTTGCAACGGCTTGAAAATTAAATAAAAATACGTCAACACATTTGTGTATTATACAACAAACTTAACTAGCTTAATAGAGAATTGAAGTAAATTATTAACTTATTAATAATTTTTATTTTAATTAATAAAACATTAGCTGACAATCTTTCATTTCATCTTTTAGAAGACAGGAAAGAGCTTTTAAAACAGCTATCAGGATGCAAAAGATCTTTCAAAATATCTTTCGAAAGATTTTTGTTTGTGGTGAGCTGGAATATTAGTTGAAAAAATTGCCCTGTGAGTTTCTTATTGTTAGCAGAAATATATAACCAATTAGAGAAATAACCAATTATTATAAAATATGCAGTAAATGCAAACAATTTTATGTAAAATATTTATTTACAAACAATAAACATTTTATCTGTAATTTTTTTCAAATATCTATTGACTTATGTATTCCACATATCTGAATTCATTCTTTATCAAATATCATATTATGGATTGAAACATTTGTATATCATATCCTCCAAAGCAGGTATAGGACAATACATAAAAAGAAACACCAATTTTTTTTAGCAAAAACTAATTATTTGTTAAATTCTCAGATAAATTTTCTTTAGCACTTAATCATTCAGAACAATGAATTTGATTACTGTACGATATGCATTTTTATTTTTTTAAATGATAATCATTAAATATAAATAAAAATTTTTGAAAAGATGTGATAGAATTGCCATTTTGCAGTGTCAGAAAGTTCATGTACCGGAGTCACTCTTCTACTTCGATGACCAAGAGCCGTACGCCTCTTCTACTTCAAAATATAAATTTTTCTGTTTCTTAATAAAACCTTTTAAAGCAAGTGTAATATCAAAGGGCAGCACATAACTGACACATATGTATTTAATTATGTCCTCTAATGTAAATATAATTTATAAATTTATAAATAAATTATTTCTTAAATTATGTTAATAATAAAATTTTAATTTGATGTTGTTTTTGTTAAATTGGAAACTGCAGTTTATGGTCATGGAACAAAACTGCCAGTAAACAATATAGTTCATTCATTAAGATTTATTACTGATACAACAAGCAAAAGGTTTTTCACCCAATCTTATGGGATATATTATACTATATATAATGTGAGTATTATTTATATCGGTCTTGACATTGAAAAATTATTATTTCGTTAATTTGCAAAACAGGTTTCCATATAAACATTCGTCAAGCATATGCACATATTTGTATTTTTAAATACCTGAAAATATTCAGATGTTCATCTGTATATATACGTATATCCATATACAAATACATTAATTTAGATATTCATATTTTATATTTTGAAAAAAAAAGGTTTGACGTATTAACTTGATTTTTTAAATAAACTCTGTAAAATATAATTCGAATGAGTAATCCAGCTAACAATCATAAAGATAATAAGATTATTGAAAAGTTTAGTGAGCGATAACAGATTCGAACATAGGTAAAAATGCGTGTTTATAATAAATTTCTGTGTACTCAGCTTTTGTGACATTTTTAATGCAGTTCAGTTTGATTGAAGCAAATACATACATATGTATATCTAAAATGCTTTTAATTATTCCTCTTACTAGGTTTATAATAGATTAAAGAGATACATATAATATAATTAAGCGGAATTAGTAGCAGAAAGAAGTTATGCCTGATACTCATACAGCATTAAAAATAAAAATAGTAGTATTTTAGGATATTATTTATTTTTAAAACGTGAATATATAGTACATATGTAAATACAAATGAAATATTGTCCAAACGTGTTTTATACAGTGAACTTGCTGAAATTTAGCTACTTTCTTGACCCAGTCGTGTGATTTTTAGAATTAGATTTTGATCATTTTTATATTTCTTTCCTGATAATCTGTCTTAAACTAAATAATTTTAATTTTTGCGGTAAGTTAAAGCATTAAGACTATGATGTATGATTGTTAGATCATTTTGTCAACTCCCACCCATAAAAATATATAACTTTTTATGCATGAATACAATTTTTCGGAGTACACAATTGGGTAAAATCGAGAAAAATCCAAATTTTTTTTTACAGCACTATATGGAAACATAACAAGTCGGTTTCTAATAATCCGTGATTTGTAATCTTATCTAATTTCGTATGGAAAATGTAGTAATTGTTAAATTGAATATAAGTAGAATATAACGTTGGAGATTTTAAGATAGTCTTTAAAATAATTGTTTTTCAAATAGTTACCTTCTAACCTAATTTCGCATTGAATATGAATTAAGAGTCCTATAAGAATATTTCTATCCTATAAGTTAATATTTTAAATATGTATATGTTTTTAAATTTCATTCCTTCAAATTAAATCCTGCTAAAAATTTGTATGAAAAAAAAAAAACATTTTAAATTATAGATATATGAACAAATTTGTAATGATATTTTTTTTTAAATTTTTATTTAATTTTTAAAAATTTAATTTTTTTTTTAAAATTTAAAATTTATTTTTTTTTTAAATTTAAAATTTAATTTTTTTTTAAAATTTAAAATTTTTTTTTAAATTATTTTTTGTTTTAAATTTAAAATAAAAATTTAATTTTAATTTAATTTATTTCTATTAATTTTTACATATGTATGTTTCACAAGTCCTTTTTCTGAAAATCAATCTATTACATTTGAAATAAATAAAAATGTAATATTACATTGTCCTTAACTTACTTTTACTTTATTTGTTTAATGAAACACAAAAACAGACTGTATTACATATCATATGCTTTTCCACAATTTTAAAAATGTGTGTATATTAGTCTTAAGTATATTTGTAAGCGTATATAATGCATATCTAGCTGTATAAAAATTAGTTGTTATTGTTAAAAAATTAAAAGAATTATTGTTAAATAAGTTTAAAATATTTGAAAAAAGATAAAATTTAAAATTACTAAAGAATAAATAATTTTTTTTTCAATTTATAGCTTTAGCTCTTCGTTCAATTTAAAACGAAAGATTCGAATTATTTTTAATTGCGTTTAACATATCGTTTTTAAATGGTGCTTCACAACCAGCATGATTATAAAAGTCTAATACTTCATAATCTTCCGCATCATCAAACCAATCGCAGTCTCGAGCCCAACATGGGCCCAACTCAAGTTTTACGATTTGTTCACTCCAAATTTCAATCATATTTAATCTAAGTAATTCATCGCGTAGAGAAATAATCCAATTGTTGTATTCAGCAGGTCCATAAGAGCAAGCATTACTTTTCACTTCTTTCAGTAACTCAATTGCTTTGCATTGGTTTTCTTCTGTTAATGGTGTTATAATGAATATGAGCTCCCATATAATTTCACGTGCCTTTTCAGCAATTGTTTTATATTTTTGCTCCAATTCTTCTTCAGAGGCAGTATCATTTAGTTGTATTTCATTTAATATAAGCGACGTGAAATCTTTTAAGGGAGTTTCTAATGAGATAATTAAGCCAAAATCATCATTTTCCTGTAAAAAAAAAATCATATAACTTTTGTTAAAAATTATATATTTCTTTACGTGTCTTACAACTTCATCCGGTGGTGCTAAACTTTCATTATCTTCAACGCTCATGGTGTTAGAATCTATATACGTGTCGGTTGATGAATCGTTTTTGGCTCCTGCACTTGTTTGCGTTTCGATAGAGCCTGTTTCCAACACAGTTTCTGCACAGTTTGAGTCATCCAATTTTGCTGCTGCTTCTCTGCTAAATGGTGCTACACACCCAGCGAATTTATAAAATTCCTCAGGTGCATTATCACCTGTAAAACAATCTGAATCTCTTGACCAACAAGGTCCTAATTCACATTTAACTATTACATTACGCCAAAACTGAAACATTTCTCTGCTTAACAATTCGTCACGTACAATAACGATCCATTCATTGTAGTCCCAAGGACAGTAAAAAGCAGAGTCATATTTATGCGCTTTTAATAATTCAGTAGCCTTTGCTTCATTCTCAGTTTTTGTATCAGATTCTGCAAATAACAAGTCCCAAATACATTTTTGGGCAACTTCAGCAATTTTCATATAATTTTCTTTAAGTATTTCTTCTTCAACATCCGTTGCCATAATTGTATTCATTAGCCGTTTGTAATCCGTTATAGGATTCTCTAGCGAAATTACCGGCTCAAAAACTGGCCGCTGTAAGACAATTAATTTAAATTCAAAAATTTAAACAAAAGAATCAATATATTATTATTATTTTAAAATTACGTTTTTGGCCTTTAAAACTTTTACGCGCCTCGGCATGACGTGAATACCGCAATATGCAATTTCTGTATGTATTTTGCTGTGCAATAGGAAATTTGTCTCAGATATGTATTATACTGTTAGTCTGATATAAAATATTTAATTAATAATATAATTGGGTTTATATTAATAAAAACAAATGCGTATATTAATTTTTTGAACAAAACACTTTAAAACAATTTTTAAACCCCAACTACACACACAACGTAGAACACTATTTTGACAGTCGCGAAGGGTTTACAAAAGACAAAAGAATCAAATAAATTCTAACTCTTTCATTATTTAACATAACCACACTTTTTCATATATTGTATATTATATAGTAGATGCGTTTCTGTACATAGATGCATTTTGTACCAAGAGTTACAGGTTTTGCTATTATAGTATACTAAAAACGCGTGAATGGTTGAAAAAAAAAAGAATAGCAGTTTAAATTTAATAAATAAATAAAGCTTTTTTTTATTAATTTTTGTACCCAAACAATATATTTTATAAACTCCATATTATTAATTTCTTAATAAATAATTTATTTACAAAATTATTTGGAGAGACAGCTATTATTATTATTTATATATAAGCAAATCAATAAGTTATGTTATTGTTTGTGTATTACTTCTTGCATTCTCTGTAAGAATGACAAAATAGAAAATTTCTTCATATGGCCTTTCATCTATTAGTAAAATCATTTATAACGTCGGGTTATAAATATATTTATCAATTTTCTTTTTCGGACCTGCACCACAGTTTATACTTTTAAATGATAAAAAATGTTGTAAAAA
The DNA here is from genome assembly GCF_002237135.1 of Teleopsis dalmanni. NCBI lineage: Eukaryota > Metazoa > Arthropoda > Insecta > Diptera > Diopsidae > Teleopsis > Teleopsis dalmanni. Next base: position 69,739,555 of record NC_051848.1, on the reverse strand, counting down.
TCATTCAAATATATAGAAGTTAAAATTTGTTTATAATGATAATAATCACCCCATTTACGCGAGCCTTAAAAGTTATATTAAGGCACTTAAAAAATTTTGCTTAAAAGCACTTTTAGCTTACTAAAAGCATTTTAACATCACTTTTAGTAAGAAACATCACTTAAATGCTTAAAATTGCATAAACACCTTAAAAGAAGTTTAAGATTTGAATGCTCAGCTGTTAACTGTCAATAGGAAATAAAAAGAAAAAATTGGATGAAAGAAGAAAGAGAAAAGTATTTAATTAAAATATTACCCTGTGCCTAGAGTATAAAGTACTCTTGTATAACAGCATCATAAAACTAATATGGACTTATGGTATCCAGCTATTTGGTAATGTTAGTCCTTCAAATATTGAAATTATCCAAAGAGTTCATATAAAATACTAAAATAGAACAATCACTGATGTCCCATAGTATATTAGGAATAAAAATATCCACCGAGATCTACAAATTCTCTTAATTAAAACTGAATTTGGCAATATATCTCGTACTTCTAACCATTAAATCTTGCCTAAACAGAACTGACCGCCCAGTCATTCATTAAAACTCAATAAGTACAAGTATAAACCTTACTCTTTTGTTAGTGCTCTGATTAAGCTCAATTGTTTTCTCAATGAACCACCTAACATTCAATCCAATGAAATTTAACGCATTGGTTTAAGTTAGGTTTGTGCTATAAGGTTTACTTATTTTATATAATATTATACAATGTGTAGTTTAAATAAAAAATGTAATATTATTTAATATTGTGATTAGTGATAATATTTTAAAACTTATTGTTAGTCTCCTTGTAAGAGAAGATACAATAAATAAATGTATAAGTATTAAAAAAAAAATTATATATTTGCGGAAAAAGAAATAGTAAAATTGTTAGACGGCAAAAATGTAGAAAAGGAGGGCACTATATATATGAAATAGTTCGCCGAGAAATGGCGAACTAATCAAAAGTATTGTAATTTTATCAAAGAATTGTAATCATATTTTTCGCAATTTTATAAATTTTATAAAGGATATTCCTTAAATTTTCATTGTTGTTTTATTATTTTCTTCTACTAGTTTGGTTACAATTTAAAATTTTTAAAATAAACATTTCTGTTTACTACTTAACAGCTGATATATTTGCAAGTAACTTAAAAGTGCTTTTAATTCTTAGAGTGTAAACGCCTAAAAACTGATTTTAAAATCAGTTTTAAAAGTGATTTTAAGACTCGCGTAAAAGTAATGAATATATCTACAGCTCCATTATTTTTATCAAATTTGTGATAAGTAAATTACTTAAACTCAATCTGCAATTATTTTATAGAAATAATAGACTGCAATTTGTCAAAATATAATTTTAAAATTCATTATTAAAGTAAATATGAAATTGTATAAAACAATAAACAAAAATTTAATAAATTGTTTTAAAAGACTTGGCAACCATGTATTTTTATATATTACGTCATCTAACGGCACTTCTCTCGAATGGCGCTATTTTATATTTTACCGTTTTTTTTTATTTATAGCAACTTCTAACTGATGAATATCAGTAATGAGAGAAGTTTTTGCGTAGTTTCATATCTATAAACAATTAGCTAAGGATTTATTTTTTACTATATCAACAAAAAAAACAAATCAGTTTGGTGAGTGTCAAATATTTACATATGAAATGTGTAAATGTAAAATAAATTAACTTGAGTTTAATAATGTTTATATGATATTTGCATCAATTTTGTCGTAAAAACATTTTGCATTTAAAGCTGTTGATCCAGAAGTCTTCGATAAAACCCACAATATTGATTTAACTAATCAATGATACAACTATTTGTAAAAATCATTAGGCATATGACATGACAGAATAATTTCAGTTTTACATAAACAAGTCAAAAAGCTATAGACAATGCAGGCGCCGCATATGCCCATTGTGTACCATAAGCGCGATCATGTAAAAATATTAAAAAAAATTTTTGGAGATAAAATTGATTTGTTGCATTAGAGAAAATACGAATCCCTTGCTTTATTAATAATGGGTTCATAAGATGAATTAGTTTTGGAGAAGACAAAAATCGTGTAATCGGCCAGAAAGACCGACCAGACTTTCCGTTGTTCTTGTTACCTGTATTGAGAACAATACGTAATACGTATAAAAAGACGACTGACGATTTTAAGTCAAAAAAAAATGTAATATCGGAACGCTGTTTTGCGCCAAATAAATATTATTTTAAAAATACAATTAATAAGATTTGCGTTTTGCCATAAGTTCATTCAGAGGCTATTAAAAAAAATGAATCATTTTCGTCACAAATTATTTCTTCATCTAGTATAATCGTAACATTTATTTCACTATCATACCCGTAATTCCATATTTCCAAAACTAAAAAAAAAATAAGAACATCACCTCCAAAGAGCAGCTAATTTGCAACATAGGCTTTTTTTGTAACGTTGGCAAATCATTGTATATGGAAAGCTCAATCGTTTCAAACTTTTAGATAGACTTGAAAATATACTGTTAAAAAATAAAATAAATTAGTAAAAAAAAAACTCTGTTTTACTACACTATGTTTTTTAACATATTTTTTTATTGCTTTGCCTTCGTAATTTATTTGTTAGCGAAAAACTATTCGGCGTTTATCTATCATTTGACTTTGAAGCTCGTAAGTTTTGCAAATACTAGTTACAACTAACAATTAATTTTGTTTTTCATGTTATTTAATTATAAATGAATATTTTATTAAGTTTGTTGTTTTAAGTATAAGCTTATTGCAAAGCAGATGAGTGCAATTTCAATAAATTTTTCATATTTAAATTAGATATTTTTTATATAAAATATATTGTTTCTAGATATATCTCCTAAACAATCTCAACACTATTCTTATTAGAAAAAAGTCATTTTTTTTAAATATTTTTCAATATATCTGCTTAATGCGCACATTAAAATTAAACCAATAGTTAGTATAATTTGAATAAATATATATATATACATATGTGTAATAATATATCTTACCCCAAAAATGACAACTTTAGTCACTCAGTGTAAAAATATTTGAACTTTGTCAAAACAATAACTTTAACGACGATACATTTCTTCAAGTTTCAACTCGGCGATGTGTGAAGAGTAACAGCAATTTATTATTTTACAATAAGCTTCTTTAAAGGAGGTATGTATTTAAAGGTTAAAATCCCTCTCTCTTCCTATGCTTTCCCAATAAAGTCAACTACATTTCAGATCTATACACTCTGAATAACTCTATAGCATTTTTATGAATCTTTTTTAAATGTGCAACAAGATATATATTTTATTAATTTCAATTTTAAACGCACATGTGATATGTTGGTATTCCTTCATTTATTATTCTATTACAGTCATACTTGCTACAGTCTCTTCTATTAAAAATTTGCAATTTGCAACATTTTTTGAACCAAATCACACTAACGGCAACATCTCATTTGAAAATGTTTTAAAGATGCGTTTACACTATCCTAACTTAAGGCTTGACATTTTTTTATTTAAGTTTAAAGTGCTTAAAAAATAATAATGCATATGTATGTATATATTATATCAATCTCAAAATAAGCAGCATTTTTTATATTGCGAAATTGTACAGGTAGAGTCATATTCTCCTGATTTCTTCTATCAGAAACCAATTTCAAGTGTCAATCCTCCGTTAGTGTGAATAGGCTCAATGCATTATAATAATGTGTTATTGTCTTACCGAAAGCATGTCGTGTAATTCTTATGGAAATCTTTACACTCCATGTTATCAGAAAAAAAAAGTCAAATAGTTATAATAAATCTTGATATCATTTGTAGTTCATATTTGGTTTATTTTTAAGTTCACTTTTTAAATACATTGGGTTTACAATAGAACTAAGTGCATATTTCGTTATCTTAACATGTATCGTACTTTACTTCTAGGGTTTTCATGTATGTTCTGTGTAAAATGTCGTAATCATTTTAATTTTGGGTAGTATTCACTTATATATAAAAATATTTAAGCTCTTTAATTTAATTTTAATACTTCCGTATGAATTATTTCATTTCGTCGTATGAAATATATTAGTAGTCTCTATCTGTTATATGTAAGTAAATATATATATATATGTAATATATTTATTTGTTATGTTGCTTATATTTTAAGTTTAAAGTATATTGATTGCAGTCTCAAGATAAATAATTTATCCGTTCAAATTTGAATTTTTAGATATTTATTAAAGTGGTTGAAAACAGTTCATTACACGTTATTGATTGCAGTCTTACGTTAAATACTTTATCCATTCAAATTTAAATGTTTAGATATTAATTAAAGTGGTTAAAAACAGTGCAAAGAATTTGTCAACTTTCATTTTTTATTTGTGTTCCTTTGATAGATCTTTTAAAATATCCAGTAGTTATAGCTTTGCATCAGTGTTCGTTATTGTCCAAGCTTCTATACTATATAGTAGAACATATGTACATGATAAAAGACTTATTGAACGTAATTTTTGTTTGTCGAGAGAAAGTTTTATTTCTCAATTCACTACTAAGCTCGAGATAGCGTCCATTGACAAGAGTGAGTATTTGTTGAGCTTCTAGACTGACAACATTTTTGTTGTTTACACGAATTCCTAGATAAATAAAGACTTTTGCAAATTCTAACTGACAGGTTTTAATTATGGCGTGGGTCTTCGACGCTGAGAAGTTTTGTTTGTTGACAGAAAGTACTTTAAATGCAATAAGAGTTTAGATGATATAAAGTTTCATCAATGGTGTCATCATTTAACTGTCTAGTTAAGTTACTAGTTATTACTTTAATGATAACATTATCTAAAACATTAATTTTAAAGAAATTATGAAGTTTTTCTATTAAAAAAGGTCAGTACCATATAAACAAACAGGCGGTTTTATTAGCGAATATTTTTGTGTGAATTACATTTAAGTCTCGGCACAAGAGGGAGTATTTCTTTTATTGTTTGTATTCAATTTAGTAGGACATACAAATCCTTTGTGTATACATTCTGTACCCTGAATAAAAACACTGATGTCATTTTTATTTTTCTAAAATTACATTGCGTTATGAAATTGTAATTATCAATACACCTTAAAAAAATGGCGTTTTAACCTATTTTTTTATTAGAAATTACGTTTATGGGCTAAGGGACTTCGTGCATTGCGTGGTTTAAAATATGTATTATATATAATGTAAAAATTAATAAGAAATCTTAAAATCTATTCTTACGTTTTTATTAGTATTTCTCTTAAAATATAATTAAAAATAGTCATCATTAGATATATAAAACTTTTTTTTTCTAACTAGCATTTGCCGTTCCGTATATAGATTTTTTTTGTTTGCTAAATCAAATACAAATTTTTATTACACAATTTTACTTGATATTTGTAAGTTTATTATACTAAATTATACAACAGTCCAATTATGGAAAAAGCCCAATAGTCCAATTTGTTCGCTCATTTCCAACTTTCCTATGACCATAAAAATGCGTTTTTCGACGAATAAAAGTGACCCTTTACTAGTTTTTGTGTCAAAATTAAAGTCACAAATAATTTGTGTGTTGAGTAGTTTGTTTTTAAGTGATTTCAACACGCAAAGGTTAAATTAGTTTTTATAAGAACAAACTTAACCTCATAAAAGTTTTAATATACTAAAACAATAGGACTTGCTATTATATACTTTGTTCCTATGTTTATTTCTTTTCTAAGAAAAACAAAATAAAAAATGAGTGTTAATTTTATGCCTTTTGAAGGCATTTTGTTTTTTTAGTTTTCGTTTTTTTACTAATAGTACTTGCCCATTGTAATTTTTAATTTTCAAGGTATGTCGAGGCACCCAATCTTTACGAATAAAAACCCATCAAAACAAAGTAGCACCCTAACCTAAAATCTAGCACGAATCAATATCCTCAAACATTATACACAAGAAAGCATTCCAAAAAAACTCAACAATTCGCTCAAAATATGAATAAATTCATTAATACAATGCAGGACATGATGAAGGATTATTGTGAAACCAAACAATGCTATTAAAAACACTCTTATGTGTTCGAATTGGAATGCAGATGACATAAACTCGAACTTAAAATTCGGTTTTGTGTAAGTGAAACGTAGACGTTATATTAATATTGGATGGTAAGACTTGACTTACCGGATGTGATCAGCTCACAATAGAGATAAGTTGTTCAACAGTGAATGATTTTCGAAATCTCGAAAAAAGTACATAAGTGCAATATTAGAATTTTTATAATATTTTTACTAACGATATTATCTGTAATAAACTTCCATATATATAGATAAAAAAATTAAAATAATAGCTATCTCAAATATATATTATATACCATATAGGAGATTAGTATATCAGAACGCATTGAATATTCAGAAATATAGAAACCAAAACTCTGGTTAGTGTCAAGTTGTTATGAATAAACCTTCGGGTTCCCAATGATACAGCACTGCTATATATTGTAGATAAAAAAATTACTATATCAGAACAATATATAAGATTCAAATAAAAAAAAAAATTATCGCAATAGATTTTATAATAAAAAACACCAAATATTAAACATAAATATTCTTTTTCATGGATCTACAGATCATTTGTAGCAATTAGTTGAACTTTATTTAACTGAATACACACATACAATCTAACTATTGTATAGAAATTATATAAATTCTCATATAGATCTTTGTTGGGTTTTTATTTCCACAAGTATATAAATCTGTTTTTTTGCACTTCAATTCCGTTTTTTTTGCTATATTATTCGAATACAGCATATCCAACTCTTAACTGGATTATTAAATATTTTATAAACGATGTAACTGCTGAAGATACGTCTTCAAATTTGCATTTTATCAAGAAAGAATAATTGTTAAGAAGCAAAGGAAAGAGGAAAAATAGTAAAAAAAATAATAAAAATAATAATTATAATAAATAACAATTGAAAATATCATAAAAAAATAACAATTGAAAAGATAATAATAAAAAAAATAACAATTGAAAAAATAATAATGAAAAAAAAAATAATAATGAAAAAAAACAACAATTGAAAAAATAACAATGAAAAAAGATAATAAAGAAAAAAATAATAATTAAAAAAATAAAAAAATAATAATAACTAAAAGAATAGAAAATAAAATAACAAAAAATAATAATGAAAAAAGATAATAAAGCAAAAAAAAATAATAATTAAAAAATTAATAATTAAAAAAATAATAATTAAAAAAAAAACAATTGAAAAAATAATAATGAAAAAAAAAAAAACAATTGAAAAAATAATAATGAAAAAAGATAATAAAGAAAAAAATAATAATTAAAAAAATAAAAAAATAATAATAACTAAAAGAATAGAAAATAAAATAAAAAAAATAATAATGAAAAAAGATAATAAAGCAAAAAAAAAATAATAAAAAAAAATTAAAAAAAATAAAAAAGAAATAATTAAAAAAATAGAAAATAAAATAAAAAAAAAAATATTAATGAAAAAAAATAATAATGAAAAAAATAATGATTTGAAAAAATAATAATTAAAGAAAAGTAATAATTAAAAAATTTCTAATTAAAAAAAATATTAAACAGGCACCAAGTGCAATTTAGATTAATAATGAGAAGACAGTTGTTAAAATTTAAAAATATGTTTTATCAATAAATTTTGACGATATAAACCAATTAGGCTTTTAATAACATTTTCTTCGTGCCTACACTACTCTTTCCTGTGTTTAATATCTTTTCAGTAACGTTGTGTCTCGCTTCTTCATAGTACCAACTTTTCAACTTTTAAAGATTGATAATACCTTTTCATAGTTTTTCCTACCTTCGATAAGCTTCTGATATAGACGTGTTAGATAGAGTGGGCATCAGAGTAAAGATAAGGTCATCAGTATATCTGTGTTTTAAATGTTTAGCTGTAGTTATAATTTCATTTATTATTTTTTGCTATACCTTTTGCGATTTTATATTGATATATTAAAAATTAAAAAAGAAATTAAAAAATTAATAATATAAAATATTTTATATATCTTTCAGGTGGAAAATGATGCCGTCGCAGTCTAAAAAAAATAATACACCTTTTCACGTCTACTTTAATTTTCCTGTTGTGCAAACGGATATTAAGAAATGTTCTACAAAATATTTTATATAGAATTGAAGTAATATATAGAAATTTTATTTCATATATACTAAGCAAAACTTATGGTATTTAATCTAAAGCAAAGGACGTGCAAACTTAAAATAAAGAACCATTCAGTTTTACAAGAAAGACGCGAAGATATAAATCCTCATAAAATTCCTAAATTTTATTTTATAATTGATTCGTTTGTATTTTCTTGGAAAAAAGTTTAAAAAATTTTTATTGAAATATATTGGTTATTGTATGACATTGATTGGGCCTAGCGCCCCTGGTATGGCATTTATGATGAAAAAGAAAAAGTATAAGTTTAATGTAGAAGTACAATTGCACGATTTAGTTGAAGTAGCACTAGTCAATGAGGTGTTATTTGCCAAAGTACGTCTTTTAGACGGTGGATCGTTTCAAGAATATAGTAGCAGGTATGTAAAACACAAATAATTTTTTTTTAATGAGTACTTATTACTTTAAATTAATTATTATTTGCAATTAATAGAGAAGAAGTGAAAAATCATCGCGTGGAATGGAATCGGAATTTCGAGTTTCCATGCAAAATGTCTGCAAACGCCTCAACTGGTGTATTGGATCCCTGCCATTTGCGAATTTCAATAAGAAAAGAGATGAAGGGTGGACGTAGTTACTACAAATTAGGTTTTATTGACTTAAATCTTGCCGAATTCGCTGGTGCAGGATTAACATCAAGACGATTTCTATTGGAAGGTTATGATTCCAGACATCGCTTAGATAACTCTATGCTTAAAGTGTCAATAAAAATGCACATGTTAAGTGGTGATATACTATTTAAGGCGTAAGTATTCAATATTTTAATTTATAAATCTATTATAACAAATATATTATTTAGACCAACACCAAGTCTGAAAAGTAAACAAAAACCTTCGACAGATGACCTAGAAACAGCTGCTACTGGGGTTGGATTAGAAACACCAACAGCAACTGCGATACCTACACTTGGTTCTGGTGTTGGTAGTAGTGCGTCATTGGCTGTGAGCAGTTCTACGTTAGTTGGTAGTGGTATAGGAAGCGCAACAACTTTAACTACACGCCCAGTTTCAACGATAAGAGATGACGGTAAGTACAAAGCACGTTTTTTTAAAGATGATTATTAATTTAGTTAAAAATTCCGTATAGAGTACTATTTTATATAATTATCAATATTTTAAATAATCTGCAATCGATGCAAAAAAATTTTATTATTACAAATTTTAATGTACATGTAAGGTTTTACAGTCCATTTATTTGTAATTTAAACAAATATTTATATTCTAAAAAAATTATTATTGAAAAGCCTTTAATTTCAATATCTTAACTAAGTCAAGGTACTATATGCAAGGTCTTTAAATGCAAAAATCTTATTTAGATGAATGTGGTTTAAATATATTTCATATATATAATATATTTTATTTTATATAAATAGTGCCTCTAGCACAGAATCGCAGGATCACGAATAAAACATACATTTTCACCCACAATTCTTTTTTATTCAGCAATGTAGTTTTCGTTGGGAATGAAGACTGATATGATATATTCATTGTAATACTTCTTTAATGTTTCGATGTATTTATTGAAAGCTTTAGTTTTGGCAATCAATTCTTCATTAAGACCAAATTTCTTTCCACTAACTATTGGAAGAGCTTGGAGTTTTCCATCTTCCAGCGACTTCAACTCAATGTTCAATTCTTACGATTTTGTCATTATTGTGATGGTTTGTGATTTGATGCATTGATTTGGTGAAAAAACAGAGCAATCTTTTTCTAGAGTGACGCATCATTTTTTTTAATAGTTCTCTAATATTTAAATATATTATTGAAAAATGATTTATTAGTGTTCAAAATAGGTTTCAGTTTTGGCAAAAACTTTTCCTTCTTAAAGATTTAATAAATAAAAAACAGTACGCATTATGAAATATAAAGGCTGTCGATTTAACTATGTAGTGACTCATGTCTTATTCACTACAATGTTTTTAATTGAAATAATTTTAAACTAGCGAACTCGCTTATCATATCGAATCACTTTTCTGTTCATCAAATGCTCGTCTTAGTTGGAGTTTACATTTTATTCTGATATCTGAAAGGATTCAGCAATCTCTCTTAACTTTCTTTTATTGTCATTCAGAATGATTTCATGGATTTCTTTAAATTTTTCTGGATCAACCTTTGATAGGGAGGTTCTGAGAAATTTTAACCTCGAATCCCGCACTTCTGCGTTGCTTAAATTTATTGCAATGAAATCCGCAATCATTTGTCCGCAAGGTCATTTGTACCTGAAGGATTTTATTCAAAATTTGAATTCAACTTATCTATATTATCGTATAAATATTGTTAATTACATTCTTTTTGATGAGATTCAAAACTTAAATTCAACTCAGATAAAGTTTGTTTTTAAAATATTTGTTGTTGTAAAGGTATCTGTAATTTTAAATGGATTATGTGAGAGGGATAGGAATTATTAGAAAGTGAGATTGTATTAGGAGATGGGTGGGATTTAAATTGATGTCAACTAGGATCAGGACGAATAAACCTAGTTAACGCTAAGGGACGGAACGCTAAATTAAAGTTAACGCTAAATTAGACTTAGATTTATGTGTGGATTGGCGCAGGAAAACAAATAGGCCACATCATGATGTGTAGAGTGGTACAAAGGGAGAATTAACCCATTTATGCTTGACAAGCAATAGTTCAGCACATTGCTATATCCAAACATTAAATAAATTTTTGTAAACGTTAATGTTAATTTTAAATCTGTTATGTTTGATAAAATTTACAATATTTGTTTTATTGTTCTTGTGTTTATATTAATATATATTTAATTTTATTTTCGCCTTATAGAATTAGATCCGCAAACGTTAATTGCTTCAATTGTTACTGACTCGGGTCTTTCGGAATCATCTGAATCAGCAATCACTACAATTACAAGCGATCCTATTTTATTACAACAGCAGTTACAGCTGCAGCATTCAAATTATACACCACCCTCAAGTTTGATACCAATTACAGCACTTACAAATATACAGCAACAAGCTTTGCAGCATGGAACACTTGGTATTGTCACTAGTGGAGCAGGCAATGGAGTGGGTTTAAGTATAATTGGAAGCAGTAATTGTGGTACGACAACAAGTGGTGTGGTTGGAGTTGGTTTAGGAGGCACATCTGGAACGTCTTCGATAATAGAAATGGGTCATTCAAGGAATTCGAGTAATACTAGTCAAGTGAGTGAATTGTGCAAAAAGTATTGTAGATTATTAACATCTACATTTGCAAGTTTTCAAGATAATTTTTACAAAGTAAATACAACATTTTATAAATGAATTAGTTTTAACTTTGTGAAAAGTAGTATAATTTAATAAGTTATTCCTTATGAATCTAGATGTCGAAAGGTTCAGGCTATAGCAGTTTTTCACACAGTCAACATTCGAGGCAAAGTTCTGAAGGAGACTCGGGACATGCAAGGTAAGATTACAAGTTCCTACCAACGATTTTTTTTTTTGAATTGCTAATATATTTACTTTTTATGTAAAGTATATTTTATTTTTTAAAACTAATTGACTCCTAAAATATATATAAAAAACCAAAGTTATATTTTTCAGTTCTAATAACGCTATACCACTTACAATTAATTATCTAAAATATGAAAATACTAACAGCAACTACACTTTACTAAATCACTTTTTAATTTTTATATATATCAATATTTAACATATAATTAATTTAAAACATTTAATTAATTGTTTATTTGCTTTGATTATACTGAAAAATATTTTATTGTATAACTTATTCCTTGCTATGTAATTTTCTATAATTTTTTATAATTTTTCTCTTAACTATTTTGCGTAATGATTTAACACAATCATAAATCCTTTATAATCATTTTTTGTTAAGTAATAATCTAATACTTTTGGGTTGCCTGTACATAATTAGTTAACCTGTTATTTTCAAATATTTATACTAATTGCTATTTCTAATTTTTATTTTCTTCTTAATAAAACTAATAAGAAAACTGTTTTCCATTTAGACATGTATAATGCAATTTTAGCAACAAAATTTTTTAATTGAATTATAAAATATTCGTTAATTAGAAGTAGATTACTGATTTATATAGGTTAAGGCTAGGTACATACTAGCGACATTTATAATAGTCTCGGCACCGCCATTCTGCCGATTAAGCGATTCAAATGTGGACTGCTTAATATGATCTAATGTATTTCAAAACCGTTTAAACGGCATTGTGATGACAACTGTTACTTGCCGCTAGTGTGTACTAGGAGTAGATAGGAAACTAGATCTTTTCGAAGGTAGTTTAATATTATTATTTTTTTTTTAATTTTAGTTTAAACTTATGGTAGTCTTTTTAATCTCCAGTACGTTTCAATCTCTGGCTAAGCTAGCAATGAACCCGGAGATTGCTCACAATTATCTAAATTTTAACTGGTGTAGTTCTAGTTAGATTAACTAAATGGAGATTTTATTAAATGACTGATTTTTATCGGACTGATTTTTCATTCGTTAGAATATTAATAATTTTTTTGCATTTGCATTTTTTTATGATTATACATTAAAACATTATATTGTCGGTCTTTAAAGTTAATCTGTCAACCATTTTAACAGAAACGCTACCATAACTGCTCTGATTTTTGTTAGTCATCAGTTAATTAACTGAATTAAAAAAAAAATGATGTATAGCGGCATTCAATAACTGGAGATTTTAATGATTATACACTAGTCCTTAAAGCTATACATAATAAAATTGTTATTGTGTATAGGATTTTAAAAACCTACATGCAGACCAGAGCTGTTCTAAGAATTTCGCTTCTGGTGGGCAACTAATACAATTAAAAAAACTTTATAGAATTCAAATAATATTTTTTCACACAATAAAAATTATAGCCCAAAAAGTCTTGCGCGCTAAGACTATTGTTGTTTTTGCTCTAACGATAGGATGGCTCTGATATAGACTATATTAAAAATCAAAAAAGCAAAGTTTTCTTTTATATATTCATTGTAGTTTTCCACTTATTTGTGACAATATGGTTGATTTTATGTCTGATATATATTTCATTCAAATTTAGATATTTTTATTATACAAGATAAATTTGAAAGTAATCGTTTAACTTGTTTTTAATTCTATATACTGTTTAATTTTTATTTATTTAAAAATTTTAAAATTGTATTTTTAATTACTTTCGTAATTTTTTTTATCAGTCTTGTAGTAGGTTTGTAGTATATTATATAGCAATAATTAATATGTTTATTTTATCTATTTATTCGCCGAATTTTTTAATAAAAGATGGGAGGACTTAACGATATGCAGTTATCTGTATAAAATTAACCACGTTCTAATAAAAGAAAATCCATATCTCTCATTGAGATACTCCGTAGAAATATCAGTCTTGTGGTAAATTGACTCACAGGTCACTGCATTTTAGGTAACCATGCTAGAAGATTGAATTTCACTTTTAATCATATCTGCCGCAGTTGTGAAAGTGCCTTCCATCTGCTGTATTTCTTTCCAGCACATGCGCGGCGCTACCTTATCACTTTAGGAGTTTTCTTTTTTAAGAATTTTGGCGAACTGCAAGATCTCCTTCTAAATAGCATTATAAGCTTCGCCAAAGGTTCTAAGTGATTCTAACTCTTAAGTTTTTAATTAAATTGGATCCTATACGCCTAAGTGAATTTCTTGGGATCGCCGGTATAACCTAACCTTATCTAACTTTTTTCCATTTACGGATGTACACTACAGAGTATGCTTTCCTTGTTTCCTATAAACAATATCTGTGCTATTTATTCCAAATATTAATATTGCGATTAAATATTAATTAAAATATTCTATACAAAGAATTACAATGATTCAGATTTTATAATATATATCTAAAAATATAACTATTAAAACATTCGTTTTGTATAGTTAATGTATTAGAGAAGTGAACAAATTTATATTGAAATCATTGTTTTATAAATATATAAAAGGCATAAAACATAATTTACATAAAATATTAATATAAAAAATAAATATATATATAAGTATTTATTTTTTATATAAATAAAATATAAATATATATATGAATATTTATTTTTTATATTAATATTTTATTCATATTTTTATTACTATTTGTCTAGATTAAATTTTTATATTAATAATTATTTATATTTTTAATTGACTTATTTTTATATATAAATACTATGATTAATTTTTAAAATTTTATTTTTTGAATACTTTTTTATTATTATTATTGTTAACAAGACAAAACTATGAAAATTCGAATAGTGTGAAGTATTTTTCTTGTTTCAAAATTTATTTGAAAATTTGAAGTTAAATTTAAACAAGGTTATCACTTTTAATAAGTTCCTATCTAAATGGAAAACATTTACATTTTCTTTGCCCTTAAAAGTTTTTTACTTATTTATTTTTTATAATTTTGGATGAAAACCACCATACACAATAAAAATTTTACATATGAACTATTTAAAGAAAATAAACCTTTTCAATTATTTTTTAAGTTCGCCCTTTTTACTTTAATTACAATTTTTTAATTACTTTTTGGTTTACTATAAAATAATATATTTTTTAATAATATCTTTATGGATATTAAGTCTTTAATATTCAAATTATGTTACAAATAATTTTAAATTTATTAAAAACATAAATTTAATACCATTTATTTCTTTTTGTGTACTAAGTTAAATAACCACTTAGCTAACATTTAAAAAAAATATAGGATTTTATTTGAAATATTCTAAAACAAAATATTTGATATCAATATCTTCATATTTATCTTTTTTAATAATGAAAATATTATTAATATAGTTTATATATTAATAATAATGTTATATATTATATTACATATATGTTGTTTAACCGCTGTGTTTTAAGAAATCATGTTTCTCTGAATTATTGTTATACTTAGGTTAATATTCTCTACCCGAACATAGTTATTACATTTCTATTAATAACAAAAATGGATAGATATGAATTTTGATGTGGCAGTCTTATAAACGACTTTTCCGTTTTTATTAACAAATTTGCGGCAAATTAGGTCGCTGGGAAGCTTAAGTAATACCATATATCTTTATAGAAGATATACGTATTATCCATTGTTTTAGATTTAAAAATAATTGTCATATTACATTATGTAAAACATTTTTGTAAATAAATTCTCAGAAATTTTGTTTGATGGGTATTAATAATTCCGAAAATCTAAATTAAACCCTATATTTATTTTCTATTATTTACATTGTTTTAAATTGAAATCATAGAATTAACATATCATTGATAACTTATTTTACAATTATTAATTGGTTTTATTTTAGTTTAAAGAATTGTAATATAACTATGCAAGTACGTTCTAATATATATCTGTAAGAAAAATATTGGTCGTAATATATTTAAAAAAATATCAAATAATTTTAATAGTTTATAATAGAAAATATTTAGATCTGTTAATATTATATTATTAATATTCTTTATTGAAATACATTTCTTATTTTATTATTAATCTATCACAATTTCATTTTATATCTTATATGTATACGTTAAAAAGAAGTTTAAATAAAAATTTTTGGTCCTGTAAATATTACTATTTATAGAGTTTTCGATTGAAAAATCTAGAGTAACGTTTTAATTCGAAATTTATTTTTAGTGAAATTTCATTTTCAATAGGTGAATTTCCAGTGAAATGTATAAACCTTAAAATTAGTTTATAACACTACAGACATTTTTCCCGATTATATAAATTACTCTTTTAATAACCGGTGGTTTATTTTGTTTAACAGTTGTATTACAATACATTTGTCCATTGCAGTATTTGAAATATTGTACTTATATGTTAAAAAAATCGCTATTTAATATAGTTGTGAATTATACAATATTTTTATCGTTCATAAACGCGTTTATTCTTTTGTATATAAGCTAGGTTTTTATGTTAAGTAGTTGCAAAATATTAAGATTACCATAAACATATCCAATTCGGCCACAAAATCAGCTCAAGACGTGGCAGATCAGATCAAGAGCAATTTTGGGTAACTATATAGTATATTGTGTAGTAGATCATATCTGAATTAAAATACAAAAAAGTAGCTAATCATTAATAATTAAATTAATTATTTGTTATTACTACATTTATTAATTAAAATTTTAAGGTTAATATAAGATTGATTACCAAAATAGTTTATATCGTCGACTACAGTACAAACTATTATTATTTAGTTTTTTTTACACATATGGATTATGTGCTATATTATTGCCACCTTTTTGTTTTTTTAGTTTTGATCGTGGTAAATATAAAAGCGCTATTATTTCACTAAATTTGGTAGTAGAGTTTGAAAAAGCTAATATTTTATTTAATAATTTCATAATACGTTTAAAAAATGTTTTTGTTTTGAACAAGCAAACACCTCAGATTATTTGAAGTGTTCTTTTGTTATTTGTGATAAAACAAATAAGTCTAAAAAAATATATATACTCTAACTTTCCTACAACGAACGGATTCCCTAATTTGGTTTGTTAGATTGACTGTGATTTCAGAGAAATTATGATTTTAGGAGACAGAACCATAACGAAAAAGTTGTATCTTAAAAGCAATTCATAATAGATAGAGCTTCATTTTATAGAGCTTTGTTTTAAAGAAGTTCGGCTATAGTTTTCATAACCAATGAGTTATTTATAAAATCTACCAGTAACGGCAATGGCAAAACATGGCGATGTTACTGGCGATGTTTTTCAAATCTTGAATATATTTTTGAATCAGTTTAAAAAAAAATACACGCTTTAACTTCGCGAGGAAATTTCTAGAGTCCGCATTTAATATCAACTGAGAGGCAGGGTGCCAAAAGCTTTTATATCTGAAAGTAATTATTAGTTAAAATTTGTAATATCTATAATTTTAAATCTTTTAATATTCCACTTAAAATATACCACATTATATTTAAATAGGTTCAAAAATTTTCAACTAAAATTCTATATCTCATTTTCTGTTGAAACTTCCAGCCATACGATTTTTTTATCTCTTTGATCTCTTTGACCTCCCAAAATCAAAACATGATAGTACAAAATACTCGGTATATATTTTGTTATATGTTTAACTTCTTGGCATTCTTTGAGAACTATGTCCGATCTCATGCTAAGCCTTGCGCCACCACTGTTATCTACATTGCTACTTTTGCTAAGTATAGCATATATATGAGTATAGCACAAATAGTATATATGAGCTAAAATTAAAATATAAAATATTAGTTAGTACCGCTTATTAATTTTAGTTAAATTTATTATCTGAAAGTTTGTGATTTACATTTTTCAAACTTAAATCTAAAAAGCGTTAAATTAAAATAGTCCAAAAAAATATTTGTACTTATGTAGCATATAAAAAAAATCGTTTACTCAATCTCTGTTAACACCTTAAATTGTTACTAAACAATTTCTTCAACTTTTTAAAGCTTTGAATAATCCAAATACTATTTGCTATTTTTAAATCAATAAATTACTATTTACTGTAGACCTAATTTATATCTTTTATTAACTTTGGTTTATTTAATATAAGTTAACGCGGGTATGAGAACAATATGTATACTTATTATTATTAAAATCTCTGGTTAATCGGGGTTAACATATTAACAATAACATCTAGCTTAACTTAAAGTTAATTTTTAGTATCTAGCTACGTTTATAAAATTTGTATTGTGATTCATTTTGCAATATTTTTAGTAGAAAAATATCGTAAGAAAATTATATTAAATTTTACTCTATAAAATATTTGATATCCTTTTGTTTTTATTTTCTATTAATTAATTTTGTTTTTATTTTTGTATTTTTATGCTTTAACTTGTTGGTTGAAATTTAACAATTCTACGACAATTGTAAAAATTGTTGCCATTAAACTAAAAAAAATATTACGTATTTTGGTCAAATTTTGAAATATAACCGCAATGCTTGTGCCTCAAAAATTATTATATTTTTCATCCTTATATCCACCTTAAAATAAAAAATTTAAAAATCAACACAGCAGATTTAGCAAATCTGTTTCTCTCCTCAATAGACTTAATCAGAGAACCATTAATGCTATGAGGCTTAATATACCTTCAACATTGCATACAAATACGTACCAAATCGCCACGGACGGCAGTATTAATGAGTACGACAGCGATGAACTGGTGTTTCAAACACCAAACTCCACGCTACGCGATGATGAGTTTCGGACACCGCTTAATGAAATGCCACCTCCAAATCTTTCGACTCATTCTGTTTATAGTGAAAAATTGCAAGTGCATACACTTTCACCAACATTTCACAATGCAGTCAGCACTAGACGTAGTATTGGTTCTGGTGGTTCTGGAGGTGGTTCAGAGATTTACCCAAGTGGTAGTGATTCTGAAACAGCGGATGATTCTGGCTTAGATGAAAATTATCATACGCCACGCGTTCCGAAAATTAAATCAATGGAAAATCTTTCAATACTTGAAATGGAATTTCATAGGGCATCACAAGAATTGGATCGAAATTCACCGCGTCGCCTCAAGCTTTTAGCAGAGCGAGCTCAAATACCAAAAATGAAGTCATTAAGTAATCTGTGCTTTGATGATTATTCAGAACAACAAGTTCGTGAGGAATTTATGCGCATTAGGGAACAATCTTTAGAAGAAAAACATCGCTTTAATTTTCAACAACGAAAAAATTCTACTTCATCAACGAATTCTGGCAAACTGTTTATTAAAAATAAAGTCGGTAATGCAAAATTTATTGGAAATGATGATAGCCCGCAAATTTTACTACAACAACAACAATATCCTTTACACAATAACATAATTACACATACACAAACTCAGCTGCACTATCCTATACAAAAGATGCGTTCAATGGGTACTATACCTGATGTAGTAACTGAACGCATTGAACCGGATCCATTTCTAACACCAACATCTGGTCGAAAAAAACAATTCCCACTTGAAACACAATCAGCCGAAAAAGCTACACCACCAACATATGCAGCTGTAGCTGTGTCGAGATTACTCACATATGATACTGTTGATTCACCGTCCTTAACACACTTCCAACAACAGCAAAAAAATAACATTCATCAACAACAACACCAACACCAACAAATACAACACCAAATGTCTCATAGTTCATTAACAGAGCTTTATTCTCATGATCGATTAAGTAAGTTGCTTTCGGATCCTGCAGCTGCTAATACAGTTATGTTTATGTCACGTTCACCATTTGAGAGAGCATATCGACGTAGCGTCATGAAAAGTTCAACACCATTGCGACAATCTCTAGTACAATATACAACAACCGAATTAGAACAACAGCAGCAACATCAACACCAACGTCAACAGTTTGTACCACAACAGGATGGATATATAATACGTCCGCATTCCACAAATGCAGCGTATGAATTAATGAGGTTCGTAGTCAGTCTCATAAACAAATAAAAATAATAGAAGCTGTTTTCACTCAGTTAGTCGCGTTAATTTAAGAAAATGTGTTCCGCCATTCACAAATTTTCACAGTTGCCAACATAATCACAACAACAACACCAATATTATCTACTATTGCCAATATGCAATTTTCTCATTAAAGCGCTCTCTTTTTCTCTACTTGTCTATTAAACACTCATTCTAACTTTCACTATAGAACAGCACACAAATATACACCATTGCATCTGTCTCTTTCATTTCTCGTAATCGTCTTGCTTAATTTTTTTTTAATATTTAAAGTGTTTCTGATTAAAAAACTTATGTACACCTCATATTTCACTAATTATTTAAATTAAATGCTTACATAAAAAAAATAAAATTAGTAGACAATGTTAAATTAATTTTAGTTGAACTGTTATATTAAAATTATTTAATTAAGTACGTACATTTTTAAATCAAAAATGTACAAAAATAAAACTATTAGTGAAAAAAATAATGGACAAACTGATTAACATAAGTAGATTGTATTTCATTAAGACAAATTTTTGAATTATTTTAATAAATATATATATTCAAAGTTTATAATTTTATTTTTCGTTTAGTTTTAACAAATTATATTTATTTATTAATTTATTTATTATTAATAAATTTTCACTTTTTTCGTTCATTTTGAATTACTAATTTATTAACACAAAATGCAAATATGTATTACTTATAGATTTATTATCTATAAAATCTATTAATTTAATTTGATTATTAATATTGCTCAATATCTAAGAATCTAAGTCAGCTAGAAGGTCTATAATTATGTAATGTTCTAAGCACTGTTTTAGGTTTGAGTTTTATACAAATAAGCATAAGGGGATTAAACGTATCTTTGCTGTAATCCTCACCTTAAATATAATGAATAAAGTCTTTGAGATAAGATTGTATTTTTAACTATTAAATAATTCAATTCAATAACAACTAAAATTAAGCTTTTCCGATTTCCGATTTCCTGAGCACTTTAATTTGACTATGGATTTGGTAGAGTCAGCAACATTTTTTCATTACACTGTATCTCTATATATGTTAACTTACTTCTCGAGATATCGAGGCTTATATTGCAAACTTTCAGCAACATTTTTTCATTACATTATATCCCAATATAACTTACTTCACGAGATATCGAGACAAATATAATGAACTTCCAGTAATTCTTTTTCATTACACTATATATCCTAATATAACTTACTTCTCGAGATATCGAGACAAATATAGTAAACTTTCAGTAATTTTTTTCATTATACTATACCCCAATTGACTTACTTCTCGAAATATCGAAGTTTATATTGCAAACTTTTTATGTTGATTTAGGTAACAAAAAAAAAAAAATAGTGCACAAGCGAACTAAAGCAATCCTTGTTAATATTATAATGAATATATAATATATTGTTAATGAGGGTGTCTTTCATAATTCATTAAAGCTTCTTTCTATATGTTTTCATTGTTATTATTATTATTATTAAAACAGACAGTGGTACACTGTGATCTATGAGCTCCCTGTTCTATATCTAGAGAGAGCCTCCTAAGATCGTCTCAACTATTTGAGGTTTTTATTAGATAAACCCAATAATATCTCTTGGTTAAAATTTTTAGTTCTAATTAAGTTCAAAGAAAATTGCCAAAATGCTATATACGGGAAGATACTATGAATAGAATTTTTCAAAGCCGACTACTGATTTAAGTACGATCTCGAAAATGTGACGTTTGACAGGAACATGTTTAATTAAGAAAACTATGATTCATTTATAAAAAAATAATATCTAAAAAAATTAGCATTAATATTATTAGTATTACGTTATATATACTATAGTTAATACAATTTGATTTTTAAATTTAAATAAAATACATCATGAATTTATAGAGAGACAATTGTTTACTCTTAATGTTCAAATATACAGCTAGTTCGAACGATGTTCGATGTACAATATTCAAGCAAATTAGACCGTATATCGGTAATAATTCCACGAATGTTGGTATTCATGTGGCTCATGTCATCGATCTCATCTGAGTAGACCTGCAACTTCACTTATTCTTACAAAAAATAGTTTAAAGGCCTGAGAGATCACACTAGTCACTAAAAATTGTCAACTATCAAAATGGTTGTCAATATATATAGCGTTATCAACTGAAAAGTCAGATCTCCTAAAAAACAGTCTTTATGTATGTAATATATTCACTTTTTATCAAAATCCAATCTGCACTAATTATTTAAAACAATAGTTTCTATTATTTATAAATATTATTTTTTTATACCAAAAAAAAATTTTTGGTAAAAAAAAATTTCCATTTATTGTCATTATATACCAAATATATATAATATATAGACAATATATATAATATATACTTAATATAAGTATATATTATATATTCCTAAGTATATACTATGTACTTAAGTATATATATATATTTAGATTAAATATATTGTAATTATTACATATATATAAAATTATTATTATATCTTATGTTATATATATATATTTATATATGTGTGTTTATATATTTATACAAACATTTTTTATATTATATTATAAATATTTTATATATTCATAAAAGGGATATTAAATTTATACTTATATTGGGCGATATTGCGACCAAACTGCTACTGTTATTTTTGCAAAATTATAAATGATGTTAGAGGCTATTAAACAGTATCTAAGAACAGTGTTTAGTTATATATACTATTATAAAAAATAGGTTGATAAAATATTTGTGTTGTTTTTGTAAAATTCAATGTTAAATTTTTTTTCGTAATTTTTATTTTGCTTTTACAATTGAAAACGTAAGTGAAAGAATCATCGGAATCACATATTATTATAAAGTCGTAACACTATTAGAACTAAACTCTAATACTCGATATAACTCATTTGTAATAGTATATATATACTATATATATATTTCTAGCAAAGTTTCAAACATTTTGATGTTCGAGTATATTTAAGTTTGAGCCAAATGTAAGCTGCTCAAAAATATTCGAACACCATACGATACTTATAATAGTACCTCAAATATATTTCGAACTGTTCAAAGCTTCGAACATTTTGATGTGCGAGTATCTTTAAGTTTGAGTCAAATGCGAGCTGCTCGAAAGTTTTCGAACACTATACGATGCTTGTAATAGTACTACAAATATACATTAAGACCGAAAAGTTTTCGGAAATTCTCATTTAAAATTCGCGCGCTGTATATTTTTCGATATTTTAAGTTTATGTAGTTTGGCAGCACTGTCCTTAATTACTATGCCAAAAATGAGCGCGATCTGTCAGACAGTTCGTTTACGGCAGCTGTTGAAACCAGTTCACCTCAGTAGTGCGTTGCGAAAAAAACAATGGAAAAAAATATTGAACAAAGAGTTTGCATCAAATTTTGTGTTTCGAACGAAATTTCGTGTGCAGAATCGTTGCGAATGCTACAAAAGGCTTATGGGGAATCAGTTTTATCGAAAACTCAAGTTTATGAGTGGTACAAAGCCTTTCAGGACGGTCGTACGACCGTCGAAGACATTTCGCAACGCACTACTGAGGTGAACTGGTTTCAACAGCTGCCGTAAACGAACTGTCTGACAGATCGCGCTCATTTTTGGCATAGGAATTAAGGACAGTGCTGCCAAACTACATAAACTTAAAATATCGAAAAATATACAGCGCGCGAATTTTAAATGAGAATTTCCGAAAACTTTTCAGTCTTAATGTATTTTAAATTGTTCAAAGCTTCGAACATTTTCATGTTCGGTTCTGTTTATGTTCGAGTAAAATGCTAACCGTTTTGAAATATTCGAATATTTTATAGTGCTCGATTCTTGGTGGTTATACATATTTATATAAAACAAAACGAAAATTAAATGAAACGTAATAGCGAATTTAATATGGGAGCAGCTCAATCACTTTCGAACATTTTAAGTGTCAATTCAAATGTCCGAATTCGATTCAAATTCGAACTGTTCGAGTACCATCGCAATGCTCCAATACTTTGAAGCACTAATATACTTCATATTAGATATATGAAAATGTTCTCGAGTTTGGATTAATTTAAGAAGCAGAAAGATTAAACATTAAGTTCACAATAAATAATATTGAGAATTTAGTTGATTGACTTTATATCCACGGGTTTTTAATTTAGGCTTAATTATGTTAATATAAACTACGTTGACAATGTTTAATATAAGATTATATTTGCTTAATTTATTCAACTAAATTTTTCTTTTTTTGTTAATTAAGGACAAAAATACTTTGCTGAGTTTAAAAGGCGTTAAGTACAAACATATGTGCTTTTTTGTGATCATTTGTTATTATACGCTTTTTCAATAATTATTCATATATGTGTGGTTTTCACTTAAAAATGGCTTTTTATTATAGTTATATATTTGTATATATATGCTATGGTTATTTTTATTTAACATATTTACTTAAATCACAACACTACAATTTCACGTACCTACGATATAGGGAAACTCCCTTAAAAAGAAATAACGAAATCAAAATTTCATGCTTTTCTATTTCTTTACTAAAACATTGCTTTTATATAAAATATATTATTAAATAAAATACTTTGATGAATCATTTTATTTTTTGTTTGTTTTCAAGCTTTCGAAGCTTATATTTTAAATACTTTGTCATTAATTTAAAAAAGTTATTTATTTATTATTATTAGTTTTCGAAATTTCTTTTATGTATTATGTATAATTATATAATAAATTTTCGTTCTATATACTATTTTAAATAAAAACAAATGATTGAATAATTGAAAAATAAAACAAAAAACGTCATTAGGAGTTTTAGTGGTGTTCCGCGCCGTTTACTTGACAGTAGTAATCGTCAAATATCATCAATAGCACTGGCAGCGACAACTTCACCAACAGCGGGTTCATCCTCACCATGTGGTACGCTAGGTAGCATTAATTCAACACATTCAGCATCATCGTCAAGCGGTAGCAGTAGTAGTGGTGCAGTGATAACATTTCAATGTACTACTGTGGGTGCAGGTAGCGACACTATTGACGGTTTTACACCACAATTTCAACACCAGCACTCATTAGTTGGTTCTCCATGTGGTGGAAATAATGGTAATGGCAACAATGGAAATACTGATATTCTTATTGTTAGCAGCAGCGGTGGTAATAGTCCACGACCTGGAGATGCTTTAAGTTCACTAGCAGCCAGTCCAACAGATGCATGTAGCATTCGTTCTAATCCTTCAGCCGCTTCTTTATTGTTATCGACATCAGCGGCTGCTGCTACTGAAGCAACTATTCCAGGTGCTACTCTATCGCCGCTTGCAACTACACAGATAATACGGCGCCCCAGTATAACTATGTGCGTTGATTTTGCTATGATTCTTTATTTTCGTACTCGATTTTTTTCACTTATACTACGTAGTTTTAATTAAATATTCAGTCTATGCAATTGAATATAAATGCAAGATATCCTTTTTAAGTATTTATGCATTGAAAAAAGGTTCTTAGATGTAGTATCAACTGGATTTTTTTTTCATCCTATTAAGTATTTCCCTAGTAGTATTAATGGCATTTCGCATGAAATTTGAGTGAAATTATTTTATTCTTATATAATTTTTTTGTATTATTTTTATAAAATAATTTTGATATTATTTTATAATTATACGATCTTAAATATTTAACTTAATCAATTATATGAGCACATATTTATATGTATAGTATATAGTCTTCATCAATTCGGTCCAAGACTTCACATATTAAACCTATAAAATTCTAAAAAACCAATTTTACAAGTAGTGGCACATAATTATCATATAGATATTATGTTATAATATATAGCAAAAAACTTAATGATTATCTGTTGCTTATCTGATTATTTTAGATAATAAATACCTATTTTTTAATACAAATATTTATTGAATACTTTCATCTATTTTTGAATGTCAATATTTATTGAATACTCCCTTAGTAACATTTATATTACAATTAGTTGACCTAACTCAGCACCCCGTTATTTATTTACAAAGCTCGCAATTTAAAAAAATAATTAATTATCTGTATTTATCTTTAAAATTGATATATTCATATTAAAAAAAGTTAATCCATTAAATTCATCACCCTTTTAGTAATCTTAGTAATCTAAATAAGTCATAATTTCTTATAATCTGTATTTATTTTTTTTAGTCTAGGCATTTGAGATGTTTTATCTAGGTAATTATTCTGGTAAAAATACAAGTTTTTGATCTTATTGAAGAGTATTTCAACTTCACATCTTGAATGATAGGTGTAAAACAAAAGAATTTTGTTCTTCTTTGTAGAATTGTATCCAAGAAAGGCGCTTTATATAAAGTAAACAGAAATACGCATAACAGATGTCTTTGCAAAAAGAATAGTATTGAAATAAAAATAGGCAACCTGAAGAATTAGCTTTCATGAAGTTATGTTTCCAAATGAAGCTGTAGTTTATAAGCTCGTTCTAATTTAAAGCACGCCAACTGCTTTGTCATTTAAAAAAAAAAAAATACACAAAATACTTGGAACTTGAGCATTGAAAGTTTGTTCAGCCTTGGCTACTTGTGAAAAGCCACGATTAGTCATTGCTTCTAATTTGACAGCCGATTGCAGTACAAACAGATTATATACGGACCATAAACTCATTAGAAAAAGTTGAATATTTCCTAAGACCATTGATGATGAGTACTTGGCAATACTCGAAACAGCGTTGTATGGTCAGTCAAACTTCAATAAATTAATTAAAATTTTTGTTGTTGTCTTTTCATTTCTATTCGAACCCTTCTAACTTTTAAATAGTCACTTTCGGCAAAAAAAAAAAAAATTAACATTGAAAGGTTTTATATTTTTTTTCAAAATATGTAAATAAAACTTAATATTATAGATAAATATATTCCAGACACTATTTTAGATAATACAATTTGAAAGATTTGAAACCTTTTTCTTGTAATAAAAAATTTTGTTACACTCGACAAAAATACAAGTAATCAAATTTTTGCTCTATACTATCTATACCAAAAGCATTTGGGATCAAAAAATTTTGCATATATGTAATAATATTTTGGTTGACATC
This sequence comes from Teleopsis dalmanni, assembly GCF_002237135.1. NCBI lineage: Eukaryota > Metazoa > Arthropoda > Insecta > Diptera > Diopsidae > Teleopsis > Teleopsis dalmanni. The sequence continues at coordinate 69,712,918 of NC_051848.1, read as the reverse complement.
TATTGTTTTCAAGATGACTGCTCAACCCCGCCAAAGCCGAATAATATTTTTTTTTTAGCAAATACCTTTTCAATAGTTAGTATAGTCCTCCTCTTATTGACAATTTTAAGACAGTTACAATAACCAATAGTTGTGTCCAAACATTAATGGCCTTTATACCTAACCGAAATATCTTCACAACATATCTCTATTCTGACGATAATCACTTTAAGTTCAATAAAAATTAATTCTAAACTTTGGATAATATAAAGAAATATGCTTAAATAAATATATCAAGGATAAAAATATCAGTAGATGAAAATCCTTACTAATTAAAAATAACAACAGAGGTAAATATAGTTAATATAGGTAAAAATAAATGAAAATATTGAGAAAAAAAATATCGTTACATAGAAATATCAATATATTGAAAAATTTTGAGATAAAAATATTTATGCTTAAGGTATAAACAATAATATTAATAAATATAAATATTAGTATATTTAGGTTAATGCGCAGGGAAAAAAATTGTTTTTGTTTTTACATACTTTTACTAAAAGATCAGAGTAGTCGATTTGCTAACATAAATGTTAGTAATTAGAAATATCAATAACTAAAATAAACATTACTAGATATAAATGTTGATAGGCAGAAATTTTAATAAATAAAAATGTCAATAAAACTATTAATTAATAAAAACACTGATATATATTTTTGATGATAAGTACATAATAAGTGTAGTCAGAAAATATGGTAAATAAAAATATCAGTAGATAGTTGGATCTATTAATAGATAAAAACACTGGATGAGATATATGTTAGCATAGATAGAAATATTGACAGAAATTACGCCAATTAAAAATATTGATAGATAAAAATATTAATAAATATGATTGGTGATATATGACCATATATATCATAACTAAAAATAGCGATTAGATGAAATTATCAACAGTTTGAAATACCTATATAGCAATTCAATGATAGATATAAATCCTGATGAAAAAAAAACCAATAGAGTAAATCATGTGCAAGTTATTGGAAATATGTAAATGTATTGATAGTTAGAAATATTGTTTGATTAAAATGTCAATAGATTGAAATATAGATACCAGAAGCCTAAATATGTATTATAATAAATAGAAATATCGATATATTAAAAAGCGATTAATAAAAATATTGTTGATAAATGTCAATCGACAGAAATATCAATAGACATATATAACCAATAAAAAAGAAACATTGATAAATGCAAATTTAAGATATGTTGTCAAGGCAATTACTCTGATTTTCAATCTTAGAAATGGTGTTCATTTCGACTTCACATCTTGAATGATAGGTGCAAAAAAAATTTTTTTGTTTTTAAAATAAACAATAAATATATTCAAGATACCATTTGAGGTAATACAATTCAAAACATTTTTCATAATACACTTTTGAAGAACTGTGTTACAATCGACGAAAATAGAGTAATCAAATTTTTTTGTCAATAGATATGAATACGAATAAGTAGAAATATCGATCAATTAAATACATAAAATAGATGTATGGATGGATATTATACATGGATGGACATTTATATGCCTTTACATTTCCACGGAGCTTTAGTTTGCACAATTTTATAATAAAAGTACTAGAATAGTAATAAAATAGGCAACACTGATTTTTTTTTATTTCGCTTTAATATCTAGAAATAAAAATAAAAACTAGCTTTTTTAATGAGAATTGAATTAAAATATGGTTTATTAGATATCTAAAAATTTTAAAATATATAGATATAAAAGTATTGAATCAATTTCAAATATCATCAGTTAAATTAGTTAAGATGATAACTTTATACAGAATGCCAAATCGATAACAAATCGTTATAAAAAGTATTCAAATCCGCTTCAACTTCAAAGATAAGTTGTATTTTTACTCATGATATTCTTTATATTAAATGATATATAGAAAACTTCATTAGTTGTCTCAAATAATTCAGTTCTAATATTAAAATTGTTTAAGATCGAATCCATTTTTTAATTAACTTAAAGAAATTTTAATTTACAATATTATTTGCTAAAAGGAAAATTGTTTTTATTTTAACTAACATCAAATCATAATGTAGATTTCATTCGTATCATTCTATGTTTTCTATGTTTTTCTATGTTTCTGTTTTCTATGTTTTTGATTCGTATATATTTAATATTTCAGTAAGTTCCATTTCATGTGCTTCTATATTAACGTTCTCTAGGTTCTGCACTGCAAAAAAATAAATAAAAATGCACAACAAAAAATATTTACTAAACATTTTTTTTTGTTGTTTTTATTTTTATAATTTAATTTATGCATATATATTACATGTATAAAAAATATTGTTTTTCACTAACTATGGATTGCATTCACATGATATAGCATTTACTGTATAACTTTTGAATTAATTTAAGTACTCATGTTCACACATACAAAGTAACAACTGAACTAATTTGCTCTTCTTAACACTAAATTTCTTTCTAAGCACAAAATTTTTTAACATTTACAAAATATTTCATGGTAATCTCATTGTCTTTGCATTGTTTTGTATTAATTGTCCTTATATGTATGTCTGTACTCTTTACACGATATAAATGACTAATTTAAAAAATTATTAATAAAATATAAATAACATCAAATTATTTTTATCATTTCATTTGAATTCCAAACTCAAATATCAACGCTTGTAATGAAATCGATATGATCATCAGGAACCCCAGTTGTGGTTCATTAGTTATAAGTGAATCAGGATCTCTAGATCGCATGAAAAATTCTGCAGAAAAACGTAAAAAAGGTCCGCTAGATGATGGTCCACGTGTAGCTGATCGTGTCGAAGAAACTCGCGTCAATCCTAACTCTTTAATTGATGAAATCTTGAAAGATACAAAACTTGATCAACTTGAAGAATCCGCAGAGAGTAAGTATTATTTTTCGATACATTAAAGTTATATTTTCAATCAAATTAGGAATATGGTATGTATTTTCAGCATATCATACGAATCTTTGTATAAAGGTTGTTACTTATATTCTGAGTATTAACACCACTAAGTATTCTTCAGTCTAACCCTATTTTAAATAATCTTTCAATTGAGCCTCTCTTGTATACTTAAAGAAACAAACACATTGACACTGAGCATCAAGGCGTTTTTACTCTTAAGTTACAATAGTTATGTTTGGAGAAATGAAGAAAACTAATTGGTAAAAGAGGATAATTCTCTACAACAACTCTTATAGATAGGCTCAAACAAATGAGGTTTTAAGGCTTTAAAACATTGAATTAATATCATCTACTATTTAGTCCTGATATGATAAGCGCAATGAGTTTTTTTTTTGTTCCCTCACATAAAACTTAAATGTATAAACAACGATGTTTTTTTCGCTGAAGAAATCGTTAATGCCTTAAAAACCATGTTTTGAACGTATCCTAAGTGGAATGGAAGAAATGCTAAGACAAATGGTTGGAACTCATCCCTGAGTGTGTACTCAGGGATGGCATTATCATCCTTTAAGAAGCCTGAATATTGATATCAATAAATTACTTTAAAATATTACGAAAAACATATTATATTTAATCTATGTACTTGTACTACTTATTTAAACTCATACCTTCGCTACTAGAGACCATAACAGAAAATGAAATATTGTAAAACAATTATCAATGACAAATTCTTCTTATTTGGCATTACAGTCCAGTGTGAACCTTGGCCACCTTTTAAAAGAAGGTTACGTAGCGGGTGCATTTTTCTGATGCGAGTCTGCTGACCTTGCGATCAATCTGGGAATAAAATTGGTTTTTGGTAGCTAGACAGTTTCCCCTCTGCTAGGTGTTTTCAGGTTATACCGCATGTGCTTGGTCGTCAAACCTTCGTATGCGAGAACAGGATACACCACGTATAGGTGAGGTGGGGTATTGAGGAGGCTAAGCCGTGTATTCGCATCACTCTCCCGTTGAGGCACACACTTCAGCCCCTTGCATCTCTATCATTAAAAAATTACCTACTATATATTGGGTAATATATATATATATATATATATATTAACAAGCTCAAAAACTTATTGCGGAGTTTGGTTTAAACATTATTTTGTTAATAGTAAACTGTTTCGTTACCGGCAAGCAGCGAAGCCACGAAATACCATAAGCCACGAAAAATCTATTTTATTTGTGAAATTATAGTGAGAAATCGCGTTGGGCATTTGTAAGATTTAGCTAACTTACAATATAGCTCTTATAATACGTTGGTTTTGTGAATGCGTTGATACACGCATTCACAGTTTCAATAATACTGGGTTCCATACCTGACACATCAACTCTAAAAACTATAGATTGACAATAAAACCAATAGATGTTTATATCTGCCACTGATGGTGTATATTTCTAGATACCCGAAACCGCTATTTGGTCAGTTTAAAAATATACTTAATTAAAAAATTTGAATTCAACAATTTTTTCATTATTAAACTTTTTTCTATTAGAAAAAAGCTATAGTTTCCATAATATAGACCAAAAAATGTATGCATGTTTTTTTTTGCCTTTGTTGGTTTTATATGTAATAATAATTTTTTATTTATTTTTACAGCTTCTGGGCTTCAACTGTATATAGCACGTGACGGTACTGCTTCTTTGGGTAGTCATGAAGTAAAATCCCGTGTATCTGCAGGCGCCTTCAAGCAGGTCGTCATGGAAAATCCAAGATAGTAGCGTAAATTACGTTGGTCACTAAAAGACTATTAGAAATGGACTAATAATTATTTAATATATTTATATATATTTTTATATATATAATAATTATACATATATGTATTTATGTATATATATATATTTATATATATATATATTTATATTTGTTAATTATATATATATGTATATATATATAAATATATTTATATATGTATTATGCTATAAATATATTATACAGAAAGTGCATAGTAATAAAATTGTTGCAATTAACTAATTTTTTAAAATATACATATATGAAATAAAAGAAAATTTTTAAATTACATATGTAGATGTATATATACAAAATCTACTACTAACGCTAAGTTATTAAGCCATTGCAATACAACTAGAATACAGTTAAAAACATCAACGTTAAACGTTTATAGATACTTTAGATAAGTAAAAATTATTTATATTATATACTATGCCAATCATGTAATAATAACAAAATATTGGGTTCATAATGTGATTTAATTTAGTTTTTTTTTTTTTTTTCTTAATTTATGTACATACATTATAAGTATCAAAATACAATACTTTTAAATAAAAACCTATTACTTTTATGAGTTAGTAATTTTATTATTCGCACTTTTTGCTAACATATTATCAATTTAATATTGGAAATAAAGTTTGTTTTGTAACTAATAATATACATTTTTTTAAAAAATAATTTTGTACAATACATACGTATTTTTGAATTATCAGTATAGTTTGTATTATTAATACTTGATAAATTTTGAAGTCCTACGCTTCAACTTCAACTTCTTCTTATTCAATTCAAATATTATCGATAAAAAAGACTAAAAGTTATAGTCAACTGTTCGTTAAGAAGAAATAATATAACTATTCGTAGTTGTTATAAGTATAACACCACATTTGATAAAAATAAAACCAACAAGTAGCTCAAAACTATTTATAAATATTTATTATAATACTTTGGAAAATAATCATTTATTAACGAAAAAATTTTGTTTTATATTGTCATTTATTTTATTTATCAATGAAATCTATTTAAATTATATGCGTGTATTAAATTTTTAATAAACAATTTGATATTGTTTTTATTACTGATTTTTTATATATTATTATAGTTTTTCGGTACAAAATTTTTAGCACGCTTTTTAACAGATTTTATTCCATATAAACAACAAATTAAATATTATTTAGAAATTACTGTTATCGTATATTTATTTGAACTATTTGGGACTAACTTTATTATGCCACCTAAGTGCAAATTTGATACTAAAGTGCTATTTATCTAAATTTTAAGTGACACTTTAGTGCACAATATTTAACACTTAAGGGTTATTTAACTTCAGTGTGTATTATGAAATTAGTTCTTTATCTATATAATTTTTATTTTTATATAATGTTTTGGTAAATATGCATTTCATTGAAACTACAAATTGTTTTAATTTTGTTAATTATCTTTAATTAGTTTCACAATCCAAAACAATATTTGTAAATTTCCTTAAGTTCTGTTTTTATTGGAGTTTATTTTCGAATTAAGTAGAATATAAACCATTGATTTAAAATAAGTAAATAATATATGAAAAATATTAATATATTATATTGTTATAGAAAACGCTAACCCAATATTAGTAAATGCTTATTGGTATTGTATACATTCTTGTTGTAAAAATTGGCTTAATATATGTGATTAGCTGCTTAAGAATCAGTCATGTTACACTAAGAAGTATTTAGGCATTAAATATTAATAAATATAAATATATATACAAACATTTCATAATAAATTCCATTCGCTGCCGCTTAAATTCTATAAGTAAATAAAATAAAAATTTTATCAATATATTACTTTTTACTAATTATTTTTTAATATTGTTACTTAATTTATATTTTTATTTAATTTATATTTTTATTTAATTTATATTTTTATTTAATTTATATTTTTATTTAATTTATATTTTTATTTAATTTATAATTTTTGTTATTTTTTTTTTTTGTATTTTTTTTATTTAATTTTTATTTTATTTTATTATTGAATTTCTATTCTATTTTTATTTTAAATTTTTATTTTATAAATTTTTATTTTATAAATTTTTTATATAATTTTTTTTTTTGAATTAGTACTTTTTTTAATTTTTTTTTAGTTTTTATTTTATTGGTTTTTTTAGTTTTAATTTTTTTTAGGTTTTTCTTTTATTTAGGTTTTTTTTTCTTTTATTTTTTTTTATTTTATTTTTGTTTTTCATTTTATTTTTTTTAGGTTTTATTTTATATTTTTTTAGGTTTTATTTTATTTTGTTTAGGTTTTATTTTATTTTGTTTAGGTTTTATTTTATTTTGTTTAGTTTTTATTTTATTTTTTTATTTTATTTTTTTTCTCTATTATTTTTTTTATTTTATTTTTTATTTTTTTTTTATTTATTTTCATTTTTTTTTTCCAACTATTATGCAACTTCCATGTTGACTATTACTATAATTTGCTTGCTATTTTGAACGCAATGCATAACGCCATGGTTAAATATTAAAAAGAAAGTAAATATATATAAAAACTAAATAAAAAGTATTTGTATTTTAGCATATAACCAATTTAAAATTACACAAATAAAAATGGAAATAAAATAAAATGTTATTGAAAACATATATATATACAAAACTGAATGAAATGGATTTTTTTAAGTATGTAACATTTGCTTATTGAGTCAAAAATATAAAATAGATATATAAAAAAAAATTATTTTCATTATTTATTTTTAATGTACATTTGTTAAATTTAGTTTTAAAAATTTTAAATAATTTGTTTCAAAATATATTCGGTTAACACGAAGCATTTAAAATAAAAACGCAAATATTTTAATTAATTTATACAAATATTTAATGCATTAATTTATATGTTATATGAGAGCGTCAAGCAGATTAGTTATATACGTAGATAGATTTAAACAATAACATAAACGAGTAAATCAATATTGTAATAACTATAACCAATTAATTAAAAATTAAATACAACTGAATTTATGGTCATAAATAATTAATTAAAAATCTTGTGAGATAGTAAATACATCAATGAAATGATTAAATAAATATATTAAATTAAGTGTGTAAAATATAAAATGCCAATAAAAATGTCTGATATTAATGTGTATAACAATTAAAAGCAAGTTATATGATAATGTATATAATTTTCCGCCCTTTAATAAAATTTGGCTTTGTATGAATTTCATACTTAAGTAAGTAAAAATAACCTTTGCAAAATACTTAATTCTTTTCCGAGGATTGCCATAAATATAATATTTTGGTTTCTATATACATACAGAATACCGAGAATACACTTATGCATGTACAAAACACTCGTTATTAATTGATTTAAAAATTGGTTTTATTTATATAAAGTCTAATTACAGAGTTGTAAACCAATGAAGAATATACCTTTTCTTGTGGCAGTGTATTGTGGCCTTTAAAAATAGTAATAACACCTTATCATTACAACCACTTCTAGTAAACCACTTCGTTTCCATTACCAAACTCAACATTTTTATTAGATTAAATTTACCAAGGTCTGTCAAGTCTTGAAAGTAGAAACTTCCAAAGAGTAAACATTTTGTCTGGATAGAACCGGAGGTTTTTGCACAGACTACTCCTGACTGCTTCTGCAGATAAGTGTTGATATTTGTGTAAATATATTTTTGCTAATAAGACATTTTATTGTCCCATTTTTTTGGTATAAACCTCATTTAACTTCAACTTTGACTCGTTATCGTTTCTGTTCATGATAGTGACATGTACAGACCCCTATCCAAATTAATTTTATTATTCCTGTGTATAAGCTAATTTCAAAATAATCTTATTGTTATTAATACATCAATTTGATAGTTTTTTAATCTATGTTTGAAATTTGGGCATCTCTATTATATGTATTTCCCTTAAAATAGAAAGAAGCGTACATCTCAGCGAGTAAAAACTTTTGTTTTTAACACTGGTTGGTTGGTTATAGTGGCTAATCAGCTGATGTCCTTCCGCCTCACATAATTATAAAGTATTTGCCATTTTAATATCATATTCCTCTCAAAAAACTCTTGTCTTTTAGTTAAAGAGATCCTTTGTTCTTACTGTTGAATAGTTTGACAGACTGTCTAGAAAATACTTGTTTAAGAACCTATTTGTCTGTTAGCTGAAGCTAGTTAATCACAGAGAAAGTGTGTAATTGTCTATTTTTTATGCGAGTTTCTGTGAGTTTTGCAGTTTTTATGGGTAGAATCCTACAGTGACCAGCGATTTGAAAGGATTGCAATTAGTCTGACAATATTGGCTCGGTCCCTATTAATAAGTTTGATAAACCTTATGTTATTGTATGTAGGCTAAGTCGATTCGGAGATTTTATATACTGTGAGTTACTGCCACTTATTATTAACAAGCTGCAAAACGAGAAGATATGTGGCTCTCTAAACGGGGTCTAGGGAAACAGATACCGGTACCCCTAGGGAGATTTTTATAGGAATGTAAAAGCTGGCTAAGCTGTTGGCTTTTTTATTCACTTCAATGTTTTTATGATCAGACATCTATATGAGTCGCGACTTGATTTAGTCTGTTGATTTCTACTTAACACTCTCTTACTGGTTTTGATTTAATGATGAAAGATTGAACTGCCTTAATGTTTCCATTTACAAAATATATATTTATATTAAAAAGCAGATACGAATATTGGATGGCACTTTCTCCAACGAAAACTGTCCAATTACTCATTGATTGTTACTCATTGTGACATTATGTTTAAATAAATTTTTAAACAATATTTTTTGTTAAATTTTACTTTATTTCATTAAATTTTAATTTAAAAAGAGATAAGTTGTTTTTGATAACCCATTACAATTATAATTTAAGCAATTACGAACGATTTTCCTTTCTAGCAGATAAAAATGCTCTATATGTGCTCAGCGTACACCAAACCAGATTGGATATCTATCCGTAAATAAATGGTAACTTAACTTAGGTTAAGTTCGCTACATTATATTACAAATTTGATTAACATAAGGAAGAAATTTGTGATTAGTACAGAATATAATTCCAAAGTGTTTGAGTTTATAAGTAAGTATCGTTGGGTCATCAGAAGAAAATATTTTAATGAAATTATGTTTTATTTTCCGAATATTGTAGTAACTAAACAAATAGGTTATATGGGAGTGGAGTTCCTCTGAAAAGGGGCTAATAAATTTAAAGCGTGGGTGATTGTTTTTATTTAATATTTTTCACTATCAGAACTATATATATTAATAAGGAAGATTAATTTAACTCAATACAGAAAAGAATCAATTTGTGTTATTACTGTTCATACAGCAAAACTCTTGAGCGAAAACGTGATGGGGATTGTATTAAAGCCGTTAAATTCAAAAATTGGATCAGCACGTGATATTACTATTCTGCTTTCATTAGATCTGTGGCGGTCAATTGTTCAAAGTTCGGCGAAATTGATCCTTTAAATTATTCTTGGAACTAGTACTGAAACAAAATATAATTAAATGGGTGTAGTAACTGCAAAATTATCATAAGTGAGATATAACTTTTTTTATTAATTCTACTAGCTGTGTTAAGTATTGTCTCATCACAAGGTTCTGATTAGGTGACTGATGATAAGTACTATTGCCTTATTATTGGAAGTAAAAATAGTTTTATCTGGAGTCTAAGAGACATAAATTACATTGATAATACTTTTATGAAAATAAAAACTAAATATTTCAGTTAGGATATTCACTAAAATTTTTTACATATAACATCAGTTCCACTTATAAACATATAAACATATTTTTATAAACTATTTTTAAATAATCAAATGAAAAAAAAATTTATTTGCGTAATACTGAAGTTAGACTGCCTATGTTCATTACTAAATTGCAATAATTATGCCCATGTGTAAATGAAACCATCGGTTTCTGCTTAATTAATAATGATTCCTGAATATTATTGATAATTATTTTTTTGCAAAACAAGCAGAAAAGTTTATTCAACAACCTGGAAGTTGGGGGATACACATGTACCGGTAACCAGAACATAAGCTTGGAATATTGTTTGCACTTAATTTTCTGCTGCCACCTCATAAATATTTAGATGTACAAACAAAAATGGGGTTGGAGCAGACATTTGTACCAGAGGAGTTGTTATTCGTTTAAACTTCTTGGGTAATTATTTTATTGTTGCAACTGTGCTAAAATATGGAAGTTAGCGCTGAATATGCAAATATCATATCCACAATAGTACATCACACGAATATTTTAAAGCATTTCAAATCAAGAATTTTCCTCATACTCAATCATTTTCACTTAATAGTAAATTATAGAATAAAAAAATGTATCATTTCAGAAAATATTATGACCTTGTTTAAGAGGTTAAATATGTCTATATATCATAGGGTATTCTGTACCCTACCTCTATAATACCTCTCTACAAAATACCTCTATAATAAAATTTTCTCTAAATTAGGTTGTCATTATTGTGACAGGATTACATTTAATATAGAGCCTTATTTTATTATTATTATTATTTTTATTAGTATGACATACAACAATTACTGCTCAAAAATTATTGAAAGCAACACAGCTTATTTTCAATAATTCTTTTTATGTGCTATCAGTTCATTAAATGACGTTCTTGTTTCTCTATTGATCCAAAAATAACTGAATCATATATACAAAGTAAAGCTAAAATGTCTTCAATATATATTAAAAGCTCTTTCTTTTATAAAAGAGATTTCTCTCACGTATATCAACTTATGCTCCTAATCAATTTTTTACTAATTTCGACAAAGAACAAAGAAATTTTATATTGTGTTGAAGACACAATAGAGAATGAAGACAATAACTAATCATTCTCTTTTAAAAAAGCCACATTAAAAATTTATTTCTCAGCAGCTGTTTCAATACCGCTAAGCCTAAGACCCGAAAAATTTTATATTGACTTGAACATAGGTGTGATTTATTTCTCAATACCCGATCATTTTTCTTAATTGTTTAATTAAGATTTTTGTCGGTTCTCGTTGTCTATTTTCATTAGGAATCCAGTCAAGTGTCGGTTCTCGTTTTCTATTTTCTTTAGAAATCACATTCATAAGCTTTCTTGATATGTGCCCCATCTAACTCTATTTTCATCTAATAATTTGTTTACTCATTACTTGTTGCAGAATTATGATCCACAAATGTTTATGGACATTCGTTCTTACAACCATATCCGTACTAACTGATATAGACTTATATAGATATATGTGTAATACCTGAATATTTGAATTTTATTAATGATCGAGGTTGATAGAAACTTCACATCATATGTTAATCAAGAAACAAAACTCTTTTGACTGCAGAATTTCTTTAGATTGGTAAATAATGCTGTTTTGTTGCTTTTAATCACTTATCGATATCATCTGCGATGTGAAAATTCATTATGAACTGGAGGACATTCTAGAGATTTCTGTTACATATATATGAAACTCTGAATCATTAAGTGAATAAATTGTGACAAAATCATCATCACTCAATTTGTGCTGCAGGCTCTAATATATTTCTTTTTATAGTTTGTTAAAAGAATTGTAGAAATAACGAATATTTTTTTCTAATACCATTAATCAACAAAAATGGATCACTAACTGCAATACTCGGTTAATGGTCAATCTTAGGTATTCGTTACAAAATCTACTATATGTTTTTCTTTTAATAGTCCTCACATACTCGTAAGATCATTTTAGAGTATCAGGCATATTTTCGAATGAACAGAATTAAGATTAAGATTCGAATTGTATTCTACAAAATACTCGATTAAAATTTATAAAGTGCTAATATGGTTTACACAAGACTGTCATTATTAAAAACCAACATTTTTAAATGGTCCAGCGATTTGATATACCTAGTATAATTTTTATAAAAATTTTAGTGATGAATGGTAATAGCGAAATTCCTCTCCAGTTAAGACATCTTTTTGTTATTGCAATGAAGGCTACTACTTTTCACTCTGATGATATACTCGCGCAAATAGGTGATTCGGCTTATATCTGGAATCGCCATAGGAGATTCATGTTAAGCTATTGCGATTATTTCATCAGCATCCAAGGAGTTTTTAGACTTCGTAGACAAAATTACCTTATGAATGTCATGTGAATTAAAAAACCCCCTCGTTACTTATATATTCGTAGTATCATTTTAGATTTTAATTTAATTTTATAAATAAGTTGGAATAAATTAGATACGTTAAACTTTTTCTGGTACAACTTCCTTATCATTGATATGCGTGTAAATACATTTATGAAGTTAAAGTATTCGAGCACCTTTACTTCGTTCTCTATGTGGTTACTTTACGAGACCCACGGGTTTCATGTGTATAACTGTATACTGTCATTTTTTTAGCTTCACATTATGATGACTGATAAATGGAAGTATCTATCATCTTAAACAAAGCAACTTTCATACTTTTCACTGATACTCTATTAAAACAATACATACTAATAATTTTTTTTAATTACTAAATAAATACAGTCGTTATAGGTGTTATTTATAATGAAAATTTAATTAATATAAATAAATAATTAAATAAATAATTAATTTTAGTGATTTTCTATAAGAGGATCCTTAACAAAGCGCAAGTATGTTCCCTGATTCGCTGTCAAGACAAATGTCTTTGGATCAAAACACATTTCTGGTGCTGTTTTCTTACATGGTGTAATGTAATAGTTTTTTAATATATAAATCAATCCAATTTTTACTTGCATCAGGCCTAAAATTGAGCCAATACAGCCACGTGGTCCATTTCCAAACGGAAGATACGACATTGATGTGATTTTATGACGGTTTTCATCAGAGAAACGTTCTGGCATGAACTCATTTGGTTTTGGCCAGAACTAAAAAAACAGAAACTTTTATTAATTATTTAACTTAAATATAGGTTGTTTTGTATTTTAAACTATATTATCACCGCAACATTAATTAAAATATTAAATCACATAAAAAATATACGAGCTTAACTGAAGATTGCACAGAGATATGTATTTCGCAATAAACGTGAAGATTTTATCTGATTAAATGGATATTATATACCCTAAATAATAGAAACATTTTCCTAAACCTTTAAAATATATCTGAAGGAAATCAGGAGAGATTTTAAGTAACTCAGCAACATGAAGTTATCATACATTTCATCAGATATATAGTCATTGATTCTTAAAAATGTATGCAAAGCTATAACATTTACTTGCTTTGTATAAAATGTAAATTTATAAAATACTACAGAAAAAGTGGAGCAAATATACAACAGAATATATTATACAAAATGTTGAATATATAGTATGCAGCTCTGAACCATAGCTGGAAATAAGAATTCGCACCCGGAAGTCTCTTACGGAAACGTATAAGTTGTTCTTCTCAGAGGTATAGGTTTATCAATAAAGAAGAGCACTAACTCCAAATTTGAAAGATAGAGTTACTCGACAAAATTGCAGAAATTAAAGATTAATGGGTTTGATACTTAATGTGAAGATATCTGGATATAAACTGTAGATAGAAGGTTTACATAGAAATATTAGCAATTAACATTTAAAATCTGTAGGTACAATATGTTACTGGAAAATTTTGTTAATAAAATAAACTGTGCAGGGCGAGCTAACTATATGGAAGTGAAATCTTTATAACATTACTTCTCTACAAAACAACAATAACATTAAGGTAACTGTATGAAAGTGTACCGTTTGGAAAAGTATCAAATAGTACAATCAAGTTTTTACAAACTATACTAAAAAGGGTGATCAAAGACATTCTTAGCGCGATATGGTATGTCAAAAATTATGATCTACATTAAAATTTAAGGACAAACTTGATCAAAAAATTTATTTGAGAAAAGACCCCAAAGCTTTTCCAAAACAACAAACAAGATTGAAAACGAAACACCACATATCCTTAAGGTTAAGGATATAACTGAAAGAAGAGAAAAAAGTAGCACTGAACTGCGTAGTTTAATTTTATAAAAAAATAAACGTCAGTCTAGAATTATAAGAAGGATCAATGGAGGTACTAATATAGTCCATAAAGAAAATAAATCAAAGGTGCTTGATGATATCAATTCTAAGATACACACAACATTATTACACCATCCTTTAAGTATAATACCAGCAGTCGAAGAAGCGGTAAGAAAAAGATTCGTTAAAAATTGTAAACGTCATTACTGGGATAACCGATGACGTAAAAATTAATTATTTTAATAGAAAATTGTCTCTGTCTCAGCCTCTAGTTGTATTTTTAGTAAACACATGGCTTTTTTATAGGTCAGTGTTAGGAACAGAGGTAAAATTTGTTAGCTCCATCTGCAATTAGAAACACTATTCTTCTCAAAAGGTTGTTCACTTTGTTCAAAGTCTGTTGTACCACAAAAGCTCTTTTAATATCATCTTAGCATGTTTTATTGTGGAATAAAATTCCCTTAACTATTGTAAATAGATATAGCTAATGAATATATAATATATATTATATATAATATATATCGACATGTGTGATATACTACGGTGTATACTTCAAAATTGAAACAATTGATAATTTTGTATTATGTATTATTTAGTATTATTCCTACAATAAATAACCGTAAACGATTTTTATTTAGTATTTGATAAGATTTAGAAAATTTATGTGCGGACTTACCTTCTCATCTCTATGCAGTCCTAACACCGAAATATATATTGGCATACCCTTAGGTATTGTAAAGTTAGAATATGGTGCCAACGAATAACCTTTTTCAGCAGTACAACAACGATCTAAGAATGCTGTTGGTGGATATAGACGCAATACTTCATCTACGACCATGCGCAAATAAGGCATTTGATTAATACTGTCATATGTGGGACTATTGTTGGAATCATGTAACATCTCTGTAATTTCTTTGCGTAAACGAATTTGACAGATGGGTTTCTTAGCCAACTCATATAGTGTAAAACTAATGGTCGATGAAGAAGTATCAAAACCAGCTAGTAGTAAAAATGCTGCCTGTGCTGCGAAGAAATCTTTTTTATTCACAACACTTTCTTTATGATTCAATTCATTGCATTGTAATTGTAAGAAAATATCTATTAAGTCGTTGCGAACTTCACCTCCATTTTTCCGATGTTCCATCACATATTCCACCAGATTCCGCATAAAATGCTCATATTGCCTTGAATAGAG
Organism: Teleopsis dalmanni; assembly: GCF_002237135.1. NCBI lineage: Eukaryota > Metazoa > Arthropoda > Insecta > Diptera > Diopsidae > Teleopsis > Teleopsis dalmanni. The sequence continues at coordinate 69,697,066 of NC_051848.1, read as the reverse complement.
ACGAGTGCGCAATATTTTCGCAAAACGTGGAAAGAAAAACATAACGAAAAGATGTAGAACACGTTTCAGGTGTGGTTCATTCACTTCTTTACACATCCCTCGTAGACCAGAAATATCTCCACCCTCCAAACACTTCGATTCTATACCAAAAGCAAGTGATGCAATGGTATCGGTGGTGAAACGAGCACATAACTCTTTCATTTCCAAAATAACTGAATTATCTATTTCATTAAAATTTTCTTCGCATAGCATACTTTCAAGATTTCTGCCAATCTTTAAAAAAAATAAGTTTATGAAAAAATTTGCATGCGAAACGTAAGTAACAGATAATTAATAATAATAGATAATCATACCTTTAGTAAATTTGGAAACATTAACTTCACTCTTCCATGTGAAAATAGTGGTGAAAATATTTTGTGGATATCTTTCCAAACATCATATTTTGCAAAAAATAAATTCAAAGAACCCATTGTGTCGCCATCGATATCGGTCGTCTCAAAGCGATTAGCGAATGCACTGAAATCGCTGATTAGAATTTGTTTTATTAGCTTTGATGAACGGAGCAGTATTGCTTGATTGTGCAATACATGAATACCAACAATTGATTCATCCTTTTTCAGACATATACATTAAGACCGAAAAGTTTTCGGAAATTCTCATTTAAAATTCGCGCGCTGTATATTTTCCGATATTTTAAGTTTATGTAGTTTGGCAGCACTGTCCTTAATTACTATGCCAAAAATGAGCGCGATCTGTCAGACAGTTCGTTTACGGCAGCTGTTGAAACCAGTTCACCTCAGTAGGGCGTTGCGAAAAAAACAATGGAAAAAAATATTGAACAAAGAGTTTGCATCAAATTTTGTGTTTCGAACGAAATTTCGTGTGCAGAATCGTTGCGAATGCTACAAAAGGCTTATGGGGAATCAGTTTTATCGAAAACTCAAGTTTATGAGTGGTACAAAGCCTTCCAGGACGGTCGTACGACCGTCGAAGACATTTCGCAACGCACTACTGAGGTGAACTGGTTTCAACAGCTGCCGTAAACGAACTGTCTGACAGATCGAGCTCATTTTTGGCATAGTAATTAAGGACAGTGCTGCCAAACTACATAAACTTAAAATATCGAAAAATATACAGCGCGCGAATTTTAAATGAGAATTTCCGAAAACTTTTCAGTCTTAATGTATCATGATTATAGAGCTGGTAAAATTGTTCTCCAAAACAGCAACGATACAGCATCAGGTTCTTAATGTTACCGAATAAAGAACATGGAGGTATAAACGGTACATTCTTATATCTAAAGTATGTATGGATCTTATAATGTACAAGACACAACCAAATGAACAACGAAATTCCCGCTAAAAATAATATAGAAAGCATTCTCGATGCTTTATAAAAGAATTTAACTCAGCGGATTGAAGAGCAAAAACAAACTGATTTCTTTACTGACAAACCCTTATCAGTTGAGCCAGTGCAATCGAAAATGATAATGAATGTATATTTTCGCGGACTGCATACGCTTATTTACAACTTAATTTATATATAAATGCATAAAAATAAATATACGCAATATATATCACGGAGCTTTTATATATCTCTGGAGCTTTTTATATATAATTGTCTTTTGCATGCAAACGTTAGCGACTTCTTGCTTTCGATTATCACTTTTAGTATTTGAATTTATTGATTAACCTTTCTATATCTCGTCTAAAACTAAAAACGAATAAATGCAAGTACTTCCATCAATGTCTATTGGTACAGAAGAAAATATAGGATTTATTTTTTTTTTCATCGCTAATTTTAGTTACAGGATCAGAATTTAACGGGATTTTTAATTTTTTTTAAATGTGTTATTTTAATATTTGATGTTGATACCAATACCTTGAAAAGTACTTACATCAAAGTAGTTCTTCTTTCATATTATATATTTGTGCCCACGTAGTTTCCATTTTGAGAAATACTGTTGAAGCACTTCTCTAGGGATAGTCTTGATCTCGTTGTATGATTTTGTCTATATCTTCACTATTGTTTAGTCTTTTAGGGAAATAAAAGAACGTTGTTTTGGGTACTATGTCTAGGCAGTACGAAAAACGGCAATTCAAAGATATTATGTTTCGCTTTATCTTTGAAGAGTATGGTAGGAATAAAGAAAAACAACAAATGAAAAGATAGGCCTTAAAGAAGAGATATAACAATATTTTGTATATAAATAGTTTCTTTAGCTCTTTCATAGTAATCTAAAGCAATCTAAAACTGTACATAAACTCCTAAAAGAACGGTTTACTTACAATTAGGTTAAGGAACCAGATTATTAACCAGCACAACTATAGTTGTATCTTATACTAGTTGCTTAGAAATTAAGGAACTAGAGCGCATATAACATATCTCTGAAGCATAGTAACAAATAAGAGCTGAGCAGAGGATCTTACATTTCTTAGAATAAATTAGGTTAAAAATGGTTTTATTCTTCTATAAACCAGTCATATCAGTCATATATCTATTGCTATATTGGCTTGAATCAGTCAAATTAGAACTACAGAATACTTAAACAGAAGTGAGACTCCATCGGGCACAATGCTTAACAGGCATTGTGGTGAAAACCCCAACGTTTTCACGACCCTATGCATAAGTTATGATTTGTAGATGAACAAAAGAACTGGAATTAAGAAAGGTTGTGTATTTTTAAAGCGACATCATTGTCTACTCCCCTAATAAAGTTAGATTGAGATTAGTATTTGCTACTTTATGCTTTACTTCAAAGTCCGAAAGTGGATGATCAACAGCGTCATAATTTATATACCGTGGATTTTGTTTTACAAATTTTATCATAAATGTACATACCATATTTTTTACATAAAAATAAAAAAAATAAACTCACTTTTTGCGAGTGTGACCTCTAATTTTACAATAATATATTGCATATGTTATACATAGTATAATTATGCTTATGCCTAAAAATATTTATATCTGTATTCATAAACTTTATTGCGAGGTAAATAAATTATATCATGTTTACACTTCACAATTAACCAACACAATTAAGCGAAATTAAAATTAAATTTGTATTAGATATTTAATAAAATATATCTAAAAATAATATACAATAAAATAAATTTAATTGTGTATATATGATAAATTTAATTTACCTTAACTCACTTCAATTAAATTTAATTTAAAATATTTATTACAAAAGCATTAATAAGTTAATAATAAATATTATAAAATTATTTTCAATTCAAGATTGCCACATTAGAGTGCTCGAGACAGGCTTTTCCTTCAAAGACAATTATTTTGTTTTGACATTATCTCACACCTAATTGCTACACATTTATCGAAATAATTACAAAAATACATTAATTGCGATAGTTAGTGTAACCATATGTTTTATAATATAAAAATGATATGTTTTATATAAGCATTAAAAATAAAATACGACTATTATTATTATTTGGTTTTGAGATTATCTCACACCTAATTGCTACACATTTATCGAAATAATTACAAAAATATATTAATTGAGATAGTGTAAACGAACAATGCTCGTTGTTCGTGTCAAAAATGCTCATCCTCTTGCATATTTTAGGTTTAATAAATATTTACTAATCTTAAATCATTGTGAGCAACTGTTAAAGTGTTATACTAAGTTAATAATAAGAAATTTACTTAAAACGTTAAGCTTTAATAGAGAGAGTGTTACCAAGTCTTTATTAAAAAAAAATAAAAGAAAAAGAAAGAAAAAGAAAAATGTTTTCAATTTTTAAATTTATGTTCTAATAGCTTTATTAGCCTAAAAGTGTAACTTTGAATTTAAATATCCTTTAAATTTGTACTTCCTTTTTATGTTTTCTACCCCAATAATACGCCGATTTGTTTTAATGACTACAATACCAGTTCAATTCCAAATTTCGATATTGCTGTTTTTGGGTTTTGCGTTTATCGATCTTGTACAATTCTTCCTAATACTACTATTGATTTTTTGTTGGTGACCATTGCTTGTTTTACTTCCTGTTTTTCTATTTAATATTTGAGTGTTTTTTTTCTATGGAGTGATGATTATTTTTGTAGTCCATATTTTATCCAGCCGTTCTAGTTGTTTTTTTTATCTGGATATAGTTTCCTTTTCCCTAATTTAAAATGGAAACCACTATAATTCGTCATTATTTGTTTTTTCTAGTTGTTTTCTTTATAAGATGAGAACAATTATTCCCAATTTGGAACCTACCTAAAAGTAATATATTATAAATAACTTTTCATAAAATCAGATAATTTGATTGACTTACATAAACAGATAGAAGCTAAGTATGTTGAGCTAATGGCTGATGAATGCTGATAATCTTAGCCGTCATAAAGTTGGATTTGACTCTTCTTCTGTCTTCTGTGGTCCTTCAGTTCTTCTCCATATAAGATTATTTGTTTTAAATATTTTTTGCGGTATTCTCCATCAATTGTTTTTAGGTGTTTTGTTTTACAAGATGGAAACATTTATTGCCGCCTAAAATCCACCTGTGAATAAAAAAATATAAGAATTGGTTTAATAAAATTATTAATACTCGTCTACTTACTTAAACAGATAAAAGCTAAGTACGTTAAGCTGTTTAGAACTTGAACGCCTATTGAATAAGCATACTAAGCATCTCTTCTTCTATCTTCTGTAGTTGCTTATAGATAAATATTTATGTTGTGTTCTTATCTTATAAAATGTTTTATCCTTTAAAAGATTTCATTGCAATAGTGTAATTCATTGTAAAAAGAATGAATAGTTTTTAAGCCAAATGACCAAAATCGTTGCTGCTATACGTTTTAGTCAAAGACGTATCTGTCGTGAATCATATATTTTGTTGTTCTAACAACATGGTTTTGGGGGAGTGTTGTAGCAATGGCCCAGACATGGACATGGATAGTTGCAGCATTCCTTAATGCGTTTTAAATAACGACTCGGACAAACGAATTCGCCTATAAGTATAGCGCAATACGTTAAACATATCTTTTTTATTTTCTAATATTAAAATGTTAAGTCTGATATTTTAATGACAAATTAAATTTTAATTATACTCAAATAATGACTAAACTAAGTATTTATAACTCTCTTAAATGCAAGCGAAATGAATGTTTTAAAATTTTAAACTCTGAAATGTTTATAGCACGATAAACTTCTTAAATATGATATGTGGAAGTACTTACATGGGTAAGATGGTGGTGTGTTGCAAACATTCCAAATACGTGGATCTGGTATGCCAGACTCAGGCATTGGAGGACAGCATTGCGGTGATGGTGAACAAGGTACTGGTGCTGGTGCTCCGCAAGGATCTGGACAACCACTGCAAGGTGCTGGACAGCAAGGTGAGGGCGGTGGACAGCATCCTCCTTGACCGGGGCAACGAGCTCGCTTATTGCAACCCATTGTCATATTCGCATACCGTAAAGGAAATGCAGCTGGACAGCAGTTTGGCGTTGGGAAACACATACATGCCGAGCGACCTTGACACATAGATCGGGGGCATTTGTCCTGTAGGCCGTTTCGTTTAATGCACTCACATGTTGTATACATGATACCACAACGTAATTCACGACTACGACAGGCTTTAGGCTGAAAATACAAATAAAACGAAAATTGAGTGGAAAAACCCTCTGAATAACCTTGAATGGCACAAGTCATATCAAGGCGGTCTCACGACAGTATCCACCTTGATATGTTGTGCTAATCAAGGTAAATCGTACATGAAACTCACCTTGATAATGGCTTGTGACCAGGCATGCAACACATAATTTTAAAACAAACAATAACATAAAATATTCTAACAAGATGGTCCACATGGATTGCATGGCCCACATGGACCACAAGGGCTACAGGGAACTTGAGGACCCAATGGACCGCAGGGTCCACATTGTGTATTCCAAGGTGTTGGAGCACATGGATAACAAGGACCGCACTCTGGTGCCTCATAAGGACAACCTGGCATACATGGCGCACAAGGACCGCAAGGTCCACAAGGCCCATTGGGTCCACAAGGACCACAAGGTGGACATGGGCCGCAAGGACCACAAGGCCCACAGGGAGCTGGTACATAGGGACCTGAAGGCATAGTCATACCGCATGGACCGCAATTTGGTGGAAGACAAGGTCCGCATGGTCCGCATGGTCCGCAAGGTCCACATGGTCCGCATGGTCCGCAAGGTCCGCAAGGTCCACAAGGTCCACAAGGTCCACAAGGGCCACATGGTCCACAAGGTCCGCATGGTCCGCATGGACCGCAAGGTCCACAAGGTCCACAAGGACCGCAAGGGCCACAAGGTCCGCATGGTCCGCAAGGTTTACAAGGTCCGCAAGGTCCGCAAGGTCCGCAAGGTTCACAAAGTGGGTATTGATTGCCAGCAAAGCATGGCATTGGACCACAAGGTCCACATGGTGAACATGGTCCAATTGGACAAGGCGGGCATGCAACACTTGGCTTATAGTTAATTGGTCCGGTTGGATAACAGCAATATTCACGTGGTGGTGGAATATCAATTGATTGCGGTTTCGGTTGGCATAAAATAGTTTGGCAAACTTCTCTTGGTTCACATATTCTCTTCGGATAGCAAACCACGTATGGATCTGGCACCATGGAAGGATAATATATTACTCTGGGTTCACGAACCATTTGTGATACCCATGTCAATTTTGGTACTTTAATAACACGAGTTGTATCAACCACTTTTGGTATTGTAATTTGACGACAACGGTTTACCACCATCGGTTCTGGTACAATTTTTTCATTAAATACTACTCGCTTTTTACAAATCAAACGGGGTGATTGCTGAACGGTGATGCATTTCGGACATGGTGGTGGCATACGTGGAGCGCACTGCGGTATAGCGTCTAATTGAGCGCCTGTATAGCATTTTGGTGAGCACTATGAGGACAGAAAGGAAATACGCATTGGAGTTTGTATATTTTTTGTGACTAAAAATTTTTAATTTTGACGTATATGCAAAACTAAGTAAACACGAATTACTTATGCGACAGTGCAATAATTTTTGTTTTAAATGCAAATTATCTTGATATCTATATTAGGTTATCATTTGTAAATATTATATCAACAATTTTGAACTATAAAAAAAATTACTTGTCAGTCAGTAACTTTTATTTAAAAATCGAAAATCGATATTTATATTAAAATCGAAAAGTTTAAAGGAATCCAATGAGCAGCACTAACAATGGTAGCTCTCAACTGTTGAAAGCTAATACTCGTTGATTTGTGATAAAATTGTTTCCATTAAGATTTGTTTCAAAAAATTTGGCAAATTAATTTACTATATCAGTTAAATATATCATATTCAAAGCAGGTGTCAATATTAGAACTTACCTCAAAAGGTGCGCAACAGGGATCACAGGGGCTGCATGGTCCACATGGTCCGCAGGGTCCACAGGGTCCGCAAGGTCCACATGGCGAGCAGCAGGGAACGCAGCAAGGATCACACATTTTGAGAAGATTTGCAAATCTGAAATGATGCACGAAATTTTGTGATTAGTTATTTATATTAACTGATTTCGCACTATTTTTCTTACTTTTTACACTTTTAAAGGAAATCTAAAATAATTTTCAACTAGAAATTTTGAAGAGCTATGAACGGAATGGAAATTTAGAATATATAAAATTTTATGAGTTTTAATTTGGGATATGGCATTTTCCGAAATTTGTTCGCCAACTTTAATCAAAACTTACAATTTTTACTTTAAATTATCTGGCAACACTGATTTTTTGTAGATAAGGCAGTTCCAAGAAAAAAAACAAAATGCAAATTTTGACAGTACTAACATTTTTCGGCGGTTTTTACAAAATTTTAAATGATGTATTTCGGAAATGGAAATTATATTAAATGATATAAAAGCCATTAAAGCAAAAAACCAAACCAAAACATTGCCTGACAACATAAATTTCGAATTTGCTAATTTTTCGCGGTAAATTGTGATGTGAAGTGAAGTTTATAATCATTTGCATATGCAAAAGTGTGACATTCCTAATGAAAGAAAAAGCTCAGCGACGAAAATGACTGTTTACACTGTAGATTCCGCGTAAAGACTTTTAAGTGTGCGAATTAAAATCAATGTTTAAATAAATTCGCATATTCTAGGGAATGTTAATTTTTCTTTTAAGCTAATTGCGTTCGTTCCCGCCGCATTTACTCCATTTACTGATAAACAAAAATCTATTGTGGAAAAGAATATATAAAGCTATATATTACAAAAAAAATTTTTGCAATCACCACTGATTGCTAATGCAAAATATGCAAAAATTTAATGGAGACATATTTTTTTTTTATTATAAAATGGACCATTAAAAATGGAACGGTGGTTGTAATACTTTTAATCACCTATCATATATCTACATATTAACCATTGCATAGACAACATTGCGAAAAGCAACAACTTAAGCATGTAATAAGGTCAAAGGTTAAATTATTTACAAAATTCAAAAAAAAAATTTTTTTTGACAGATATTTCAAAACAATACTCTCTATTTTGTTGAATAATGGCGTCAATCACCACCCAAACCCTTGCGACTCCAAAACAAAATGGTCCGTGAAGGCAGAAACTGCTTGAAACAAGCTTCAAAGGTTCTTAAGCCGAACAAATATTATATCTTAAGTTAATAAATCTACATCAAATACTGAAAATATGATGGCTGAACCTATTTACGTATGTTTCAATTCACAGAGGGAACATTCTATCAATTGTTTTTGTTAGAATATAATTTAATCATTAGTTATAAAGAAATCTAATAGAGATTGACATACAACGTAATATTTCATTAAAAATATTATGTATACTACACAGTACAGTCTATAATATAGACGAAGGCTGTCCAAAGTACGACCCGCGAGCCACATACGGTCCGTGACATGTTTTTAATCTACTATAATTACGAAAATTTTCTTTTTGTGTACTGGTAAAACTACATTATTTTATTTTAATCGTATACTAAATAAATGAACTTAAATTGATGAATTAATAGAACTAAATTTAACATTATAATCGTATTAATAGCGCTATATTGTATTTATAATAGCAACTACTATCAATCTATGTATTTGTTTCTACGGCCCTTTAATCTGCACAATAATTTGTATTGGTCCGCGATCGCATCAGATCTGAACATTCTTGATATAGACGGAAAATTGTCTTTAAAGATAATTTATTCCAGTTTATAAAATCTGTAGTTATGTTGCTAGCTATAATCAAATTCACACACAATGTAAATTAACAGGTTTCTGGACTCCTAACGAAACGGAACATAGCATATATTGTAGATATTTTATGTTAGCAACCACCACTGCTCAAATGCAACAAACTCAGCTCTTGCAAACCTAGATTATGATTCCAAGAACAGATCGAACTATCTATTAGAGCTATTGGTCTTACTAGATGACAAAGTGTTCCCAATCTTTTCCAAAAGTCCTAAACAACAGATTTGTCTTCAAGGTTTACAAAAAAGTAACAAGTGCCGCTCATTCTTCTTATCAGGGACCTCAAAAGTAGGCGTGAATTTGGGGCTGCGAATATGACTATAACAACTACAAGCTTGAACTAAATCAGTTATTTTTCAGAGAGAAAATCGTACACCATTCTTGATTAATTGTTGTGTGAGCAGCGAAAACCATTCAGTGTTATTATTTTGAACGATATTTCGGGATTGTCTTACATCTGGTTTGATGTTTCAGTAAAATAGTCTCAAACTCTTCTCTTACTTGATCAGTTAAAGTCCGGTTGTATATCACTCTTCTTGTAAAAGTTCGTACTTTTGAAAGAATCTCTTTTTTACAGGTTGAATGATGCATATACATGACAGATTCTTAAGAATTTCACTAGTAACTCAGAAAACATACGGTCTTGGAGTTGTTGGATGCATAACTATATCTATTAGAGTATCAATATAAATTAGTACAAATTTAAAGTTTGTATTTCATTTTAGGTTTTTATGCATGTTTAATTTATTTATTCTAAGTCAATTTTTGAATTTAAAAGATCGCTGTATTTTATTCCTTAGGGTAATAAATATTGCATGGTCGCCAAAAGTTGACTTTAGATCTTTTGAAATGATTCCAGTCAGATCTAAGCCGCCAACTATTTAACTTAAAACTGAGCGTTTTCCTTATTTGTATGTCTTAGTCTAATATAGCTTATAAATAAATACTGAGATTAATTTTCTTACAATACCATAACAATAAATATATATTAAATTGCATATTTTGTTACAGATCGCACTAAGGGATAGCACTAATAAAACTACATCGACTCACTTTTTTTTTTTTTTCGATAACTTATTAGAATTCATTTCATGTCTTCTGTTATATAGATCTGCACAGACTATAACAACAACATTCGCAACATGTGTTTGAAATCTATGATGGCCCACCTATGTATCTCCACTTCGATTGTAAGATATTTGTTCATTTTTTATTATGTGAAAAGTTATTACTTGAAAAGTTATTTAATTATTATTTTTTTTTAAAAGAAGAGTGTGAGAACAAGCAAAAAATGGTTAGAAAGAATGAAAGGCATAAAAGGAAGTAGAACTGATTGAAATTATTCTGTTTTGAGGCACTATATTATTGTCTTGTTTAATCACAATAGACGTTTGGCTGCGTATGGTGTACCGCTTTATAAGCATTAATATTTAACAACTATTTATAAGCTCCGCTAGAATGTAAGTCCTTCCATGATGATTTATTAAGAATTAGTTATTAAAATGATTGCCTTACTTGACAAAAGAAGGAGAGAAAAAAAGATCCTACAAAATGAAAACCTTTCATAAAACATATTTGAAGAACTGTTTTCTGATGGCCAACTAATATCCTTTTGGTCTGAAAGACAGTGCAATTGTGTGATGACTTCAGTTTGAATCTGAGCTGGTTACCGGTTGTAACTTCTTAACGAATAATTGCTCAAAAACATTAAATTAAATATTTTCATTCGATTTAACATATCAGTACTGATGTGCTTTAGGGATGTGTAATATGCATATTCAGTTCCACATTCAAGATTTCTGGCACACTTAACAAAAAAAATTGATTTTCCAGAAATTACAATCACATATTTTCCTCAAAACAATTCCTCCGGTACCATTGTCTACTCCAACCCTACATTTGTGCATTTGTTTGGGCGATTATAAAATGGCAGCAGGAAATGGAGTGCAAACAATATTCCCAACTCATGCTTTCTTAACATAACTTCATAATTTCGGAACTTTTCTGCTTATTTTGCAAAAAAATATTTCTTAAGCATATTCAGGAGTAATTGTTAATTAACTCGGAACGCAAGGACTCCAAGGATGTACATATGAGTAAAATGATTACGATGTATGATAGTATAAGTATTGAAACAAATTTATATTTATTCATTCATACAAAATCTAAATTGTATGAATTTTGTTATAGAGTCATATATTTTTAAATATATTAAAAATTTTAAATAATTAAGTCTTGAAATACCTTACTACTACTTGCTACTTGTTTATGATTAAATTTAATTCAACAGTTTTCGCAAATAATTACAATGTGGTTTACCATCAGTGACCATTATTTTCCGATTAAAGACACAATAAAATTAGTTCTTTTAATAGGTAGTTATTTTAATATAATGACACTGTAAGTGTCTAAGTATTAATCAGGCAACTAATGCAATCCTTTTATTAAGTAATGTTTCGCAAATCATTTAACAGACACTTAAATTAATCAAAATCTTCCGTCTTATATACTTAACCCAGCACAAGTTTCCATTGATTTGCTTAATTAAATAAGATTTAGGCCCTCTCAATTCCTATCACTTTTTTTGAAAGACATTGCCTATGTCTTTGCAGTCATTTCGATCTACAGTCTCGATTAAAACTATCACTTACATAGAGTTTAATCATAGTCACCCATTACTACTTACGATAACACCCTTCCTTTGTTCCCTTACTTGCTTACAATTTTGGCTAAGCTGAATTCATTGCTTAAACGCTAAGCCTTCTCAATTTTTATTATTTACCTTTCCCTTGTCCTAAGATACGGTTTTAGTAAATTTAAGTCTCACACTGTAAGTTGAAATGTTTTCTACTAGTTCCAGGAGCGGCTGGAGCTACGTCCTGGAACCACTCATCTAACACCACGTCCAAACACCGTTCACGACTCTCAATTAGGCTACAACAATATGATTACTGTATATATACAAAAAAAACTTACATTTGAAGAGAGTTAATAATAAAAATATATATAATATATACCTATAATTGATATATAATATACATAATATGAGTGCAATAAATAATAATTCTATGGCAATAAGATTCAGTTTTGCTGACTAGCTTTGTTTATAAAAAAATTTTTAAATTTGCAATACTGATGATCACGGCTATTAGTTTAAATAAATATCAAATTTTATTATCAGATAAAAAAACGAGTTCATCTGAAGTAAGTTTTCGATGCAGGATCATGTTAATCTCATCCTGGAATTCTTCCAGAAATGGAAAATGAAAATTAACAAGGGGAAAACTAAGGCCCTATTATAACTTGTAAATACAAGCAGTATCTACCAAAGCTGCCAACTCTAATATCCCGAAGCTAGAAGTTACTCAAAATCACTCAAACACATACTAAGAGACCTCAGAATAGAACCAGTCAAAAACAACATATGGGACAGAGCTCTGAAATTTTACGCGAAAACTGACAGGCTGCCCTCCACAGCACTGTCTAATCTCAGAGCACTAACTAGCCGCACGGGGCGGTATGCAGATCTTCAATCAGTTATCGAGTAATAAGTGAAGCTTGTGAAGAATACATAAATTAGTCAAAGAGAAGGAAGGCACTAACTGGGAAAAACGTTAACATAAGAAATAAAAATTTATTTGACTTATGAAAGGTTATAGTTTGCATGGTTTAAATATAGAAGTACTGTTTTATTGATATATTTCATATAGAATTATCATTCAATTGTTGTGTTGAAAATTTATCATTTTACAATAGTGATCGTTTAACAACTGCTGAACATGTTATAATTGTGAATACTTAATACAATAATAGTGTAAAGAAATAAAACTGTTACAACTGTGACAGTGAATTTTGTTAACTGACACATTTTTGTTAACTGTCGAAAGATCATTTCATCTACATAATTCCGATGTGTAATATATTATTTGATTTGGAAACATGATAGACTTGTACTTCTTTAGAAATAACAATGGTGGGGTGTGAACTGTTAGTTTTTATCGCTGCAGCCGAATGTTTACTAATAATTTTTGGTACGGAATTTACTATATGAATGTGAAAGATATGTGGTTTTAAAATGACGGTATTATATGTGATTTGCCTCACATAGATTATGTTTGTATGATTATGTAAATGAATACATTTATGAGGAAAATACTCAAAACTTCGATAATTTGAAAACGATCATCTATTAAGTTAAGACCAAGCATGTCATCTGTATGCCATTAAGTCATTTACAATAACCTCAAAAATATCCAGTACGTAAGATGTTTTGTGTGGTGCATTAAAATGATGTGGTATTAGAAAACTAATGATAAGATCTAAGCATGTCAACTATGTGTCATCAAGACATTAACAATAACCTCAAAAAGATCCAATACGTAAGATGTTTTGTGGGGTACATTTAAATGATATGATATTTGATACCTAATGATAAGGTCTAAGCAATATATTGAAATAAGGAAATTGTTCAAAATCCCAAACACAAATAGGTTGGTTCCGTTAACTTTCAGAACCATGAATCTTATTTCTCTTTTTATTTGGATTGAAATATAATAATAAAAGCTGTAGTTGTTATATACGGTTTCGCAGTTGATGTGTCGATTAACTATAACAAGTGTTATATATTATATACAATATTTCAAAATCTTATTGTAAGCACCCATAAACATTTTAACATATCTGAGATGCAGAATAAGCAAGAAAGTGCCCAAATAAAAATTGTATGATAAAAAAAGAAAAATAAGAGTAAAAAAAATAAATCTCGTGTGCACCAACTCCTTAGTTGTTATATGTTGCTCTGTGCTGAGCTTTCCTTGTACATCCTCAGTCATAAGGACACGCAGCAAAAAACATGCGCTGTTATATTTGAACAGCCGTGGCAGCATATTTCGACTTCGCACTTGCCACTTGGCGGTTTTTAACACTTTAACACGCCATTTAAAATCTGAATTCGATTTTTGACACTTATCTGAACACGTTGACTCTGCGACTCTGCGACTCTGCGACTATGAAACTACCATTAACAGTGTTGTTTTGGCGGTCGATTTGAGTGGTCGTGCTCGTTTGTGAAGAGCAAAAAGTGTTCTTTAAGAATTTATTCAACTTGATTCAACTTAAGCCGTATATCGTTCTTGTCTGTTTTCAAACAGAGCCTCATGGGTTTGAAATTGATAATGGATCTATGGATTTCAGTTCTATTCCTCAGCCAGTGTTTTCGCGATACACTAACCACAATATCGGAACTTAACAACTGTAAGTGTTTAGAAACAGATTGAAAATCTTGAAAAAAAAAAATAACAAATAAATAAATAGTTTTAACCAGAATACAATAAATAGTTCTTAATATATAGTAAGAAATAAAGTGTGGAGTTTTGAATAGTGCGAAGCATAACTTTCTAAGAGTTTTTAAAAGATTAATGCTTTTAGAAATAAGTTCGTGAAGTTTTATAGAAATGATTTATTGGTTGAAGTTAAGCTTAATATCCTCAATCTATAAAATTATTATATTTGTTTCTTACGGTTTTGAAAATCTAAATACTATGTAGAGATTTTTTAATACTTGAGAGTTATTGTAATAATGATTAATTATTATAAAAAACTCCTTCACCTTCACAACCTTTAGTTCATTAAAGGTGGTGTAACTCTTAATCTTTTAGTAGACATATATAAAGTTTAAAAAGTTTATATATTGCAATTTGAAGTGCAGTTATACATCTTTTGAAGTTTACTTCTATATCTGAAAATAACTTGAATTTGTAATTATTAGCCTTTTAATAGACATATATAACGTTTAAAAAACTTATATATTGCAGTTTGAAATTGAGTTATATCTTTGGAAGTTTACTTCTATATCTGAAAGTATCTTAATTCGTATAATGCAAGTTAAATTTGACATAATTCAAATTCTGACACTTATAGTTTAAAAAATATGTACAGGTAATTAAACCAATAGATGTTTCCAAAGATCACTGGTAATTAATATTTAGCAGGATTCGAAATGATAGGCTAATTATTCAATATTTAAATAATACACTTTTTAAAAAAATGTTAGTTTTTAAACATTTTTTTTATTTAAACCAATATATCGACTATATTCTATACACAGTATGCCCTAAATTTTTTTCCAATTTTTAAGATAAAATTATTATGTATTTAAAAAATGTTGGTCATTCAAACAATGAATTTAAATATTTTAATATAAGGTTGTACGAAAAGTGGTTTTATTTTTCTCTTTCTGATAATGATTCTCTCGTAGTTCATTGAATTATATATAATATTATCAATTGACAGTAGCATAATTGCACGCTTATAAAAGTATTGGTTTTTCCTGGTAAAATACTAATTCAGATGATCTTGATTACTTCATTTAAAGCAAAGGTTTTATAGTCTAAAAAATTTTGTAGAAACCGGAAAAAATGATAATCTGAACGTATCAGCTCTGGAGAATATAGTGGGAGTAACAGTATATCTACTTAACTCCACTTTATTAAGCGCAACATTTAGATACGACATTGTTTTATTAGTTCTAATTATTAAAATAATTACGATATATATAATTAAATAAAATTTAATTTTGTTTACTAATAATTTTTGGAACGGAATTTACTATATGAATGTGAAAGATATATATATACCTTTAATATATACAAGGAGAATTTTGGGATTCAAGTCCCCCTAAAATACTTTGCATCATTGTACACTAAGTTATAACAGAGTTTTTTCAATTAATCTAACTTTGAAAGAATTTTCAAAAACCTGCTCTCTTAGCAATATCCTTTACCAAAAATATTCATTATTAGTGGTCATTGGAAATATCTATAGAAGAGAGTTTTTTTTGTTATAGGACATAAAATAATTAGTTAATCAATTTGTTAACACTAATAAAAGAACTATAATGCATATTTATTTCAAATCGGATAATAGGTATCAGGTATCTTCAATTACAATGCTCAAAAATTGATTTAAAGAAACGTGTAAAATAGTTAACTTCCTAAAAATCCAAAAATAATCAGAAATATTTATATTTCTGTTTCATATCCATTATTGAATACCGTTGTTGAATAAACATCCATTCTTGGAATGACTATTTCCTAAAACAGAAATTATAATAATAATAAATAATATTTCTCTTTTAACTCTTGAAAAAACCTCTTGACCTCTTGAAAGAACAGAACCTCTTGATTCGCTTAAGATAACTTTCACTGAGTTTATATTAATTTTAATAATAATACGAAAATTAATTAACAGTTTTCAGTAATATATATTATTATAATAGAATATAATTTTTATTATTTATTTTTATGTTGCAATTACTAATGTTAATGTAACAAATTATAAAAGTAATTATTCTTTTTGTTGTGACCATTTTTAAAAAGTATTATTTAATATTATTATTAAATATATTTAAAAGTTATTTTTTAGAAAATTAATTTAAAATTAGAAGGAACAAATTGTTCATATTTAATTTCAAATATAAGTCTAAGTAAAGTTACATATAACAAAGAATTTATTAAACAAGTTACTAGTTCGACTTTTACTACTATATAAATTGATCTGCAATTTTCAGGACGTGTGTTTTGTTTTTGTTTGAAATCAAACTTCATTAAACCGAAAAATTGATTTTTTGATTGGCTCTAACGCAGATGTGAGCCCGTAAAATTCAGGAAAATCAATGAGGAAATATTGCTTTCTTAAGCACATAATTTTTTATCGCTGACCTTATACTTTCTTTCACTGCGAAAGATGGCGCGGAGAAAGAACACTACTTACAGAATATATATGGGTCATTTCACAGTCAAGAATATCATTAAAAAACAGAATGGAACGAGCAAAACAAAATCACACAATTCATCGAAAATGTGCTAAGGGAAAAAAAAGACCTGGACGCAAAATAATCTAAAACGAAGAGCAGTGTTAAGACTTTCGAATTCGAATCAAAAGTGACGGAGTAGATGCAAGTTCTACGAGAAGCATATGAAATAATGCGAAAGCTTTGCCGGGGGAAAAAATCCCGAAGAAGAAGAAGGGGTGTTTTAGTTTGTATACTATAGAGTAGAAGTCGGATATACCATTCCAAACAAAACAAAAACAAAGTCACTGACTTTAGCGTACATAAGAACTCACACCGACCAATAGTATAAGCTTCTTCCAGTGATGTTATAGGTCACTCTGAAGCCAAAATAAAGTAAGACCGTTGTGCTCCAGTTAGCAACCATTGTTAATTGTTGCATATTTCGTCTCACGGTACAGACTCTTGTTGAAACTTCCCGACTCTCATTGAACCAACGAAATGTTTAATTACTCACCACCATATAACTAACTATTTAACTATTCAAACCACTGCCGCTTTTGTTTAGGCAAAACATTCGCATGGTTCGAGACAGAAAAGATATATTAACGTTATAGTGTTCGCGGTACTGACAATGGCCACTTTTGGGTTTTTGTTGAATTATAGCATTATCACACTATTACAACTGAATTTCATCATGGACAAATTTATTTCCAAAAACACCTATTTTTAAGTGAAATTTAAATGCGTTATCACGAGTTAAGAGATTTAAATATAGCGAAACTTAACATTTAATCAATTAATTGATTCCATTATTAATGAATTGTAAATAATCGCGTGAAGGTAAAAAAAAACTTGTGCTATTATTAATAGACCTTGGTACACGAGCATCCATGAAATATTTTGTGCAATTCATAAAGAAAGTCATTTAAACTAAGCTGAACAAATTTAGCATATTGATTGAAATAACGATATACTTTCCTTCAAGATTCCAAACCCTATTCAATATATGAAAAGCCAGATAAAACTAATGGATTGATTCTTTATTCTATATATCACATAATTTGGAAATTGAAATCAAACTAATTTTTATACATATACATGTATATTGGTATATATGTATACCAATTTTGTGAACATCTATACAATCCTACATTCAACAATAACATTGTTAATATTCAACCTAAAACCTTTAATGTTAAATGTATTTAATATTATTAATTCTTAATATCTTGCAAGATTACATATTGGTAAAATTTTACATTTTTTGTCACATCTTTTAAAGGCCTTATTGGCACTAGGAGTGATATATATTTTCAGTGTAAAGTATTTTAATGAAATGGTTGATAGTAGAAGCTTTGTAACGGGATTCAATTATTTGGAAAGGTAGTGACTGAACTGAACACTTAAATATTATAGCAATCTTTACTTTCATTAAAGGAGCTAAGTTTGTCGAACAATAGTCTCCTATTTTTGTCAATTCTTTTTTTTCTATTGACATCTATTTTTTCCAATTATTATTTACTACATCTAACATACCTATCTCTTATGTATCTGTCCTATTTTTCTGTTTTCCGATAAATTTTTGATAAGAATTTTCCTTTGTGGTATACGTTCCGGCATCCTTACAGTAGTTTAATCTTTGCTGTTATACAAATTTATTAATGATACCTCTCTATTCATCACTTGATTCAGCTGACTTTTATATCTTATAGAGTACGTTAAAAAACCGTTAGTATATTACCAGTTTTAAAAGTGGTGATAATTAACTAAATCAAACTTGATGACACGAAATGCTAAGATCCTTAATAATATGACTTATAGTGGATATATGAATCAAAGACGTTTATGCTATTAAGGGGGGCGTATTCATCTATTTGAAGAAGTTTGGTAACCAAAAATTAAGCCTCATTACACTATTCTGTCAAAAGTATTACGAGTTCTTCCTGGTTTTCTGTATGGTTAGCAGAAAATGTTTGTCGCTCCTATGAATTTTAAAATTGTGATGGTCTCCTAGCAGAATTCTCTTTCAGATTGTGCCATTGAGTTGTAACAAAAAGTTTCGGTCGTATCTTTAAAAAAATTGTTTCGCATATGGCATATGTTCTAAAATTGGAATTTATGATGTGTTTACTCCATTTCTAGGGACTTAAGTATGCTTTTACGAGAGAGCAGTATCCTATATATTCACGAATCTTTATTATGAAGTCATTTCTAAAAAGAATGAGTACAAAACGAATGAATTTTCTGCTTGGAGTATTAGTTCATTTAAAGGTATTAATTTGGTGCCATGATTTTAATAGAGATAAATATTTTCATCAAAATATCTCTATCTTAGTGTATTTATCTAATAAACATATTAAATGAAGAATTTAGTTTATGTTTTAACTAAATAGGACTAAGAGTAAAATCATCTTTGTCAGGAACCATTTATTCTTCTGTACTGTATCGATTTGGCTGTAGTTCAAGAAGAGTCTATGTTATGATTGAGTAGCAAAATATTTATAATTTCATTTTAAAAAATATTAGAAATTTTTTAGACAGGGAAGAACAATTTGCTTCTACTTATTTTTTTTTTCAATCCCTTCACATTCCATAAAAAGAGCGTAGTCAGATTTTTTTAAGTGAGAGATTTCGGAAGTTGTGTAAAGATTTTAAGGCACTGAGATATAATATTTAAATAATATTATCTTTATCACCTCCTGCCATTTTTGTAAGTTGTATACTTTAACCCTATTGAAATGCTTTAACAAAAAGATATATCTTAAGATTTTAGTTTTATATAAAGATCCACAAAGCCCAGCTACATTCTAATGAATTTTTATTATTTGTTCTAGAGTTCTAGAGTTAACCAACTTAATCAACAAGAAACAAATCAAAAAAAGGTTAGGATATCCGTAAATTGAATAAAGAGTTTTTCTTCTTACACATTTGTTTGTAGTTTGTTTTCTACAAAAATAAATGTACATATATATATATATGTATACATATTTATAATTATGAATATAAATATGTCCATAGTCAAGTAGGGGGTCAGAGGGGGTAGGTCCTAATCATTTTATTAAATTAGTAAGAAAAAAACAAAGATAATGATATTACCTGAATTTCTGCACAATATCTTTTACTTTAAAAGTTAGAAGGGTTCGAATACAAATGAAAAGGCAATGACAATTTAGTTAATTAGTTAATTTAGTATTAGTTAATTTATTTGGCTGACCATACAACGCTGTTTCAAGTACTTATCATCAATGCTCTTAGACAATATATTTTACTTTATTTTTATATAATTTCGTCGAAAAGGGGTATCAAGTTTATTGGTTTCTGGAATCTGGTTGTACTTGTTCCACACGATTATTACCTGCAAATGAATATTGCTATTGCCATTAGACTAACACACTTAAAGAGAACTCATTTCCCCACAAACGCTTTTATTATTATAAAATGTTATGATTTGGATAGTCCTATGGGGGGAGGGAAGACATCACCCCATATGTCCTCCGCCTACGCCCATGAATATAACGAATAGTTATGAATATTTATACATTTAGTGGCGAAAAGTGCAATTTTCGTCATTGCATCATAAATCAACGTTTAAATGTATTGACATGCTGAGCGGCTGGAGACTAAAGCCAGACAAGTTTTTAAAATAAGAAAAAAAAACCAAAACCCAACTAAACATTTTTAAATTTTGCTATTATTTTTACTTTTAAGTAGCGGAAAGCAGACAATCCAGACTTCCTTCTTTACCAGTTTAGCATAATAGTGTTGAAATAGCAGACATTGCGTGCTTCCTTTTCATATAAGAAGTACATATTTTTATTTTCACTTTTCCCTAATTTTATTATATTTCAGTTTTTTTAGTTGTTGGGCAAAATATGAATTTATAAATACATCAAGTCGCTTTTTTCCACAAATACAAAATATATTTATTTTTATATTCAAATAAATTTTTTACGACATATGTACGTACATATTTGATGAAAAATCTTGTCTTTATTTTTAAATATATTAATATGTATTTTATAAGGATTTTAAAATGTACTCCGAATGTCACTTGAAGAACATTTAATAATACTTGCTTACTTCCTTGCCTGCTTAGTTGGCCATAAC
The DNA here is from genome assembly GCF_002237135.1 of Teleopsis dalmanni. Classification (NCBI taxonomy): domain Eukaryota; kingdom Metazoa; phylum Arthropoda; class Insecta; order Diptera; family Diopsidae; genus Teleopsis; species Teleopsis dalmanni. The sequence goes on along the minus strand of NC_051848.1, from coordinate 69,675,939 downwards.
AGACTTGAGTTGTACTCATCAAACAGTCTCCGCTAGCCAGCCCTATCAGTAGGTTGTTGTCGCCAGTTTATAGTACCGAGCGCCCTCAAATCGTTGGTCACTTGGTCCTTTCACCGAAGATGCGGACTTCCAAACATCTTTCTATCCAGAGCTTTTTTTCCATTCGCTCGACATGACCAAGCCAGCGAAACCGTTGAATTTTCATGTGTTTAATTATGTCAATGCCGCGATAGAACTTATACAGCTCATCGTTCCATCTAATTCGACGTATTTATTGTGTACGCGTAAGGAACCCTAGATCATTCCAAAAATGTTTCTCTCGAATGCTCATAACGCCTGCTTGGCACTGTTGGTAATTTTCAAAGCTTCTGCACCATACAGCAGGACAGACATTATTAGAGACTTGTAGAGTATGATGTTTGTTTGATGAGAGGGAGTTTCATTTCTTAATTGCCTATTTAGCCCGAAACAACATCTGTTGTAGAGAGTGATTCTTCGTTGAATCTCTTGGCTGACATCATATTTTGTGTTTACGCTGGTTCAATTTTGAACTTATAGTTGTCCATAGTGATGTGGGTGTTCCAAGACGCTCAGAATATTTGTTTGTTGAGAGAAACTTACTTTGTTTTGTTCTCATTTACCATGAAACCCATTTGTTTCTCTTTTTTCTCTAAGTTGGAAAATGCCACACTGAAAATCATCGAAATACGTAAGCAGTATTACACTTTTGCAGAATATTGTGACAGTGTGATTTAAATTTGCAGCTCGAATTATCGTTTTCAATATAAGGTTAAAGTAGTCACAAGACAAGGAGCCACCCAGTCTAAAATCTCGTTTGGTATCAAACGGCTCGGAGAGGTTTTTCCCGATTTTAATGAAGCTGGTGGTGTTGTTCAACTTCATTTTATATAACCGTATAAGTTTTTTTAATAATACTGTATTCCTCAATATGGACATCAATAAAGGTTCTTACCTGCTGTAATATATCTTGATACTTAATAACAGAAATAACTTAAAGTAAATGTTGTCATATTTTTATTTATCTTAAAAGTTACTAATAAATTATTTCTTTCTATACCTCGTCCTTAAGTAAAATAGAAACAATACGGACTATAAAAATTTACGCCAACAAGGAAATTACGCTGATAACTTGTTAATTAATAACCAACGTTTTGAATTGGTAGATGTCTTTTTCCTGATCACTTGAGAAACTAGATTGACGAAATCACTTAGTATTTTATTTTCCTATCGACAACAACAAAGATTTAGATATTTAAATTCAATAATCCGACTTGTTTTAAAATTTGGTGGAAAATCACAATCAGTTAGTCTAATCAATACTAATGTTGAATCGGTGACCGTCCCTATACAATCACTAACGGTAGTTATAAATAAATCAAAATAAGTAGTCAACTTCTAACATTCAACTAAATACTTCGGTCGGAAGTCCAAGAAAGAAGTAAAAAGGAACACCTAAAATCAATTGGTACCGTACTGTATTGACAAAAATGAAAGAACCTGAAAACTCTTGGAACAAAGTGAACCCTGGCATAAAACCCTACACATTTGAGATATTTTTATATTAATTTTATTTTGAAATTTTATTTACATCCCAAAGATATTTCTACAATATTTATTAATCACGTCATATTCCAATTAAAAGCTCCGAAATTTTTCAAATTGTTTTAGTTTAATTGCTCGAACATAAGTTCCTTGTACGATTATCCAATTTTCTTTAACATGGCTTGGAATCTTTCTTTATAATGTGTTCAGGTCGTATAGATTTCACTAATTTTTATATCGTAGTTTTCTACGGTACCCTATCTACAATTCCTACCTATTTGTGGAGCACTATTAACTTTATTACGGAACACGGTTTGAGATACTATTATTTCGATTATTTATATCCGCACCTATTCATCTGTTTATAAGGGTATCTAATAAGAACAATATGTTTTAAACTTTTCAGTGAATAATTTGATTGTGTCACGAGATATATTGTCAAAATTCAGGTCACGTAGAATGAGTACTTATGATTGTGTAGAGTGCTTCGTTCATTTTCTAAAAAATACTCTTCAATTATATTTCTAGACTATGAAGTACACCATACTATTAATTTTGTCAGATTATATGATATGAATATGATTAACATACATATCACACATATTATTATATGTTAGATATTAGAGATTTATATTGCAGAAGACATGAAAGAATTTACAAAATATAAAAAGATGGTTTAGGATATCGACTAGGTAGAGGATAAGAAAAAAGAAGACGGATTGTTTGTAATAAGGAATAGATGAACGAAGGGTGGATTTTAATTGAAACTAACTTGAGTCCAACGGGAGGAACTAAAGTCACAGTTCGGGGAGACTTTAATTTAGCTAAAATAGTTCTTAACGCACGAGGACGGCATCGTTGTTCACTAAAGATAACAGGTGGAGGTCTGTTAGGAACTTGCAACTATAGTTTCAAAAAGTATGCTACATCTGTGTAGAGAGCTATGGGTTCGAGTTTTTATTCAACATCACTGTTGTTGGCTTCATTGCAATACGCAGCAATATATTCATAATAGGAAGAAATTGTTACTGCTCATATTTTTATTATAATTTTTTTTTATAGTTATATCAATTATGATTGAAGGATTTGAAAACTGATCAGTTTCTTTAATATTAGGTACTTCTGTTATAGCTGTTCAAAGAATAATTAATGTAAGATTTTGATTATCAACTCCGTCATTAACTATTATTCTTATAAGATGAATAGTTGAAAATGGAGGGGTACAGCAGATGTTTTGTGCAGAGTGGGCTCTACTGATCAGGTTGCCTTGAAATATCCACCTGAGTGGCAAGAAAGTAGATATTGCTTAGGTAGTAGTCCTTTACAAAAAGCTTTTTAGATTCTTCACGAAAATGGTAAAAATGTGACAAACGATGCTAGTTGTCACGATGCTAGTTAAATTCGTAGGGATGCACTTTAACAATATTATTGCTGTATTCGGATCTATTATAGGCGGCCCAAACGCGACATAAAAAATATCTTTCTAAAGTATTCTTTATGTATATGTAATTGCAAATTTTCTGAAATTATAATAAAAGTGCTATACTCAAAAAATAATCTATAGTACCGAATATAGCGTGCTTTTATCAACTAAACAAATATCGATATACTTCTTTTTGAAAATGCAATAATTGCCTCGCATGGTTTGTGTTGAGATACATACGTCTATTTATGAAAATTCCTTATAATATGACATGTTATTAAACATATTTTGATTGCAGCCACACAACAATGGCACATGAACTCTAAATACATTTATTTGGCATTCAACTTTAAGTTGTTAGGCGCTTATTTTCAAAAACTTATACCGCAGACACGAAACATTAACCCAGTGAAACTGATTTTCGTCTCGTTCCACATAAAAAAAGATTGCCAAAGAAAATCTGTTCCTGGAATAATATTCCATTACTTGTGGAATTACTAATCTAGACCCCAAACTGCAGTAAATTGAAGGCAACTTAACTAAAAGCATCAAAAGGGCAATACCGTCACGAATAACCTATAATTTTGCTAGCGACGTTGTTATTGTTGTTGTTGTTGTATATATTTGCATTATAATTTCTAAATTGCATGATATGGTACTTTTCCTATGGGAGCATGTACTTGTATGTTCATGGCAGTCAAATGGACAGGCATAGAAAATTTGAACTATAATGAATAAAAACTTAAAAAGTTATAATTGCTTTGGCTGAAAAGAAAGTAAGTGATTTTGAACGATTTAGTCAATTTATTCATATTTATCTATGAAATTTATCTCAATGAAGTATTTATTTCTGCACTTCGTCTATTCAAAAATTTCCAACAGAGCCACTAGTATTTGAAAAGTTTATAAATGTTACTCAACCTACCGACTCCATTGCATGTAGAACAGTTATTGATCCATCCGTTCCACAATAAACTTTAACAAACCGGTAATATGCAGGGTTTGATCAAAAAGGTAGAAGGATTTTGAAATTACGCATCTTATATTTTATGTTTCGAGTCTAATTTTTATTTTTTGTGTATTGGTGTCACTGGCTTTAATGAAGGTGTTTACTCATAGGCAGCTACAATACTTAGTTTGTGTTGAACTAGCGAATGAGTAAGGCGTACATTATTAAGAATTTTGATGATTTCTTGTTTGGTTAAATTTTGTGTCAAAAACGGTATTAAGAGTAGTGATACCATTGAAATGTTAAGAAAGACTTTTGATGACAATACTTAGACAAAGTCTTTAATTTATTAAAAGAAAATATGCTTTCAGAAGATCAAGTAGAAATTTAACATTTGGACGTCTAAACAGATCTTTCAGTAATCAATATGTGAAAAATTTAAATAAATTGTGCTTTCTAATAGAAGAATTACCCAAATATAGCGTCATACATCTTTGCTTGATTTTCTCAACACTAAAAGAGCAGCAAATATGAAATAAATACAAAACTGTAGAGTAAAATCAAGTCCATTCATTCAAACGCGGAAAACAGTGTTTTCTGAATTGTATCCCACACTGTCAAAGTGAATAATATCAAAAAGTCGAATAATGAAAAAATACTAATTAAAAATACTAAAATACTAAATCGTTGCCCATACAATTTACGTAAATCAAGACTGTACGCAGGATGATCCATCAATTCGATTTTTGTGTGTGAGGTGTGTGAGCAATCGCATTGTCTTGATGGAAATGGAGCATGATCCGAAGGCGCTTGTTTGTTTTTCGTTTTTTACTGAAAACTTTCAGTAAACAAATTATTGGTTACCATTCGGAATTGACCGTTTTACGTTCCTGTAATGGTATATTCGTAGTTGCTATATTACCAGTTTTCCCGAAAAAACAAGCGACCATTTGTTTCGAAGTGTTTTGAGCACGAACAACTTTTGTTGGATTTGGATCATTTAAAAATCAAAAAGACCAATATGGTACAATCGACTGCTGTTTACATTCCGACTTATACGTAATTCATTACCTGTTACAATTTTATATACGCATTTGTGTGCACCAATTGACACGAGCATCTTTTTGAGATTTTGTCAAAATGATAGGGGATCCACCGAGAACAAACCTTTCACCATTGCATGAATAAATGATCGTGCAATATTTTATATATACTGGTGAAAGTAATGCCTAGGGTTTCCTCAATCTCAACATATGTCGTATTACAGTATGCATTATGATTTTGCATTATCAGTCTTTGCACAGCATTAATGTTTTCTGGCATAACAACTGATTTTGGGCGACCCTCATGAATTTCGCGAACTGTGAACTCCGGGCATGACTAAAATAATTGTATCAGCATTTCATATGGATCCAATAGCAAGCACAAATACTTCAAAGTATTGACCTCAGCTAGAGAGCCCACTTTGAAAGACAAGTACGTGTAAGTAGTACAAGAAACACATAGCTTGTATGTATTGGAGTATAATTTAAGCTAACAAAATTATTTTAACGACAAATTTAACGTTGCAACGATATCATTAATAATCAAGGCAGTGACTGAACTGATAAGACTGCACTATATTCCATATGTACAAACAACTAATACTTACTGCACCCTATGCAACATTTACGAAAAAGAAGACATCATTCATTGTCTTCTCATTGCATGCTGACCTATCCTGTGTGAAATTAGATGGATTCACTGGGGCAAAACCATATTAACTACATCGGAATGTTAGGCTGCACTAAATGGCGCAGACTGGCGCAAAACTAGTAGCCTTTTTAATGGAAAATTTGCAATACAGACCTGAAGTACAGATGGATTGTAGCGAGTGATTCGACTTGTAATTGTTTTTGCTCAGCGTACTACTTCTCTTATAGTTATATATATATATATATTATTCATTATTATTAATATATTTTTTTTTTCATTACTATTATATAATTATAACATTAAATTAACATCATATAATCACATAATTATATTATTTATTTTATACTCATATTCTTTTATTGTTTTTCCGAATTGGCTGAATTTTTGAATTTCTTCGTCTCTATAGCATTATACTATTTATAGTTATACATAGTTATAGACATATATATTACAGTTATAAACATATTTATTATATATTATAGTTATAGACAGACAACTTAATAGTTATTGTCGTAAATAATATGTAGTTCTTATGTTACACATTATTAAAATGTAAAACAAATTAAATGTTAAAATTGCTGTTAATATGTTATAATTTTAATGATCGTAAATAAAAGAGCTTACTACTACTACTACTATATAATATAATATATTATAGTCTTTTGTTTTATTTATATCACTTTTGTGGTAATTTTTTTTACTTTTTCCTTGGGGCAAATTATTTCAACAAACAATAAAGAAAAACTAATTATAGACAATGTCAAAATATCGGCAAAATAAATCAATTATAATATATTAAAGATGTGAATATTAATGTTCAATTTTTTAATATAAAATAATTATCATTCTAATTTTAGTTGAAATGATGCTAAGTATGCTAAAAACATTGGAAATAATATCAAACGCACCAAGCTTTAAACTATATTAAAAACTAGCTTAAAAAGTATATCAAACTTAATGCATCATGTCGCCTTAATATGTCTGTGAACTACATACGAGTATATTACCCATAAAACAATTCCAAAAGTAATGTATAAAAATATAAACTTTTGAAATATATTGAATACATCATTAGTGTTTAATTATGAATATTAAATTAAGTTATTGAAACAACTATATTGAGTTTTTTCTATTAATCGAATTAAAATTAAAAACAAATGTGGTAATAACACTAATTTTTTTGAACAATTAATTATTGATATCAAATAGCAGGACTAAATCGTGGAAGAAGTCATAATCGATTTTAGAAGTCATTAAAAGGTTATATTAAAATTCATGTGTTGATCTCCATGAACTCGAACATATATTTATACCATCATCTATACCAGTTGAGAATTATAACTTCGCAAATCATTATAAATGGTCGCAATTTTTTATTTTGTTACGAAAAAAACTATTACTCTTTCTCTCATTGTCTTCCTCTCTCGGTATGCCTCTCTTTTTATCGTCAATTCTTTATTTATTTATTTAGCTCTCTTAAATATGTATATGTTCTTCTGTGAAAAATGCAATCTGATTATTAACCTATTGCAACTTTACAATTTTATTTTTTTTTTTTTGTGAATAAATAAAATATAATCGTACCGTGTCCGTGTCCGTGTGAACAACCATTAGAGCATAATTTGTTTTCATAAATTAATTCATTAATTCAATTTGAGTGTTGTTGTAAACATGGCTATGGCTGCTATTTTAAAATATAATTGGATGTGACTAAACTTGTAAAGTAAGGTTTAGAATATATACTCTAAAACTCGTAAGAGTTAGACTAACATACAGATATAATTTTAATAATATTTTTATACTTACTGTTCATACTAAAGTATTAACAATTTATTAAACTTTAACACTACAAAGCAAGACCTAAAGAACTACTTGAATTATTTCATGTAAAATGTAGATCATTCGAACTTTTTGGCACAGATGCAAATCTTAGCATAGTTCGAATTGCAATTTTTTGAATAATGTTAACAGTACTACTATTCCTCATAATATTCGTATTAAATGTGATTTCTTCAAAAGATTTCTCCAGTTTCATATAATACAACTTTAATTATAATATATATTTCCTCTCTCTTCATTGCAACCCTTCTAGCAATATTTTCTGGTCTACTATTAACAAATTTCCGATTGCCGAATCCGATTGTTTCTTGCGCTATTTATTGATGAATAATAGAAACGAATGTCTGTGTTTTTAGGGATGCGAAGCTTAACTATTTTTTTGTAAAACATAGTCCATTATAATTTTTGACTTATTAAATTTCCTAATATTTGTACATTACTTCCAAGAAGTTAAGATTCGTTTCTACATATTTTAATTTGTTTTTTATTTTTATATTCATTGACTTAATGGTAGATTATAGTAACCAGTGGTAACCCGTACACAAAAAGATCTTAGTTAGTCCCTTTATTTGAGCTGATACTACAATTTTGAAGGTACACTCACTGCTCCAAATGAAACTGGTAAATAAATACCTACTGATGAGTGCTTGACAGCGACAAAGAGTCATTACTTATTTAATTGGCCAAAATAGACGTAAGTCTATTGGCCTCCGGTAGCCAGCCCTATCAGTAGATTGCTGTCACCAGTTGATTTGCAGGTACCAAATCAAACACCTTTCTAGACGAAGCATGTCCTTCCATGCCAAGGACATCAACACCAAGCCAACGAAGCCGCTGATTTTTTTGTATTTAACTATGTCAATGTCGCGATATAGCTCATACAGCTTATCGTTCCATCTAATTCGATACTTGTCGCCAACGCGTAAGGAACAATAGATCAACCGAAGAATTTTTCTCTCGAATATATGTATGACGTGAGAGGGCTTCATTTCTCAATTGCCTACTTAGGCCGAAGTAACATTTGTTATAAAGAGTGATTCTTCGTTGAATCTCTAGGCTGGCGTTAGACTACACTTTTTAGTGTTTACGCTGGTTCCCAAATAAACAAAGTCTTTCACAACTACGAACTTATAATTGTTAACAGTGACGTGAGTCCTAAGACGCTTAGGACATTTATTTGTTGACAGAAAGTACTTTGTTTTGTCCTCATTCACCAAAAGATCCATAAGTTGGAAAATGCCGCACAGAGATACGGGTGTTCAGGCCAATGATATCAATATCGTTGATAAAAAGAGGTTTAAGCGACGAATAAGAGGCCTATAATCGGTAGGCATGTCAACTTATAAGACAATGTCCTTTCAATATGGCAATTTGCTATTTTCTGTTTGTTGATGGATCATGTCATATGTAAGTGACGTACCAAATATGTATGTAGCACCAATTTATTTAGTATTATTAAGTAATTAACCGTTGTGTTGTTTATTGGAATTGTCACCATATGCTTTCGCTCTAAGTTCGAACCAACGGCAATATATTTACGAATTAATTCGATTTGGAAAAATGGCATTATGGCATGATCAATTCCAATAAACAGCAGGACGTTAGTTTTAAGATTAAAATGTAGGTGATTTAAGATCATTAATAAAGAAGCTCTCAGCAAGTACATTTCTTGTATAGCTATATAGGTAAAGGTCTGTTCAACAGAATATTAACTATAATTTTTTAACGGAACTTTTACAGAATGATTACTGAAAGTATGTTTCGCACCATTACCAAACGTACTTTCAATGTTTCACGACTTTTGGCTAATGAAATACTTGAAGTTCGTTCATTTGACTGCGCAAATGAAAAAAGGAACTCAGAATTTTTAAGGTACATTGTGAAGTGCAAAGAACATACGAATCTTACTTCCCAATTTTAATATTAGTTAAATTAAATTAAATAAATGCACTTTGTCCCCACAAAGAAACAAGAAACACATGGAATTCTCTGACATCCGTAATTCGAAATTGAAAGTACGAATATCCGGTGGGATGCTATCTTAGCGGTTAATTTATCTAATTACCAAATTAACGCCTACGAAACTTATCCCGCGTCAAGCGGTACAGTTAATAATGATTAAAATAAAATTTATGCCCATTTTTACCCGGCCCAATTAATGCTTTTGGGGGCATCTGCTTTTTGGTGATGTTTTTATTGCTCTTTGCCATGTTCGAAATTAAAAAGAAATTGTAAAATAAACATAAAATAATTTTTGTTAATTTGAGGATTTTTTTTAATTTGAACAAATGTATACAATTTCATTTAATCCACTTAATAGCAGCGATTTATGCGTGCAAGTATCTTAAAATATTTTTTAGAGATTATTTATTTTGTCATTTCAACACTCATTCTGAGGAATGCGTCAAAGAATTTGTTAATGTAAAAATCAGGAAATGAAAACATAAGCATTTAAATGTTAATGTCTTGTGAATATCAAAGGAATGTACTCCATAATAATGGAATTATATTTCACTTATTTTTTTCCCCAGGGAATAAATTTTATATCGTTAACCTTTCAGTCCCTCACAATCCGCGCTACTTACTTTTTATTGTATTTTTTCTATTTGCAATTTCTTTGACGGCCACCCATTTCGTTGAGGAACAGTCCAATGCTATGAGGTGGTTGAAAACGAAAAGTTAAGTTTGTAATATTTGTTGAGATCTACATTATATTTAAATCCTTTAAACTACATGCTTCGAAGTTTGTTGATAATTAAAATTTTTATTTACTTTTTTTTCTAGTTAATTCTCTGAAGTTCTATAAGCAAAATCAAGAGGCAATCCCTGCGATTAGATATATTTTTTATATATATTTTGCAAGTGTATACAGGGTGTACAGAGTGTCTCGTGTCAAAATGGCACGAAAATCATTATTCCAAAACACTAAAAAATGTGTGGGAGATTCATTTTCAAAATTAACCAGGACATAAGTTTCAGAGAAAGCTTTAGTCATATAAACCTTAAAACCAAATAGTCTAAGTCATACATGAGGTTTAAGTCCATTAAATATTCTTTAATCGTATACTTGATTTGTTGTTATATTTTTATGTATTTGGTAATAATTCGAGATCAAACTAATATTTTACAGGCGATTGATGTGTTACCAACTACACACAGGTATTTCTGATGAAACTGATTTGCCAACTATATGAAATTCATAAAAATGACAGCTATTTACATTGTCTACAATCCACCACAAGCACTTGCGTTTAACTTTTATAGAATAAAAGTTATTCAAAATAGAATTCAAATGTAATAGTCTGATTGCGTTATAATTGGCTGGAAAATCACAATCACAACCAGCTATTGTTCGTGAAATCAAACAACTCAAATTGAATAAAATGTTTGTGTATCGTACCATAAATTGATGTAATATTACAAGAAGCATCGCCTGTTAAAATGGTTTGAAAAGTAAAGCCTCGACTTAAACGAAATCCACGTCATAGTGGTAATCAAATGGCCAAAAATACCCCAGCGAGGCTTCCGAGGCATATTCTAAAATGATTTCAAGGTAAAGCCTTACAAGTTCCAAAAGATACAAGATCTTACACCAAAGCAACAAAATGTTGGACTCACAAGAGCAAAGGAGTTGTTACTTTTACACCAGCACATATGTGGCGTATTTTCAAGCATATGTGTTGCCTGATGAAAAAAATTTCCCCATTGATCAGTTCATAAACTCTCAAAATGATCGTGTTTACTTAACTGAATGAAGTGCCGTTCACTGTCATTTGAGACTACGAATGACCACCCAAAGTAATTTTTCTTTTCCAGCTCAAGTAAGGGTATGGGCAACTTTGATCACCGATGGACGCTCTCCAATCCTTTTCATCGAGTCTGGTGTCAAAATCAGTGCGATTTATTATCGTTAAAATGTTTTGAAAATTGCTTTTAGGCCGTGAGCACGCAAACATTTCAATAGTAGACCATGGATGTTCCAACTAGACTCTGACGCGTCTCACAGAGCTCGTGTGAACTAAGAGTGGTAAAAAAATCAAAGGAACATTATATACTTTACTTCATCCATACAGTGGCTTTTGAATTCGCCAAGTGTAAATCTATTGGACTATTCCATCTGGGCCATTTTAGTGAGGGGGAGTGCAAAGTGAGAACTTAAAAATATACCAGTACAAACGTGCTGAAAAAAACCAATGTTCAGGAATACCGGAATATCATATTCGTGAAGTATGCAGCTTAATTTTTAACCGTTCAAAGCAATAGTCATGACAAAAGGTGGCCACATCGAGCTAAAGTGAACGGATTCTGAAATTTTGATCATTTCTACAAATTTTTGTAGTTTGAATCAATAAGAAATAATTTCACACAAAAAAGATATGCTCACTAGAATAGATAACACTTCACTCGTTAATAGCGTAAAAACAAATGTAATGCATACATTTCCTAAAAACATTCTGATAGTAAACCTTGAAGAAAGAGAACCAATTTAAAGTTAAAGATATAATTTGAAAGATAACGAGAAGAAAAGTAATATTTTGTGTTTTTTTACCTATTACAAAGAGCAATATACAATGATCTCCATACTAACCAAGTGGCAAAAACAATGAACACATACCTACATTTAACATAAGCCATACATTTTTAGGAAAAAAGCATATCTAACATAAAATCGAGTTGAGAGATGCGGTCCTGTATCTAGACTGTCAATATCGAAAATTCCCTAACACGTTCTACAAATAAAGCCTAAAGAAAAATATTCGATCTATTGAGCGCCAAAGAGTATTATTTAAAAATAAAGTTTTAAAGATAACAAAAAGAAAAGAAAAAATTGTGGGCGAAATCTGGGTAAAATAAATCCATTTCGAATCCATTTCGGGCACTTTTCGTCCATTATGTACTATTGTGAAATTGTTCTATTATTTATAATATAATAAGAAAATTGGAATCAAATGGTAGTAATTGTAACTTAAAGAACTCAAAGTGTCTAAAACGTGAACATACTGCTAAGAACACTTTGGACTTTCTTGGATCCAAGAATTAAAACCGAATAGCATTTTTTTTTTGGTAAAATTGTGTTGATTGTGCTTTAAAACAGTTTGATACATTATTTTATGAAACAACCGTATTTTTTTTCGGTAATACGTATTTTGTAAAATAATGTTGTGACATTTTACAATTTTTTTATAAATAACCTTTAAATCATAATGCCTGTGGAGAGCTAGTCTTTTTTACTTTAACTTTGAGCGGAATTATCCTAAGGTCACGATAGATTTGGATATTAGTTATATACCATGGAGCGTTTACCATTTTTCGTAATGTTTTAGACTGAAATCTTTGAAGAATTTTGATGTTGGATGTTCAGGCTGTTTCCCATAGTTGAATACCATAGGTCCATACTGGTTGTAGCACACTTTTGTATAAAATAAGTTTATTTTTTAGGGTTACTGCAGATTTTTTAATCAATAGCCAAAACATTTTTCGGTATTAAAGCCCAAGGAATTTTCTTTTGTTAAAAATAGGTATGTGTTTTCCACGTCAGACGTCTATCCAAATGCAGGCCTAGATTTTTTACGCAATTTGATTGCGGAATTATTATATTATTAAGTTTGATTTCGGGGCAGATGTCTCTTCTCATTGTAAGTGTGATATGAGTAGATTTGGTTTTATTTACTTTCTTACACCAATGCTTCAATGATTTTGATATATTATCAAGATCAGCATGTACTTTAAGAGCTGTAGTTATTTAAGAGAGATCGCTTCCACTCGCCAGGATAGCTCTGTCAACTGCAAATACACTACCTTGTGGTACTACAGCTTTCATATCACATAAAGAAAACATTTCATTCTCGTTGTTGGCATAAATAGATATAGATAAAGTTTTAGATAAAGTCAATAGATAAAGTTTTAGAAACGTATAATAGTTCATTGTAGATTTGAAAATAAGTCCTTGATGTCACACACGATCAAATGCTTGAGATATGTCCAACAACGCTGCTGAGAATTATTGTTGTCGCTCGAAAGTGGTCTGTATTTTTCAACAATTTTTTAAATATGCTCAATTGTTGTATGTTTTCTTCTGAATCCAAACTGATGATACGAAATTATTCGTTTTAAGAATAGTATCTCAAGTACTTTTGAGAGGATGGGATATAATTGAGTTTCGACTCAATTATCGGCATAAGACCTTTTAAGAATAGTATGTCAAACAATTTTTTGAGAATTTTTGAGTGAATTCTTGTAAATGCAACAATCCCTCGCTGCCTAACTGCACCGCTGAGCCTAATCATTGAAGGAAATTAGATGCGATAATTTGCTCCCCATCTTCGAAACCCCTTCTTCATTTTTTCGTGCACTTGTTATTCTCTTAACTTAAAATAGTTTTTTAATATCCTACATATTTTTATAATCCAACTTTATTTTATCTATCTAACGATATCGTCGTATCTTTCCTTCTCTCTCTTTTACTTTGCAATCAACCATTGTGAGCACTGAAATAATTAAAAGTTGAAGAATAGAATATGTTAATGGTGTTGTACATGTACACAATAACTTAAATCAAGACTTAGAAATCTACTTTGACGCAAAAAGTATACGTTCTCACTTAAATAAGATTTCGGGTATAATGTTCCAACCTTTATTCTGAAACGGCTACCAGAATAAAGAGCATTGGAAAAATATATTGTGTTCATTTGCACAAGGGTTACAAAAAACTACCAAACGTTTCGAGATATCCTCAACTACCACGTAACGCTCCAACAACGTTAAACAGAACAACGTTAATCCATGTACATAATGCACTTGCGATTTTAGGTACATCATATCATATTGCATAGTGCATACAACTACCATTGGCGCCGCGTTCAGGCAAATATAAAATATAATTGCAGATTTTAAGAGTCCACCGGCTCTACATCAACAGGAATGTAGAGCAGGAAAATCAACCTTGAACCATTCGACAATTAAGCCATATGCGACAGCCAGCTCGTTGTATACGAATTGTTATATAGCATTCTACACTTTGTTATTGATAGCTGATATATATCTTGAACATATACCCAATTTACATTAATCACATTTCCAAAAAAAACCTCTAGCCTTAAAGGTTGCAAAATATTTTATAAGAGATTTCAAGACCGCAATTATTAGTTCTTAATCTGAAAATCCTTGTATTTTATTAAAGCTAATTAAGGAACTCTGAATTATTACTTGTAATACACAAAGTACTGCCTTTGACTGCAATTTTCTTTGCATATGTGTAGTCATTTTATTAACTTCATTACAAAATAAGTGTTCCTTTATAAATGTTTATATGCGGAAAATGTATAAAAGGACCCCGAATACTGATTATGTGAGTTCCATTACAGGAATGGCCACAAAAATTGTGTAAACTGCCAATTACTAGCCCCTCGTGCAACCGTCATTGGTGTAGTTACCCTGTTATGTGCGGATAATTTAATCAGAAATGCCACATGAAAAAACTCACAATGCATTGAATTCCATACCCTTTTTTGGCCGTAAGGACTAGACGTAAAATAAAACTGCTATATTTAAAGTGGCTTTAATATTTAATTTGTGATTCAAATAGTGCTGCATAAATTTCAATATGTTTGTTTCTTTTCAGCTGATCCAAAATTTAATGGACCTATTAGTAATGTTACTGTTCCAGTCGGTCGCGATGCTACACTCACTTGTGTTGTACATGATTTGGTCACATTCAAGGTAAGAAGAAAATTTTAATAACACATCTATTAATCAGTCAAATCAATGCACAGAGTGAAATTTGACCTGGCTTTCTAGCCAAAATAATAACTTTTGATTAGGTGTAGACATTAAGATAAAATTGGGATTATAGCTTTAATAGTGTTAAAGAAATAGTCCTATCAAAAAGTATATAATCCTATCTCCTATAAAAATATAACTTCTGATACACTCAAAACATTTTTTACTGGCGATAGTAAAAAAAAATTTATTCTATAATCTATTTATATTATATGACACATAATTTATTATATTGTATAATTAACTCGTTTTTGAACTACATTGTGTTAAATAATATTCCGATAGTACTCTGCGTCAGATAACTCACTTTCTGCTACGTTTTCATAAAATGATTTATTATCGGGTATACTTGAAGAAATTTTAAGTTTTACTACTAAGTTTAAATTTCTTTTTCGTTTGAATTAAAAGATCCTATCATTTCCACTGGGATATCGGAACATTTAGGAACATCGAAGGAAATAAAAAAGTAAACGGTTTGGCCTGCCTTGGTGTTTTCCTGGATGTATGCCTCGGTATACCAGCTCATGTTTCTCTGGACATTGTTAAGCGAAATACTTAGCTTAATTTTTTTCAGCCAATAATAATACACTTAGGTTATATGTAATTTTCCGATTACATATTTGAATTTCATTAAAAGACCGAAAAGTTTACTGCAGTTCTCTCTCATCACTAGCGTATAGGACCCCATGCATAGCAACTGTGCATTCCTTTTAATATTCACTGTAAAAGTTGTGGAAAAAGTACAGGAAAAAGAAACAATGAAGCATTTTCTCTATAATTGTTCAGTTATAACTTCCAGATTCTTCTGAGTTTTTAAGAAAGTATTTTTTGACAGTTTATCAGACTGATTATCGGTAAGAACGAAAGATCTGTTAAATTGAGTTGTAAGAGTTTGTAAGAGAATCCGTATACATATTCAATTATAAAATTCATTACAACCGCTTTTCTTTCTTGTTATAACATTTAAGTATTTGCAGAATAAAAAAAGATTTTAGAAATAGAGTATAGACTTACAGAACACGTTTAAGAAACCACTTTTAAGTCCTACTTGGCCAAACGATAGATAATCCAACAGAATTCAGCTTTCTACGCAGAGGCGTAAAGGTCACTCTAGACCTTCAAGACAGTATTCCAAAGACTTGCATAATAAATCCGTTTGAGCTACTAAATTTCCTTTTAATATATTTTTTATTATTTCAGAAATAGCTTATTGTCTTATAGCATCTATAAGAATTTTGATAAATAATTGTAAAGTATTAATGAAGGAATCATTTTATTATTCCAGGTAGCGTGGCTACGTGTCGATACACAAACTATTTTAAGTATTCAAAATCATGTCATCACTAAAAATCATCGAATTGGTATTGCGCATACGGAGCATCGTATTTGGCAACTGAGAATTCGAGATGTCCGTGAATCCGATCGTGGTTGGTATATGTGTCAGATAAATACAGATCCAATGAAAAGTCAGGTCGGTTATTTAGATGTGGTAGTACCACCTGATATAATAGATTATGAAACAAGTCAAGACATGAATGTTAAGGAAGGCCAAAATATAAGCCTTACTTGTAGTGCAACTGGTTTACCATTTCCTGCAATAACTTGGCGACGAGAAAAAGATTTACCAATAACGTCAAATAACGGACGTGAAGTTTATAGTATAGAGGGACCAAATATAACACTTTGGGAAGTGACTCGTAGTAGTATGGGCGCTTACCTTTGCATTGCTTCAAATGGCGTACCACCCACGGTCAGCAAAAGGATTTCAGTTATTGTCAACTGTAAATTATTTATTTATTCTTTAATTTTTTCTTTTTTTTTTATAAATATTTTTGATTGTTTTTAGTTAAACCTAATATTTGGACTCGCTATGATACAATATATGTGAACTATGGACAGAAAATTACTTTGGAGTGCATAACGGAGGGTTATCCGACTACAGTGAATTTTTGGCTAAAAGAAAAAGATTTCATCCAGGGTGGAACTTATGAATCTCTGACACTTGACAACGTCTATAAAATAGTAATGCGTCTAACTATAAAACCTTCGAAGGCGAAAGATTTTGGAGAATATAAATGTGTAGCCAAAAATATGGTAGGAGAAACTGATCAGTCAATCACCATTTTACGTAAGTTTAAAATTAATTTCTTACTATTTACTTAAATACTCATTTATGGATACTTTTTTAGATAAGGCCAAAAAAGATATCCACCAATCAAACCAAATTAGAAATAATGGCAATCAGTTAATAGTTATAGAAGGTAATATTTTTACCATTCACAAATATACAGGACTATCTATGTATGTTGTTGTTCTAAAAGTAAATGTTTATGAAACATGCTTTATGAGTGAGATTATGATCAAATTTTCATTTTAACATGATAGACTTTGTATGAGACATCTTATAATACTGGATCATATTGAGCTACTATTGTCAATGACTTACCGGCACATAGCTACTAACAACTCAATAAGAACTTAATAGATGTTCGTTTTCAAAGCGTTAAAAATTTGGAGGTGTCCACATATATACTATTATTTAAATAGCCACACAATTAACGTCTGTTGGTGATAAATCGCATGATTCTGTTGGTGAATTCACTCTACCAAATTTCACTTCACATTCACTCTACATGTCCGAAAAATTTTACCACGCAACCTAATTAAACCATATTTATTCTATTAGTTATTTATTGATTTACATATAATAAAGAATCTGATCTCAGCAAAGCTAATTCTAAAGAAAAATCAAAAATCTTTATTTTCTTACATTTTCCCTTAAGCACAACACATAATACAAAAGTAACCTCAATCAAAGAAAGCTCGGTTTTTTTATTTAATATTTTCAATTTTTGAACTATCTGTTACAATTTGTGAATTAGAATAAACCACTAAGAGTACTAGTCTCACACTTAAAAGAAAGAACTATTAGCATATCAGTACCTACACTATGTCTAAATCATTTCACTTTTGGATACGCCCATGTCTATACCACTGAAATTAATTATTTGGAATATCACTATTCCAACTATATTTTACTTGGTATCAATATACATTTATATCCACGTTCATACCAAGATCATATCTCCAAAAACAATATTATATCATCTTTTGTAAATTTTTAATGGCAAATCTAAAAGTTAAGTAAATCTTATTTTGGTTTTTTGCTGAACAGACTTTTGTATACTATTATAGGATCTTAAGGATTCATTAAAAGGACAGCATTGATATTGGAAGATTTAGTGCAATTGTTAAATTGCTCAGATATCACAGACTATTGCTGTATAGTTGTCACCCCTAGCTACTGCGCATTCCTTTTAGATCTTTTGTAGAATTTATGAAAACTGAGACATAAAAAATCAAGCCCGCATATTGCATACCTTGACTGCCAGAGTGAATAGGTTTTTAGATAATTACTTCATCAGACTACTCAGCGGTATTTATAAAATGAGTGATATCCAAAGTATCTGCTCTGTTTTGGTACATTTTGAAACATATATTTTCTTTATTGAAAACTAGTTTAAATCAAATATAAAGACTCTTCGGTCGGCCAATACTTCACCACTAAGAGAATTTTGTAAACACCAAAAGAATTGTTAGTTAGACGGTGGAAGGTTCATGCTATATGGTGGATACATCAAAGCTTCCCAACCTAGTTCCATCAGTTTATTCAGAATCATCAAATTGTGTGGCTTAATATTGATAGAACTTAACTCCCTTTCTATCAACTACTGAATATACTGAAATAATCATTGCACTAGGATGGAGTAGCAGATAATAGAATTTGTCATTATTATGCACAGACGAACGCTTGTAATGGTAAAAGTATTTTTTTCACAAGTTGTTATCGCTAAGTAGTACCTCCTCACCTGCACAGATGAATACCTCCGGGACGTAGACACGACTGCTTCTGAAACTCTTTAATGTATATTGGAGAACGGCAGCATATATATTTATACTTGTATATTTTGTATATAATAATTCAACATTGATCAATATTTAATTTTTAATTTATTTAAAAATTATTTAACTTTTCAGAGTACATTTCAAATGAAGTTTCCATAGCAGCTCATATGCACATCGCATTATATATTACAACATTTATATTAAACTTGCAAAACTAGAAAATATAAAACTAAGGCTTTCTACATAAAATATACCATGGACTTCTTTTAATATTTTAAAATATTAATAATTGTTTTAATTTTTTAAAATATTATTGTTTGTTGAATAATTTTATTATTGTTTATTATTGTATAAATATATAGTTTTATTATTTTTAAGTATCTATAAAGTATCTATTATTATTGTTTATTAATATTGTATTAATAATAACAAAATTAAATAAATATATGCATATATATATATACATATATATATATACATATATATATTATTTTATTTTGTGGATTTTAATATTTATTATTATAAATTATAAATATTTAATTAAATAAATATTATTTTACTATTAGCGTGTTTTATTTAAAAACTGATCTAATTAATATACCAGATAATTATTTTATACCAAAAATAGAACTTAAATCATTGTTAATAAATTATTCGAAACTATTTTTTTAGTTCTACATACAAATTTTGAGAGTTCTAACAATTTCAGAATTTTTATTGTAAGAACTGTCGATTTTGTATTATAACGAAGTGGTTCAACAAAATTACTAATCTTGTTTTTAAGTATATGTATATATGGGACATTCTTTTACGTATTTTGGCGAAAAATGACCTGAGCCTGAAATATGGTCGTTTAAAAATATGTCTACAATGCAAATTCTATATCCCAGGAAAAAAATTTCAAAATTTTTTCTCGATATACTCGTCTTTCTCGTCTTCTTATTTTATGCAAGGAACCCGTAAAAAAATTTCAGCCAAATCGGATATGATGAGATCAAAAAGATACTCAATTTGTAAAAGAATGTAAGCATTATATATGTGAGCATTATTGGGTTCGAAAAACATAGTAACTGATATTTTTTATTTATTTATAGATACTTCAGTTATTTGAAGTCATTGGTTAACTCTACCTAAACAAACGATCTTTGAATTATTATAAGTGCTTTAGATTAACATAGGTTAGGTTTAGGATTATGAATTTAAATATGGTAAATATACTTAATGAGAAAGCAATTCATAGTAAAATTTGTTAAATTTCAACTTGACAGTTTTGCACAAAACAGCTGAAAGATGTTATTTGTCAAAAATTATGACATCATACTATACGATTACAAAGTCTTGTTAATTTAGTATATGCTGCTTCTTTTTTTTGCGATCATTATATTCACAGCTTTGGACATCCCGCAAACAGCGATTACTTTTGAAACATTCGATGAAAGCATCTAAAAATTTTTTATCTGCATCCATATTCATATTTGTTTAAGTTTATTGGTTTATAAATAAGTAAGATGTTTTAAATTTTTAAAACACTGTATCTTGAAAATGAATTAGAAAACAATCAAGTTTTTAATGAAAGTGAGAAAAGGCACTCTTATTGAACAAAATGAATGAAACAAAGTGTAGTTCGGAAACCGTCCGCCGAGTGGTCGAGTAGCTTAAAAAAAATCCTTCATAAGCAAAAAAAATTCAGAGCAGTCTGCTTGCTTATGCTAAGGAACATGCCCACAAAAAATTAGACTTCTGAAACAGCGTCATATTCTCAAACGAGTCTAAATTCAATATTTCTAGCTCAGACGACATGACTTATGTGTCGCGAAAACCTAATACTGAGAACATTTAAAAGCTACAGTAAAGCATGACGGCTGAAGTGTTATGGTTTTATGGAAATATTTCGCTTCTACTCAGTCAACGACCCAAAACATACGGCCGGTATCGTACAGTCTTAGTTGATTTGAAACTGTCCACTTGCGCAAAAGCTCTACAAATTTAAGAATTACTTGCAACACTTTATAGCATTTATTATTTTTGCTTAATAGCACCCTAATGTACATATTTAAGAGAACCAAATAAATAAATATACAAATGGAGACAAAGAGAGGAAGACAATGAGAGAAAGAGTAATAGTTTTTTTCTTAACAAAACAAAAAATTGCGACCATTTATAATGATTTGCGAAGTTATAATTCTCAACTGGTATAGATGATGGTATCACTATAACTTCGACTTCATAAAGTCAAACATATGCATTTTAATATAACCTTTTACTAACTTCGAAAATCGATTATGACTTCTTCCACGATTTAGTCCTGCTATTTGATATCAATAATTAATTGTTCAAAAAAATTAGTGTTATTACCACATTTGTTTTTAATTTTAATTCGATTAATAGAAAAAGCTCAATATAGTTGTTTTAATAACTTAATTTAATATTCATAATTAAACACTAATGATGTATTCAATAAATTTCAAAAGTTTATATTTTTAAACATTGCTTTTGGAATTGTTTTATGGGTAATATACTCGTATGTAGTTCACAGATATATTAAGGCAACATGATGCATTAAGTTTGATATACTTTTTAAGCTAGTTTTTAATATACATAGTTTAAATCTTGATGCGCTTGGTATTATTTCCAATGTTTTTAGCATACTTAGCATCATTTCTACTAAAATTAGAATGATAATTATTTTATATTAAAAAATTGAACATTCATATTCACATCTTTAATATATTAAAATTGATTTATTTTGCCGATATTTTGACATTGTCTATAATTAGTTTTTCTTTATTGTTTGTTGAAATAATTTGCCCCAAGGAAGAAGGAAAAAAAAGTTGAAAAGAAAGTTTTTTTTTTTTTTTTTTATTATAAATTGTTTTATTATTATATATGATTTTAAAGAACAATAAATAAAACAAAACAAGACATAAAGCAACTAGTTATTAGATAACTAACAAGCAATTTAAATTTAAATAGATTAGGCGATTCCACGCAATAATAAATTAATTGTACTATATTTCAATGATTTAAGCCCAAAGATCGCACGGCTTTCGGCGCTTTAGACGGCGTATTGGCTCAGTTGTCGCTAGTAAATGCGCCTCAGCATTTATGTGACAACTAAGTCTATCTTGGTGTGATTTGGCTTTGGTATGAATTTCTTCCTGTACTGTTGTCACTCCGAGGTCACGATGTAAGTCAGAATTTCTTACGTACCATGGCGCGTTTGTTACACTCCGTAGCATGAAATTTTGGAATCTTTGGATGATGGAAATTTGTGTTTTGCTTGCGCAACCCCATAGCTGTATTCCATATGTCCAGATTGGCTGGAGCATTTGTTTGTATAATACAAGTTTATTGAAAAGCGATAGTTTTGATTTTTTGCCGATTAACCATTTCAACGATTTGAATTTAAGATCTAATTCACTTCTTTTCTTTTTTATGTGCTCGCTCCATCTTAGTTTAGCGTCCAAAGTCATACCCAAGTATTTCGCAGTATTCGCGTGAGGGATTTGTGCTTCATCGATGTAGACAGGTATATGACTGATGTTTCGATTTGTGAAATTTACATGCACTGATTTTTCTTTATTCAGATTAATTTTCCATTTTTTTGTCCAAGCAATTATACTGTCCAAACTATTTTGCAAATTATTAGCTGCTATTACTGCGCTTTCTCCAACTGCAAGGACTGCAGTATCATCAGCAAAAGTTGCTGTGAACGTTGTTGCACTCGTTGGCAAGTCGTGTGTATAAATCAGATATAAGAGAGGACCCAAGACACTACCTTGCGGAACTCCAGCGTTAATTTTATGCAGTTTACTATAGGTATCACCGTGCTTTACTCGAAAGTAACGATCAGATAAGTAAGAGGAGATTATGTCATAATACTCCGTTGGGAGAATATTTTTTACTTTGGTAAGCAATCCGGAGTGCCAGACTTTATCGAAAGCCTGCGACACATCTAAAAACACAGCTGAGCAGATTTTTTTTCCTCAAGAGCTTTTTCTACTACATTGGTAATCCTATGGACTTGATCTATGGTGGAGTGATTGCACCTAAAACCAAACTGATGTAAAGGTATTATGTTTTGACTTTCAATCAGAGGAAGGATTCTTTTCAGTAAGACTTTTTCAAATATTTTTGAAAGTACAGGCAGAAGTGCTATTGGTCTGTAACCACTTACGTCATTAATATCCTTTCCTGGCTTATGTACCATGATAATTTCAGATACTTTCCACAGGGATGGAAGGGTTCGCATTTGTATTATAGCGTTAAATATATTCGTAATTTTAACTAGGCATTTTGCAGGAATTTCTTTTAAAACTTCAGCACTTATCAATTCATAACCTGGGGTTTTTTTTAGCTTAAGTTCATTTTTAATAATCATCATTACCTCAAGCTCGGTTGTTGGTGGAATACATGATGAATGTGCTGTCCTAGGAGGGCAGATTACTGCATTGTTAACGTTTTCGTCTATGGAAAACACTTTTGACAGGTGTTCGGAAAAGACCTCCACTTTTTCCTCATCGCTTTTAGCCCATTGATTAGCGTGATTTTTAATTGGAGCTTTGTGTACTAAAGGTCGCTTAAGGTTTCGTGTGCATTTCCAGAGAGAATAGTTGGTAGCACGATCATTACTTAAGTTAGATAGGTAGTAGTTAAATTGATTATTTTTAAATTGCTTGATTTTTAGGCTGAGTTCTTTTGCAAGTCTGTTAAGAATGGCTTTGTCTGCTGGAAATCTGGATTGCTGCCACTTTTTCCGCATCTTTCTTTTTTCCCGCATAAGATCCACAATGACTTTTGGGTATTTATGAGGATAGGTTGCATTCCTTAATGTGGGCGTGCTGCACCATGCCGCATGTTGTAGTAAATTTGTAAGGTTCAAAATTTCGCTTTCAAGATCATTTTCTTCACAAATTTCTTTTGAAGCAATGGTGTTTTCATTAAGGATTCTTCTGAAGTAACTCCAATCTGTATATTTATTTTCAAGTTTTAGACATTTTTTATTTATTAAGGCAGATTCGAAGAGGGTTATGTAGAGAGGGGAATGGTCGGAGCTTAGTTCTACTCCATCTGTTATTTTTAAATTGTAGGACGAAATTTGCTTGGTTATAAAGAAATCGAGTAGATCAGGCACCTTTGTTGGGTCAGTTGGCCAATAGGTTGGGTTACCGGATGACAAGCATTCGCAGCCAGTTTGCTGTATAGCT
>NC_051848.1:69355410-69651478 GCF_002237135.1 Teleopsis dalmanni | reverse complement strand
CAAAACGATAGTATAGGAATAGGAATAAACAGGGTACCAACGGGTACCCTGGAGCAGTGCTCTGCTCCCAACGATCCAGATATTTTGCGCTGTTTGATTGCGAATTTATTATATTATTAAGTTTAATTTCGGGGCAGGTGTCTCTTATCATTGTGAATGTGAATGTATATATATTTGGTTATTTATATCCAATTTTTCACTCATATTCTTTTTAACATGATAACGTATTATCCGTATTGTAAAGCTGACTTGGTAGTACTGCTTTGGTAATATATATCAAGCAAATCTGTTATCCATTGTAAGGGACAGAGCTGAGCAAAATCACATCCATTACCAATTCCATTATGATTACAGGATAATTGAAATTGACAATTAAGTTGCGGTATTACAAGTGGAAAGGAAATTAAAAAAACCAAACTTTTAAGTACAAGAAATTTGAATTGGGAATGTGAGCCGCAAGATTACAAGTTTAATTAGAATTGAAAATATAAATATCTAATTCATGTAATTACAAAAAGTAATTGACTAGAAGAAGAAGTAAGCATCGAAAGATATAAAAAATCAACAAATATATTTATATATACACACCAAATAGATATAATATGCGCTAATTTGATGCGGAATTATTATATTGATTAAGTTTAATGTTCGGGAGGTGTCTCTTCTCCATTGTGAATGTATATATATTTGGTTATTTACATCCAATTTTTCACTCATATTCTTTTTAACATGATAACGTATTATCCGTATTGTAAAGCTGACTTGGTAGTACTGCTTTGGTAATATATATCAAGCAAATCTGTTATCCATTGTAAGGGACAGAGCTGAGCAAAATCACATCCATTACCAATTCCATTATGATTACAGGATAATTGAAATTGACAATTAAGTTGCGGTATTACAAGTGGAAAGGAAATTAAAAAAACCAAACTTTTAAGTACAAGAAATTTGAATTGGGAATTGTTTACAAGTTTAATTAGAATTGAAAAATCTAATTTCATGTAATTTGCAAAAGTAATTGACAGAAGAAGAAGAAGCATCGAAAGATATAAAATCCAACAAATTCCTAATTGTTTAGAAGTTCTGATGCTTTAGAAGGTCTACAAAAAGCACTACACAAAGTTTTTAACACTATCGTTAACTGCGCAGAATGCATGAACATGGAAACATTGAAAGCGCTCTTTTACGTTTCGTGGGTCCCTCCTATTTTAGTATCCAGAATGAATATTCAGAGATCGCTCTTAATTGGTTGAGAAGAATTTCGAGGCACTCCTACGTCAGTTTTAAAAGTAATATGAATGCCATTAAAGCTTTGACATCTACCGTTTACCGTTTACCTTACCTCTATTTTTTGACGCCTTGACCTGTGAGTGAAAAGTGAAACCAATTTTTCTGTAGCAGTTTATTTTTAGTGTATGAAATTGAAGAATATTCAATGTATAATTTATTTTAATGGGATTAGAATTTCTGGTTGTTTGATGTTAGTAAATATTTTGAAAAAATTATTTTCTTTATCTGGAAAACTTTTCTGATTCAAATTTTTTTATTTGGCTATTATGCAACTTTTTCGGTTAAGATGTTGCATTTATCATGTACCAAAGTGCATCACTTTTTTTTTAGAAGAATAGAACTAATTTTTTAAATTTATAAGAAAATATATTTAATAAATAAAAGTTTTACGAATGTTTTGTCCGAAAATATTTTGCAAATGTATTTTATTATTAGACTACCTCTTAAGTGGTAATAAATAATAGACAATATTATAACCTTTTGTACGAGTTGAATTCAAACACTTGTGAGAAAAGACTCGGTTTATAGAAGAGAAAAGTAATTTTTTATGAAGAGGATGCAACTGCTGTCACCACTAGTATAATATAGTAAAGATCAATTAACTGTACCAGTTATATTACTGATATAATAAGCACCCAATTTGTCAGTTTCATTTTGAATTCCGGTTCTACTTCCTTTAAAAACTTCTTTCGTGAAAAATGATTTTCATATCCCGAAGAGGTGCTGGTTAATGTAGTTAGGTATTTCGCAGATCTTCCCGAAAACCAATGTGGGGATGGGACTCGTAAATAAAATGATGGTTTCAATAAGTATATTGAAGCTGAAAGAGATTATACCGAAAAATAAAGTTATTTCTATAGTTAAAAATTTGTTTATTCTATGGATATGAAAATTTATATAAAGATGTACTTTAGAGCTAAACAGTGGATAACACTGCATTTAAAAAATTTAAATAAGACGATGCAAGGTTTTCTTAAGAAACATACAAAACAATGAATTAATTTTAATATATTATTTTATTTATTTAATTATTTTTTTTTTATTATTTGGAACACAAAACGTACAATATTATAAATATGACTACGACTAGTACAACTGCAGAGAACTATCAAAGAGTTTTTTTATATTTTATAATACGTTTTACAAATGTCAAGTTGCCAAAGACTTAATGCCTCTATTTAGTAGTAATTCAAATTATTATTGGACTACTAATTCGGGGGTAGATCTGAAGGCTTGATTCGTTTAAGTTTCAGACAAAAGTGGATTAGACAAATGGTGGGCTGTCTCGTTTCGATGCTGTTGTAACCGTTCTTATTGCTTTACCGCAAACTTTTATATAACTGCAACTGCAGATTCGCTCTTTAAGTCCCGATGGAGATCAGTAATGAAACACGGAGCGTTGACCAAATTTCTTAGGATTTTGTTTTGGAAATTTTGTCTGATTTGAATAGACGATTTTGGCGCACATCTCCATAACTGGATTGCATACGTCCACGCCGGAGCTAAGACTTGCCTACAAGCAAGTCTGTCATTAATTTGTTGCTTGATGAAATGGGTGATTTTTTCCTAAAAAGCCAACATAATTTTTTGTATTTTAATTTGAGATCAACTCGTTTTTCTTTATAAGTTTTTTTCTATTTCAACTTTGCATCTAAGTTCATGCCAAGCTGTATTGGAGTAAGGTATTCGGTCACTAGACATAGTTACCGGCAAATAATCGATTATTAAAATTAATTATTAATTTAATATATATATTATATTATTATATATAATAATGTAATTATTAATATAATTTTTGTTTGTTCAGAATATAGTGGAGTGTAAGGAACTGATTTGGTTTTGACAAAGTCAGTAGCAATTTCTATTTTTACTCTCATGTTCCTCTCTAAACTAACAATCAAATTTTTTATTTATATGTGAAAGTTAATCTGCTTGTATAGTATATATATATTTCTTAGTTCATCAAATGCAAAATACAATTTTTTTTTGGTAAGATTATGTAATCAATATTCAAACAGTTTTTCTCAGATTTTGAATCTCGTGTACGTATTTGAACGCTTTACTGGTCTTCAAATATTTAACTTATCAATTAGAAACTATAAGCCAAATTTAGTAATTTATCTGTTGCGATGATGCTTAAAAAACGATTAAAACAGAAGCTTGTGGACGCACATTTGATATATACATATATATATATATATGATTAAGGAATATTTCTATCAGTAAATAAGTTATTTTTTTAAGTTATGAGAGTTATTCTAAATAATTAACAGAGAAATTGGCAATACTTCGGACACAAGCCGGACTTTCGGTTCACAACTTTGGCTTGACAATGCTTTATACTCGTAATTTATAAGCAAACATTCTGCATTTATAATTTCTCAAATACTTGTTTTGTCTTCGTCACACCAAACAGATGCCGTGATTGTGTGTTGACAAAAAATTTAAACTTTTGTCACATTTGCAGCCATAAAACCGCAAAATCAGGTCCAGCCTACCTTTGAACATTCGCTGATGACTTGATTGACTCAATGCTGTATTTTCCCCATAAGTATTGCGCTTATGAGGTTCAAGTACAAAGCGTTTCAAGGAAAACTATTTTAATTGGACGCTCGATACTCGAAATTCGGCATTTGTGTGGTCTATTATTTCACTGTTATTTCATAGATAAAAGTTATAATATTTTAATTTAGATACACTTTAGCACATATTTTCTTTTACGTGCCCGTACGTAAGCCAATATTTATGAGGCAGATTGTAAAATAAATGCTTGATTTGATAACATATTGTATATGAATAATGCAAAATTTTGAAAAAAAGTATTGAAAACTAATTTCCAGAGAGAAGAGAAACCACAGCCCACAACTTATACTCAACAACATCTATCTTAGTTTAAAAGTAAATTATGTCAAGCATTTGGGTTTTTATATTGGTCAGAAATTTATCGTAGATAGCGAAAAATTGCTAAGAATAAAAATTAATTATGGTTCATTAAAAAGTTCAAAAAACTAAGTATTTAAACAACTTACCGGATTCCCAACATATGTATATTTTTTTATACTTGGTCCATTGTCTTTTAAGCAGAGATTGCCACCATTTCGATCATTTCAATTAAGAGACTTTTATATCTTTGTCAGTAAATGTAATGGCATAGCGATCAATAAATCATCTGTATACTATTGGGTATGCGGTTATGTTTAAATTGTTGGTACTAAAGTTAAGAAAGAACTCCCAACTACCGACTCAAACATATAATTCTGCTGTCTAAAGACTTATTAAGACTTTTTTGGTAATAATTCGGTTAAAGTCAATTATAATAATATTTCATTTTGCGCCAATAACGTTTTGTGATACACATAAAAAATTTAGTGATTATTTATTTCTTAACAAAATCGTATATCTTAGAATATTTTTATTCTAACAAATCAAATGCTTCAAATAATCCGATAATCTGATCATTAGCGAATAGTGCGAAAAATTCAACCTATTCGATGCATATTCGAATATTCATATAATTTGAATAGTCTAAATATCAAGTGATTCGAATAAACTTAACAACTTCAGTAATGTCAAAATAAAATTTTTCACAACTTCGTAGTTCACTACATTTCATTCAAAGGTATACTACATAATTCTTCCGCTGTATCTTGTTTCCTAGTCTTCAGCTACATTTTGTCGTTATATGGAATACATATCTATGATATATGATGATCATAATCTTAATATAATTTTTGGATTTAATGTATACCAGCATAGGTATATCAATTATAAAGTTAGCTTCCTAGAATCACATTTTTAATATATAAAAATAAATCCATTATTTTAATCAATTAATTTACTCAAAAGAAGTCAAATATCGATCAGGAAAAATTTTAGGAACTTAAGGTTTGACAATGAACGAGACTTAAAATTTTTTTTTTCCATACATTGATATGACTTATGTTATTGTTAGGATATATTTTGAGAGGTCTTAAAAGACGCTTTACAACATATTAATCAGCAAAAACATTTTCCTTAGTGTTAATACAACTTAGGATCTATAAAAATTTGATTTTATTTTGAAGATTTAATATTATTGTTTTTATTTTTAATTAGTATTTTTATGTCCAATTAGCCGTGACTACAAGTTGTTATTATATACATCTTCATGATCTTTTCAAAAGCGCCACACTTAAATTCCGAAAAAGACTCAAATCGCATCCAAATTTTCATGTTCGACACTTATCTTTTGCAACTGCACTAAATCTCCGAAGAGAAAATCATTGATAAATATCAAGAGCCTAGCTCAATAGCATATATGTTAGTTTTTTAAGATTCGCAAAATTATTGTCAATTTCTATTTAGAAAGATTCAATAAATAAATCAATGAAAGAAACAAAAATAAACTTTCCTTTAATGGACTATTCCATGCAGTGAGGTAGCCAGAATTGCATTAAGATGGTGGCAGTAATATACTGCAAAATATATAAGTATATATCTTTGGCAATGTTATTTAAATTAACTATAATAAGATTTAGCAGATATGTATGTAAGTTATATATACATATCAAGAGAGGGATCTCTGGCACTCGAAGAGTCCATTTTTATTGTTGACGTTGTAAACTGTTACTCTATTACTTTATTGCACTGCTTATTACTCTAAAGCAGGACTGTCTAGACCAGATGTGATTGTGGGCCAATACAAATGACTGTATAGATTGGAGGGCCGTAGAAACAAATACATACGATCATGGTTGTTTTTTGAGCAAAATAAAAATACGGTTATTATGTTAAATTTAGTTTTATTGATTTATTAATTTAAATTCATTTATTAAATATCATAAAAATAAAATAATGTAGTTTTACTAATTGTGGTAAATTAGGAACATGTCGCGGGCCGCACAAACATTACCCACGGGCAGTATATGGCCCGTGGACAGTATTTTAGACAGCCCTACGCTAAAGCGTGAATCCCGCTACTATTATTTGAAACAGAACAATTTTGCTTTTAGTTTTTAAAATTTTATAAAATTTTAATAGAACTTCCAGCACAATGGGCCTGCAAGCCTAAGTGGATCCCTTGGGATCGCCGGTATAACCTAACCTAACAGAACTTTATTAAACGATCTAATTACTGACTCTCACTACTAGCCTCACTACTATTTAATTGTAAATAAAACATGTGTACCTTGAAATACGCTATCTGTATTAAGTATTTAAGACAGTCTTGAAATATTTTTAAAAACGGTGAAAAACTTTCTATTAAAATATGAGTTCATATGCTGAAGCACTGGAATATTTTTATTGAAAGCATTAGTTTAAGTTTATTTATTTATCTATCAGTGAAACATTGTTCTATTAAAATTTTATTAATTAATAAAAACCTTAACCAAGTAAGAAAGGAGGCCTGTATTTTGAGGAAAAAATGCGCTGGAGTTAAAACTTTTATGTGACAAAGTGTTAATTCAATCCAAGTTTTTATACATACTTGTTATATAAAGTTTATATAGTGAGTTTTTTTTTCTAATATTTAAATAAATAAATATATCTTTATATATGTAGGTATACATATATTAATGTTTTGGAACGATATGAAGAAATCAAGCTATGGTAGTGTTGCTAAGCAATATCTTCATACTAAATTCACTAAAAGAAGTCTCTTCTCTGCTTTTCACAATTTTTTTAATTTTCTTAAAGTTTTTAATTTTGAAATTTGCTTATCTGCAATAAACGTATATATTCTCCTCAATTAGATTGTCAATAAAACTTTGGTAGACATTTTGGTAGCGTTTTGTTTATTTTTATTTGTTTATCGGTGTTTCGGCAAACATATGAATAAATTTAAACGCTTTAAACGATTATTTTAAGTACAAAGTTTACCTACAATTTTGTTGAATTATGAATTATGAATAAATTAAGTGTTTTTGCTTAAAATTAATTCAAATTTTCTTAACAGTAAAAGTAAAGTGTTTACTTAAAACTGCTCATCAACTAAAAATGACAAAATTCGAAGGTTTTTGTACATTTTGGGCTTTTGGACCTTTTGAATTTCAGAATTAAGATATTTGCATTAACTCACTCGATCATTGAAAAATCCAAGTTTTATATACATTAATATGTAAATAAATATAAAAAACTTAAAATACCCATAGTTATAAATTTTGCATTAATAAGCTCAAAAAAATTTTAATTTTAATATCCCTTAAAACCTATGAAAAGATATGCTATATCTGCAGATATAGCATAGCGGGCATTAACGAGTTTTTATTTGATAACTTTTTTTGGTTTTTTCTATTTCGCAGATTTTATTTAAAAACCGACAAACAGATCTTGCCTTTCATTAACTAAATTTAATTAGAATTTATGTTAATTAATAAGTTCGAAAATAAATATTAGTATAATATTTTTTTTTCAGTTTATTAATACAAAAAAAAATATTTCTTTTCTCATCAAATGTAATGCTATTCATACGACATTTGCCGAAAATTTACATACACGATTATTTGAATCGGTTTTTTTGAGGGAATAAACCTAAAAAGATGCCTATATAATTTTTACAATATAAGTTTTTACATATTTTGTATATACAGGGTGTTTTGCCTGAAAATGCATATAATATTCATAAAACAAATAAATAATCGGTGTACTTATTCAATATTAATTTAGATAAGACATATTAAAAAATGTTTATTTGAAAAAATTTTTATTCGAAAGCCATTCAATATCTCAAAAATGATGGATCCAAGTAAATTTCGTGGCAATTTTTAGTTTATTAAGTATGATTTATTCAATACTTAATACAAATTTTCTTACACTTAGATGAGTTCAGAAAGTTTGATGATATTTTGAAAAATTTTTGAATCATTTTCGAGTTATAATTAGAAAATTCATTATTTTAAATAAATTTTATTTATTAATAAAAGAAATTGAAAGAAAACTAAACTAAAATATTAAACTAATATTTTCTTTAAGTGAAAAACAATTTCCTTGTAATGTATTTTGTTGAAATATGTGTTCCCTATTTTAATCTGACTCCATTAGGGACCACTCTGAAACTAGCATGGTTACATACTCATATAACATAGCTTCAGATTTTTATTGACCAAAATTAATATCAGTCATTTTTGATATTCTCATTTAAAGTAAAGCTTTTGAGGTTTCAAAAAAATTTTGTAGACACTGGAATAAGTGATAATTGGAAGATGGCAGATCAGTAAAATATGATGTGAGTCGTATACATCATAAACTGTAAAAGCGAATTACTAAACTTCAACAATATCCCGCATTATTTTTAAGGAAACTATACATTTTTTATAGATTAATGATTCCTTTTTTATAAACTTTCATATTTCACTTTTTCATAGATAACACACTTTTTCACCTCAGCAATGATTTGGTTCAAAAATATGTAATTTTTTGGAGATAAGTCACAGATGTCCATGCGGCGGAGCAATTTTTTCTATGTAAAACCATCTTGAACCCATATGTTAACATTTCAAATTAAACAACTTCAACTTGCTGCAATAAAGTTTTATGTCTTCTTCATTTTAAAACAATATCTTTCACTAACAAGTCTTGTTATATATCGGGAGTTTTTTTTAGCTGCATCAAAACTATCGATATCGATAAATATTGTTTGACTCCTAAGAATGTTAAACTGTGTTGTTCATTCTGTTTAGTGGGGTTTGACAATTTATCATAAATCTGGTCCCCTCGTTCGTGCGTTTTAACGCTTCTCGATTACTTTTGATGGGGTTACGTTAAGTCATTGGTTCATGCCGATAGCCTACAAATTTGCAGTTCTTGAAGCATTGGAAGCTAATGTGCATGCCACCATTGACGCTATACAATCACAGTTATTGCAAAAAATAGTTAAAAATTTGACTGATGGAATAAACCATTTAACTCGAAGCCGCGTTGGACATACGCCGGGAATCGTATTCAAAAAATAAATGCCGTCAAATTTTATGCCAGATTATAATAATAAAAATTTCATTCCAACAATATTTCTATCTATTATTATTGTTTTATTGTTTAATGACAACATGGCTTAAATGTGAATTTAAGTGAGTAAAAATGCATTTCACTTCTTTGTTGGATAGAAACGAAATTTTTATCTTATCAACTTAATGATACTGCAGTTTTAGTCTTACATCTTGGGGCTTAATATCTTCTTATTTTCTGTTAAAAAAGATTTTAATACGTGTTTGATTTGCATATCCATATCCGTTCTAAACACAAAAATATCTTAGTGGTCCTTGGTTGAAAAACGGTTGGGAACTACTGATATAGAGATATTTTTCTTTTAAAGAGCTTACAAATAAAAAGTTAACAGAAAACATGTTTAATTTCTTTTTCAGATTAGTCTCTTTGGATGTAGAATAAACTTATAAAAGTTGTCATTATATTATAAAAGGTATATTATCCATTAATTTAAGTCAAAAAAAAAGAAAATGAAAATTTTATTCACCAAACTCTTTTCAGTAAAAAACAGCAGGAACAAAATCAAAAAATACTCTTGAACTTCGAATTTGACATCCTTTTCACGCAGACAAAGTACAAAAATTGAAATCTGCTTAATTTAAGTGATATTCGCGATTTAGTCAGTCACTATAATTTTATTTTGAATGCCATGACTTATTTTTAGTCAATTGTTTGCAGAATTTTCCGTATGACTTTTTAGAATATCATCTGTTCTTCTTTCAGTATGCCATGACAAACGCAGACCATTACCTTGAGACTGACATAAAATCTAGGATTTCTTCATTGTAAGAGTTTTATATAATTTTTTTAATCTGGGTTATAATCTAAAACACAACAGGCACTGCTTTTTAATATCAATTTTAGTCTTTTATTTCAATGATTATGACTACGAATTAATTTCAAAAAGCTTTTCTGATTTGTCAATGGCTTAGTAAGAAATCATACAAAGGAAAGATTTCATATTCTTTTTTGTAGACTAGAAAACTATATATAATAATTATACAGACCAGTAACAACACACATTTCTGAATACCTGGTTCGGAGAGATTTAATGTTAACAAGATAAATGATAGCAAGTCAGAGAGGATGCCTTAACTATGTTATGGTACTTTGAACCTTTCAACGATAAATCTATTTCTTAGGCTTTAATACTTTTCGTATTTGAGAATTTCGATTGTATATTATTTGCAAAGACATTGGCGAGATGCAATATTGTAAATCTCATTCGAGTCTCATTGAGTTAGCTATGAGATTTTAATTTTCAATTTCTTAGTATTTTTTAAGTATCACTCACGCATTCACCGCTGTTATCTGTTTAGATATTAAGTCAACGGTGAGCATGGAAATCTATAAAAACAGCAAAACAGTATTATCACCAATAAATATAAATCCATATCTCTGTAGTTAAACTCTGCATCACAAAAACTAGAAGTCAATGAAGTAGTACAATGTTTTTGTAAAGTATTAGTGCTTGCGGATAAGCATTGCTATGCCTGTTTTAGAAGGCATTTCTAGAACAAATATACAGAATTTATTATGCCATCTATTGGTTGTGATGTGTGCTTGTTTAGTTGGTTACTTATGTCTCGCTTTTATTTCAAATTTTCAAACAAACTGAACCGACTATTGGTTCAAGTGGTTCAAATTAAAAATAAGTAAAATTTAAAATATTATTATTTTAAATCAAAGAAACATAAATAATCAAAATTTGTTATTTTTTATTATATAAAAATTATTTTTAACAAAAATTACAATATACGTATTTTGTACAACTTTCCAACTCTACGGACTGGGGATTATTGAAATGACTTTTTTTTATTATATGGTAGTCTTTTAAATAATTTCATGGCATTTATTTTTTGAATTTGATTTCCGGTTACGAATATGTCCGTCGCGGCTACGAGTTATATGGTCTATTCGATCAATCCAATTTTGACTATTTTATGCAATAAATGTGGACGTATGGCATGAACATCGCCACATTAGCTTCCAATGCTTCAAAAGTTGCTGATTTGTCGGTTGTCGGCATAAACTAATGACTTGACATAGCCCCATAAAAAGTAATCACAAGGAGTTAAATCGCACGAACCTGACCATTTCTGGAAATAAAGTTGTTACCAAGATGATTTCGCAATAAATCGATTGTTAAGCTGTAAGTATGGTTGCGTCATCTTCTTGGAACAAAATGTCTGATTTGGCGATGTTTAACTGATTAATGTTAGAAAATTGCTGAATAAAATTGAGTTAACATTACTCGATAGCGGTCGCCATTTATCGTAACAGTAGTTCCTTCCTCATTTCGAAATAAATAACTACCAATGATGCTGGCAGCGTATAAACCGTACCAAACAGACAATTTTAATGAATGTAATGGTGATTCGATAAAAACTTGAGGATTATCTTCGCTCCATGTACGGCAATTTTGTTTATTGACGTAGCCATTTAATTAGAAAAGGGGTTCATCACTAAACACTATTCTTCGATATGAACATCGCAAACAGATTTGTTTTTTTCAAAGTAAATTGCCATAATTTGAAAGAGTTGTCAAATCTTATTTATTATTGTTAGGGGATTTGGCTCTGCTACTATCGGGTCTATTGTACTCCCTTCTTTAAAGTAGGTCTTTAAGCACTATCAAACCTTACTGAACGGAAATGTTCAGCTGTCAAATTATAGTTACGGATATCGATAGCTCTTATACAGATAAAAAAAAACACCAGATGTAAATATTCGTTCCAATCAATATATACAATAGTTTCTCTGCGGGTAATAATAAAATAATTTTTTTAAAAAAGTATGTATCCTTGATTATCTACTTCTGCATATATATTGCTGATTTTTTACTCTTTTAAATCAATAAGATAATTTATTCTATATCATTGATAGGTTATTATTGATTTGATAGACAATAGAGTGATTTCAAACTTTTAAATCGTTGGTTGTATTGTCTTCTCTTCTAGATATTTCTATTGTTATACGGAAATATCTTGAAGAGATATTATTAATTACTTATTGAAATTGTTTGTTATTATTTATTAGACGTGTTTTAATCAAATATATTCCAGTTTCTAATTTCTCTTTCTTTATTTTAATCACAAAGCTTAGTGCAAAAATGGCGGCAACTAATTAGTAAATATCTAAGAGGGAATAAAATTTCAAAATTTCTATTAATACAATTTTTTGCTATTTTGTTAAGCTGTCCAAAGGGCCAATTTACCGATAAGTCAATAAACTTTTTGTTAACCTTGAACTTCATTTCTTACATTTTCTTCAACGCAGAAGACTCTGCGCTGCTAAGACAGTCATCAACTCGAGTTACAGTTTTGTGTGGTCAGTAACCAATCCAATAAAATCAGCCAAATGCACTTAAGGAGGGGCAGCGCGAAAGGGAAATCTTCAAGTTATAAAAATGCCAGAAGAAACAGCAAACGCAGTTTAGACAGACCGGCCAAGAGAACTGACCACTTCAACATGGAGTTTTTAGACCACAAGCGAAATTGAATAATAAGTTTGCATTGCTTTTGCAATGATCTGACTTTTGATTTTGATTTTGCTTTGATTTTAGATTTTTGGTTTGTGGTTTTGATTTTGATTTTATTTTTAAAAATTTTGTTTTGCTTCTTACTTGTTTGCTTTTGTTTTTCAGTTAGTTGAAGTTTAGCTTAATGCGAGCACAGCTGAAGCCGCTCAGCTGTTGGCACGAGATTTCTTATTTCATTTATTTTATTTATTTTCAAATAAGTTCTTGTTTTTGATTTTGTATTTGCGTTTTTTGTTTTTAACTCAGTGCGACTTCAATTTAAGTTTCATTCATAAGTGAGCAACGCTTGCGAACGGACGAACATTTCAATCCAAACGTCTTGAGAATTAATGAGAAATACATAAACAAAAATATTAAAAAATAAATAATTTAAGTAAAAGTATTAAAGAAGAAATTAACAAAATTAAGTGTGCTTAAAAAAATATAATATATATGTATATATACTACAAAAATATTTAGGAAGAAATTAAAAAAAAAATACTGAGTGATTTTTAAACGCGTTAAGACGAGAACAAATGCGTATATATAACAATTAAAAATAATTTGTAAAATGTCCTTTTTAATTAAATAGCAAAAAATCGTTAAAAATTCAGTTCTTTAGCAAATATCGGAAAAAAAAATTTCCAAGTGGTTAAAAAAAATAATTTCTTAAGATAAGCAATTTAATAAAACTGCAAATAAAAATAAAATCTCTGTGAAGATGAAAGATCTAAACAAATTCTTTAATCGACATTATAGTGCAGTAAATTCGGAAGATGAGCAGCAAGTAACGGGACAAACGAGTCCAGCGATACTGCTGCAGCGTTCCAATTTTGCAGATAATCAACGTCGTAAGAGTTTGAATCCAAATCGTTCGTTACTTTCAACTCCTGCGGGCATTTTAAGCTCCTTTTTCAATGAAAGAGAAAACAATAAACGCGCACGTTCACCAAAATGTAAGTATTAATTAAAAATTGCGATTTTTTAAAGTTTTATCCCTTTATACAAAAAAAACGGCATTTTTAAAATAATGCAATTTTTAAAAAAAAAAAAAAATTTATAAAAAAAAGTCAAAAGATGCCATTTTTAAAACAAAAAAAAAATTTTTATTAAAAAGAAAACGCTAATTGGTCAATTTTTAATTATTGTTATAAATAGAAATTAAAAACAAAAAACTTAAATTAATTTATATTAAAGTCTGAAGTCGAAACGTCGAAAGTTAAACAAAAATTATTATAAAATAATTGCTTTTTTTATTTATGACAACAATTAAAAATTGACCAAAAAATAATAAATATTTAAAAAGAAAAAGAAAAATTTTTGAGGCTTTA
Source organism: Teleopsis dalmanni (assembly GCF_002237135.1). Lineage (NCBI taxonomy): Eukaryota > Metazoa > Arthropoda > Insecta > Diptera > Diopsidae > Teleopsis > Teleopsis dalmanni. The sequence continues at coordinate 69,637,375 of NC_051848.1, read as the reverse complement.
TAAAAATATAAATTTTGTATTATATACATTATTTTTATATATATTAAATATATTTACAAGAAAAATTTTAAAAAATGATTTTTTTAAAACCAAAACAAATAAAAATATAAAATTTTATTAAAAGAAAAGTTTTAAATTTTAGAGGCTTCATAAAAATATATTTAGATTATATATATACATATTATATTATATAGATTATTTTTATATATATTCAATATATTTATAAAAAAAATATTAAAAAACGATTACTTTAAAACAAAAAAAAAAATAATTACTAATTTTATTAAAAGAAAAGTTTTAAATTTTAGAGGTTTTAAAAAAATATATTATGATTATACAAAAATAAATACAAAATAAAAATCATATTTTATAATTATAACAAAAAATTTTTTTCGATAATATTTCTAATATTAATAAAATAAAAATATATTATATAATTAAACAGAAATACATATAAAATTAAATTTATATATAATTTATTATTTTTTTTTTATTTTGTTTTATTTTTATTATTTATTATTATTTTCATTATTTTTTAAAAATTTTTTATTTATTATATATAATACACAACTTTTTTAATTATTTTTAAAAATTATAGTTTTTTTGTCTGTATCTTAAAGATAACTAAAGACTATAATCAAAATATTGGTGGAAATAAAATATAATATTTCAAAATAAATTAGAAAGTTGTGTATTACTTCAACAATTGATCAACAATAAAAATAATAAATAAATAAATTTTATACGCATAAATAAATTTAATACACATAAATAAATTATATTTTTTTTTTAAATCTTATTAAAAAAATTTGAAGTTTTTTTTAATTAACTTATTGGATTATTTTTTTTTATATGTTGTTATACTTTTTTATATAAACTTTAAAAAAATTTAACTGTTATCTTTATTTCGATTATAGTCTATTGATAGGTTATAGTCTTCTAGGACTGATTTTGTTTTTTCAAATTTTGTATATTTAAACTCACACGAATAATACAAAATAAGCCTAAAAATAAAACATATTACAGAAATTATTAATATAATTAGGTGTAAGATAAATAAAAAAAGTATCAGAAAATTATTAGATAACAATATTTGTTTAATTTTTAATTTTTTTGTTTTAAACTAATTAAAGTGTTCTGAGTTTTCTTTTATTTTGTTTATAGATTTTTTTGATATTTGCGACAATATAAAAATAACCCAAAATAAACATATTTATTTTATTAACATATTTAACACAATAAAAAACGAAAGAAAAGAAAATACTTAGATTAGAAAATTATTTAAATAAATTTATAAATTTATTCGTTCATTACAAACAAATTGTGAGTGCTCTTTTGTTTTGTCTATTGTTGTTTTTTTAAATTATTACTAACAACACAAATATTGATCAATTAGCCCATGTATAATTTTTTTAAAATTTTTTAACTAATTATCAGATTTTTTTTCTTAGTCAACGTGTTTTTGATTTTTTATTATCTGGAACAACTGAAAAGTTGACTATTTATCCCATAAACGAAATATTTAGGTAATAAAAAATTTATAAAATAATTACACAAGAAATTAGAAAATTTTTAGACTATCCCATTAAATTATATTTTATTTTTTATTTTAAATAATTGAAAAATTGTGAGTTTTTTTACATTTTTGTCGACAACAATTTTTTTAAAAATATTATTTAGGCAACACAAAAATTAACCAATTGAATAAAAAAATTTTATAAAAAGTGTGTTATAGAGTTACATAAAAAATTAACAACAAAAAATTTTATAAAAAGTGTGTTATAGAGTTACATAAAAAAGTATAAAAAATCTTATAAACAAAATTAATATTGTTTAAGGAACCGTCAAAAAAAGTTTGTTATATGATAAATAAAAATTATTTCCGTTTATTATTTTAATTTTTAATATTTCGACCTTTCGATTTTTTTTGTCATTTGTAAATTTTTTTTTTTTAATAAATTTTAGCATATTATATTACATATTATATGGTGAAATATTTATACCACACACATATACTGTGTTGTACGATAATTCATGGCAGCAAAAATTTAAACAAATATCGATCATTGAAAAACAATATTTAATTTTTGATTAAAAACTTCGTTTTGTTTATGTCAACATGTTATGTTCTTAGTGTTCAGATAAGATAAATATCGGCTTCTGTAGAAAATCCATCTTCTGTTTAGTTAAGCATATATATTTATATTCAATTCTAATATTTTATTATATATTGTTGTGTGTAAAATGCATGTAATGAGATTAGATTAGAAAGTGTTTTTAATCAAAAAATAAATATCAAACCAAAAATTTTTAATTTATTTACACATGATTACTCTTGTTTCATATGAAATCACACTAAAAAATATTGGTGGTGTATAATATTTTTTTTTTATTGAGGACAGAATAAAACCAGGGTACTCAGTCAGTTGGTCATTGTCATCATTGCATCAAAACTGGAAAATGCAAAAAATTTGTAGTAAAAAACAGAAACTGGGAATTATTAAAATATATGAATTTGTTACTCTTCCTTAAAATGTGTTGTTTCCTTCATGAATCCAAGAAGATCAGATGATCTAAAATGAAGTTTCAGCATTGTTTATGCTCAGGCTATTAAAAACCTATAATCCCAATTTAGATCTTAAAAAGTCTTGCTGAAAGAAATATAAAAGCAGACAAATTAAAAAATTAAAAACTTAAAGTTTTAAAAAAAGTTGCATATTTATTAAAAAAATTAAATAATAAAAAAATTAATTTTACACATTTTCAATAACCCAACATTTTTCTTCCAGTAAGCAATTATTTTCTTTTAAATATAAATTTAATTTTTAAAAATTCTGGAAATTTTATAAATTTATAATTATTTTTTTTATAAAAATTGTTTAATAAAATATTTGTCATAAATATTTATGTTATAAATAGAAGTTATTAACTCTGTTCCATAATTAAAAACAAAAAAAAAAAACAAAATAAATAAGACATTTAAAATATATGATTTAAAGTTAAGGAATTATTTTTTCATATGAAAGCAAAAACTGATGAACAATACAACAACATTTTATTTTCAATTAACTTTTTATTTGGGTCAACCATAAATCTATATTGGCTTTTTTTTAAACATACTTTAAAATACTACTAAGATAATAATACAATATAATAAAAACAAAATGCATAACATATAGAAAAAAATATACAAATATATAGAAAATAGAAACTAATAAACAAATTGAACATTTTTTTTTAAATATTCATACAAATTTTTATAATAAATTTACTATAAAGTAACATTTTTAAAGTAATAATTTAAATACTACTAAAATAATAATACAATATAATAAAAACAAAATGCATAACATATAGAAAAAAATATAGACGAGTATATAGAAAAGAGAAATTAATAAACAAATTAAAAAATTTTTGTATTATTATATTTTAATACTTTTATTTCATAACAAATAAATAATTTTTAATTAAATAAGATTTATAATTGGTATATTAAATCATATTTTTAGATTATTAATTTCATATTATAAATTTCTTATTATTATTCTTATTGTTATAAAACATTTCTTATTATTATTCCAATTTCAATATTGACATTTCGTCATTGGTATGCAATTTTAAATTAAATTAAATATATAAAAATAAATTATTTTTTAAAACAACAGATGGCTTTTGTTTAGACAACGTAACATCAGAAAAATTCTTCAATGTTCAATAGATAAAAAAATAAATAATTTTTATTCAAAAGCAATAAATAATAATATTAAAAAAAATCTTAATAGACTTCACAAAAAACAACATAAATTAATTTAATAAATTTTGATTTATTATTTATACTAAAATTCAATAAAAAATATATTGTTTTTGCTAGAAGAAATTTATACATACGTACACAAAATATAGAAAACTCAGACGTTATAAATATAGATAACTTTTTTTTATTACTAACTATCATAATAATAATAATTTAATTTAATAATAACATAATAAATAATAAATATTATTATTTTTTTGCTATAATATATATAGTTAACACCAGTATCAATCAGTTTTTTAAATTTGAAAGGTTTTAACTAATGTTGTAAATTTAAAAACTAAAAAATAAATACTTCAAATAGTATCCACAACGAAATGAAATGTAAGTTCTATATGGTTTAGTATGTCAAAAAAATAAAAACTCTAATACGACTATACGAAATCATACAAAATTTTTAACTTTATTAATATTATGTTGAGGCTAGTTGAGTAAGTGCATCTGAGCACTTTTACTCTCTATTAACTGCGAGGTTTCTTCAAAACCCCTCTTTGCGCCTTGACTAGATTATTGTTTATCACTTCATCAGACTAAGCAATAATTGATTACAGATCTGCATACCTCCCCGAGGAGCCAGTAACCATTCTGTGATTTGATAACGCTAATTGTATAAACTTTATTATTTTAAAAAATATTTCAAATAAAACTAAAATTCAAAAAAATTATACAAGCATTATTATTTTATAAAACATTTCCATTAAAATTTCAATTAAAAAAATTTTCTAGTAGACATTACGTTCACTATATGTTCTCATATATAATAAACTTAAGTTTACTAAATTTTACATCCTTTATATTAGAATTTAGTAGAAAATTTCCCAAACCAGTGACTTTGCATATAATATTTGTTGTTTTCTTTAATAATTTACAAACAACACTCAAATGATGCGTAACGTAGCGTATGAGTAACACTTAAATAAACAATAAGTGATTCACTATCGTTGGTTTTGTTGCAATCTTTCTAAGATAATTCGTATTTACTTTTAGTTAGATAATTGTTAATTGTATTATTATTAATAATTAAAACATATGATAAAAATATTCCAATAAATTGCTAATATTTAATATTAGTGACTCTCATGTGGGCTTCACTGCAACAAAAAAAATTGAAATAATTTTTTTCCTTTTTAATTTAATTAAATAAAGAAAAATAAAATAATTTATTTTTTTAAAAGGTTTTCGAAAAGTAGTGTACTAAAACAACAAAAATTCTTTTATTTTATATTATTTTAATTAATAGAATTTTTGGCTGTTTCGAGTATTGCCAAATATCCAGCATCAGTGGTCTTGGAAATATTTCTTGTATTTAATTATTCGTATTTAATTCTTTTTAAGAATGCAAGTACTAAGAATCGAACTCGTACCCTGCCAAATTTGAAGCTCAGCGTCAGCACTCCTTAACCAACTGACATAAAGACGTACTTGACTTTTATGTTCGTAGATTTTTCTGGAGTTTTATTAATTTCTTGTGAAAGTTTTATAAACATATTTGCTTTTGTGTATTTAAATTAAAATAAAATCATGAACCACCTGTAGAATAATTGAATTAATGAATCATATTTTTATTTTTAATTGTTACATTTTATTTTTGTTGTGAAAAAATCAAAAATTATTTATTTTTTATTATTAAATCATAAAAAATTGAGTGATTTTTTGCTGAAAATAATTTTATTTATTTGATTTTAAATATATACACTCTTTGCGTTGATTATGTATTATAAATAATTGTTTCAACATACAAATTAATACTATATCAGTCCGCAATCCTTGTAGAAATTATTTAGTCGACTAGAATAATATTATTAGTTATCACGTTTATTTTGTTTGGTTTTAATAAATTTATTCTCTATTTATTGTTTGGTTTGTATTAAATTAAATTAATTTCTTTTATAAATTTTTAATTCAACTTTAATTCAATTAATTATATAAAATGAATAATAAATAATATAAAAGGAATATTTGTTGTTGTAGTTCACTACTGTTCGAAAAAATCTCTTAATAATTTTACTATTATATTATTTGATAACATATATTATATATTTATATATTAATATATTTAAATAATACTTTATGTAATTTGTGAATAGTTTTCCTAGTTATCAATATAACTTCATATAATAGATATTTCTAAAATAATTCAAGGCAAATACAAGTATCTAGTGTTGTCATCAAGGAAAAATCAAACTACAAATGAAGAGAATAAAATTATCATAAATTTTAAATATCGTTTGAATTAATTTAAAATATTTTGCGGAAGCACAACATATCAATTTGAGTTAATAAAAATAAATTTTTAAGATTTACTGTCAAATATCCATTAATTACAGCAAAATTATGTACGGCGAAGTATTTAAACATTTGTTCGCGAATATTCGTTCGCGTGCTAAAATGCATTGGATAAATAAATTAGTTAATACTAAAAACTAAAATCTGATATCTGATATCTGTTTGAATATTTAATAAATAATAATACCCGAACTCAGCGAATAAATCATTCAAAATACAAATTTTACTTGACTTGTTAAATATTAAGAAATGAAAATAAATAAATAAATAAAATTAAAAAACTTGTTTTTAAATAAATAAAAAAAATTGTATAAATTGTATTAATCGCTAATATTACGAATTTTATTTATTAAAGTTCGGTGTTTCTTTAATTGCGCAAAAATACAATATAAAAAGAATTCAAAAATTTGTGATATTTTTTCACGCATTTCAACAACTCAACTCAACTCAACTCAACTCAACTTCAACAAAAAATAAAATATTTTTTTCTCTAATCTGTAACATTGACCCAGTTTTTGGTTACCGTTATTGAAAAATTAGTATTTATTATTATAAATAATAATATTAGTTTATAAATTATGAAAATACTAGAAAATTTAAAAAACTATTATCCAAAATTTCATATCCACAAGACGGGCGGATCGCACACACACCGATCTTTTTTTTTAGCAATTTTTAAGAGTAAACTAAATTAAATAAACATTGAAAAAAAAAGTTATTAAACTGAAGGTGATGAATAAATTTCAGACACGTTTCTTGGAAAAATAATGTCAAGTTCTTAAATTTATATCATTAAATCATTTATATTGTAAAAGAAAATATTTATGTAAAAATGTTGTTTTATTTGAAATGCATCGTGTTAACATCTAAGCAAAATATTAATAAAGTAATGAAAAAGTGCAGTTTGGAATTAAATTGAAAGAGCTTTCCAATGCCATTTTTAATATGAGAGTCAGGCTTATTTTCAATCAAAGACGTCATATCCAAGTGCTTCCATATAAATAGCAATATAAAATCCTAAATAGTGAACTGATGTGTGTAGCAAAATATCTTTAAACTTATGCGTTAAACTGAAAACTCATCTACCTTTCTGTGAATCAAACAACTGTGCCGAGAATATGGAAATCCAATCTTGTAAACATATTCCGAAAATTTTTCAAGACTTCAGATAAATTTTAAAAGTATTAGACTTTGAGTGTATACCTGGAACATTGTTACAATCGAACTTGACAAACGCGCCATATATATATTGCATTATCTAAGCTTATTGGTGGAACACCAGGTCGTTTAAATCAAATTAACTTTTTCGTAAATCGTGGAGCTAATCATAGATTTATGTCTATCGTAATTAAAAGTATTCCATTTAATTTTCTTATTAAATGAAAACTGGCTGGACTGTTTGCACTACGCTAGCTCTCAATATCAGTAAGGGCCCAGAGTCTTGTTGAAATGGTTTTTTAAAATTATAGCTAATCCGTCTAACTTTAAAAAAAAAATAACATTATTGCAAATTGCTTGGATTAAAAAAAAAAATTTTAAAAATTATATTTAAAATGTAATGATATTATATATTATTACTTTTAATTTGTAATTGAATTGTAAGTTCATACTGTACTCTGTGAGTAGATTGCTCTACCAACAAATACCTTCCATTCATCTCTAACAGTTTTTCTATTAAATGACGGAATGGACTATTTAAAATGTATTAAGTTTAAAAAAGTAGTTATACATTTAATTTATATTATTTACACGTTTATATACATGTGTGATTCATTTCAAAGTACTTTAACTTGCGGAGGTGATTCATTGGTTCAAAAACATCTCACGTATAGGTGAGGGGGACTCCTGCACGTCTCTGCAATATTTATGTTATTAAAAAAAAAATCTCTAACTGAGAAAATCATATAGTCACATAAACCACTTTATCTCAAAATAGATCAAAAAACAAAAACAAATCGAAAATAGATGGAAGTATGTAGATAGATATATATATCAAATCCTTTAAATGTGAAACTAGTATGTTTTTGTGCTTAAATGGGTTCGAAAATTATAATTCTTGAAAGTTTATATTTTTGGTATTAAATACATACATTGAAAAATACACCATAGAAATATTTTAAAACTAAATTTAATTAAAAAAAAAATATATATATAAAAACATTGAACACTAAAAAGCTTATTAAAATATTTACAATATAATATAAATATAAAATTACATTATTTTATTTTAATTTTTTTTATTTTTTTTTCATTACAGGTAAGTCAAAATTCATGAAATGACGTCATTATGGTAAATATGTAATATACTTTGCAATATATAATTATAAATAGATATTTCTTAATAACAATTATTGATTTAAAAACAAAATAAAACATATATGTATATATATATATAAATATGTTATAGTATATTATAATATATGTATTTATATATATATGACATATATATTATATATTAAACTTTAAATTTGTTTATCGACCTGTATTCTATAATGACTTTATTGTTTATTTATTAGCTGGCTATAGGTCACTTTTATTTCAATAAAATTAAAAATCCTTTATTACTGTTTTATTAAAAAATTTCTAAATTTCGGCTTTCTTTGAGAGTCATCATCAGATGTATGGTCTACAAAATATTCACTAAATATTAATTAAATATTAAATATTACCTAATAAAAAATAATAAAAATTACTAACATCACATTCCATTATAGTTGTTAAGTTGTCTATTGTCCATATTGCATTAACTCTTGTTGATCACTTTTCTATAGAGATGAGCTCTGTGTCCGTCTTGAGAATGAATAACAAGACGGATATATAATTGAAGAATATATATTAAAAATTTTTTTTTTAAATTTGATTTATACATTTATTTGTATATACATATATTTATATATATATATATATATATATATATTATATATAATATATATATTTACCATGTATGTTTGTTGTTAAGTAAATAAAATTAATATTGTCATTATTATCTTTATAGACCATGTTCCTGATGATAGAGAGTCGAAATATAGAAATTTTTTAATAAAATTTAATTTTAATTAAATAAAAATGACCTATAGCCAGCTAATAAATAAACAATGAAATCATTATATCATAAATATATTATAATATATACATTATATATAACATTATAATATAATTTTTATACCTTATAAGGTGTGTAAAATAGTTAATGTATTTTTTAAAAATTTATCAATAAAAAGAAAGTACAATCAATATTGATGTATGCCATAAAACATATTGAACTGTTTAAACCCTGAACTTGACCATTAAACAATATTTTTATAAAATAAAAAAAATAAACACGCTTTTGTGTAACATAAATTAACATGAAAAAAACTGTTCGCTACAGTAAATGTTATTAAAAATGAAAAAAAAAAAAATAAAAGTTCATTTAAATTTTTTAATCATTTATCTTATTTTTTAATTTATACTGCAACTAAATGGTAGTTGATAGTATTTTAAAATGATTGATTAAGTTATTATGATAAAATTTATACAAGTATAATATATTCCGACTTGGAAGTAAAATTGGTACTTACAATTTTACAATAAAAACTTATGGTAGTTGTCGATTTGACGCTAAACTGACATTTATTTGCATTTATATGACATTATGGTGACCAATATCGCACGGTTAACATTACTTAATGGAAATATGTACTATGAAACTGGCACTTAGTATAATAAAACTATAAAACTGTCAGTTATAGTTTTGTAACATCTATAATACATATATACAAATACATAAATTATGGCTGGATATAAGTAATAAAAGCTCATATATTGTATTTAATTGGTGGTCTTATAAGAGACTTTCTGTAAGAGACTTATAACATTTAAATTTTAGAAGTGGACTAACACATTAGCTATTACTGGAGACTTTTGGTAAAGACGCCTTAACTTTGAACCAGGAAACCTTAATAGTTGTATTAATACAATACACATTGTATTATACTGGTTATAAAGGGCAGATATTCGAGAAAGAGAGATCCTAAACAAAGTAGATGTATAACATTGTTTTTTCTTCCTGACACCCACAGCTATATTCTAATGTTTCAAATAGGTGATATATCTATCACTAGACAGTGTCTTTTCAGTACAGCAATTATATTGGTGGGTTGAGGGTAAAAAGAATTAAAAAGTTCTTATGCTGTTTTTATATTTGATTTGCACAAATTGTGAAGTTGCAAATTATTCTAATTATTATAATAATTATTTTAATGACTTCTGTTCTTCAGTTATTTTTATGATTATAACTTTTCTTTTATTCTAATATTTTCATATAATATTTAATAATAAATAAATTTAAAAAATTTTGCTTTAATATATATCATTGCAAATTTGTAGTTGTACTTTTAAAGCAATGATATTTTAATAATTTGCAACTTTTAAAATTTTATATATATTTCAGAAAGAATCTTCCGTATATTGTCCAGTTAAAATTTTACCTTGAAGTCATACGATTCTATAGAGTTTTTATTTACTATATACTGCAGCATCTATTTCTAGAATAATAACAAAAATTATAAAATTTTATTTAAGTTAAAAATTATTTATTTAAATGTTAAATTTTGATTCTCTCATATAAACAAAAAAAACAGGTGATAATGACATTTTAAGTCATTTTGTATTAAAAATTTTAATTTATGCAACTCATATACAATATACGCTAATAATAATATTCAAATCAAATTTATATTCATACATTAAATTTCTTTTACCGATTGATCTGCAAAATATTTCTTTTTATTTTAATTTTTGACCACCCAAAGCGGTCAGAACTTATTTATTTTTATATGAAATTTGTTATTTGCTTTAGATTTTAACATATTTTTTGCGTTAAATCAAAATATTTATTTATTATTCATATTCAAGTAATTTTGATGCTAAATACATTTTTGTGGCTTAATAATAGGCATTAAATCTATTTAAAAAATTTAAAAACAATATTAAATTTATTGCTGATATTAAAAATAATTGTGAATTCTTAAACTTTTCCGTCATTTATATTTAACATTATTTAATATATTCAGCTGTATTTTATATTAGTATTAAAAATAATATATATATTGTTTTGAGTGCAACTCTACGATATCGAACACACCTATTCTTAATTTATTTTATTTCAATGATTGTAGTATTATCATCTCTCTATAATTATGTTATTTATATAAAAGATATAATATTTTATATTAAATAATATTACATATATATTTTTTTAAACATATATGTATTTATATACGTATATATAATTATGTACATATATATATTTATTTATATATAATATTTTTATATATAATATATTACACATATATAATATAACACATTTATATATATAATAAATACATAAGTATTCATATTTATATATGTGGAAAATTGTATGAAATACGTAAATTTGTTATAACCATTAGAAATTTTAATTTCTATTTTTTAACATTGGTTTTTAAATCATATGAAATAAAATTTATTGGACGTAGATGTATCTTAACTCTTGATAATTATTTCGTTGCCCTATTTAGAAAAAAATGTATATCGTATTTATATAAAAATTCTTATTATATAAAGAAATTTTCAAGAGAATACTAGATATTATGTGTGGAAATCACTGCCTCATTGCTCCAGGTGCGACTATTAACGTCTCAGTTATATCTTAACCAGAAAGTATGATTTCTGTGGTTATGTTATCATAACGTGCCATTTTTTGTGCTCAAGTGGACTTTGATGTACAAGGCCACAACTTCAACCAACCTAAACTAATCCAACTAATCTATAGAAACAGTACTGCCGAAGCAAAATCGCAAAATGGATAACTATAAATGCACCCCGACCTGAAAGATCTATTGTGCGCCTAAAAGCCAAACTATAACAATTCTAGACTATTTATAAATCTCGTAATTGTTGTAGGCTTAATTTTACCTATTTGATTTGGGACCAAGATCCCACTTCCAATGTAGTCAAGTCTACGTCTTTCCTCAGTTGGGCAATTGGATAGAAAATGTTCTGATGTTTACTTCTCCTCATTATAAAGTCGACAGGAATCACTTTTTACCGCACCTATATTCTTCATGTGGTAATTGAGTCTACAGTGTTCTGTAGGATTTTCAGTGTAGAGTTAAATATCGTTTCTGCTAAGATTAAGGTTAGCATCAACTTTAATGTGTTCAGGATCAATAAATCTTCTTGATGCCACTTTTAGCACTCCATTCACATAATAAGTTATTTGTGAAGATATTTGTTATTCTACAAATGACCTCTGAACCAATAAAAAGAGTGCTCCCTTCTTTGATCAGCAGTCTCCTATTTCATTGCCCTCATGCATAGTCCTTCGTATTCACATAAGAGTAGCATTGTCCCTCGATGCTAGAGTATTGAGAAGTTGTAAACATTCCCAGACTAACTTTGATTGGAATAAAGATCGTGCTAAAAATTTTAAAACTGCTTGGCTGTCCGAAAGAATGCACTTTTTGGTACTCCTGCGTGGGCACTGTCTAGCACATAGCTCTAAGACAAGGACATCTGGCTAAAAAATGCAAAAGGTTTTTCCCATTGCGATTGCTTTTCGGAATTTCGGTCCTACAATTCCTGCTTCTGCACTGTTATTTTTCATTTTGAACCCATTAGTATACCATAAGTGTGAGCCCTGTTTTAAGATGATTTCGTTATTTTTCCAATTGATCGGTTATTGATGACCACTTCGAGTTCACTAGAGAAAGCTAGTCTTCTATTCATCCTATCGAAGACTTTAAGACACAGAGAATTCCAGACTTCATCCAGAATTTTTGCGTGCCTTGTTATACTAATGGATAGCTATATACTTGAAAAGTATATAAGGCAAAAGACTTGGAATACAAATCTTTTTAAGTGACTAAACCATCACAAAAACAAATTAAATAATACATAAAAAATTAGTAGCTAAACCTGATAATCATACATGTATTAATTGCATTAACATAAAAAATCTAATATAAATAAATATTTAATAGTTATTTTAACACATTTGATATTTATTACAAAATTCTAAAACTAAAGGCCATGATTAAAAACCAATTATAAATTCAATAATTAAAAATCGCTTTAATGACTGAGAGTAAATGTTAAGAACATCATATGATCACAACAGATTCTTAAAATACTGTTAAAGTATGTTAAAGAATTGTGATATTTGAGTATATAAATTACCATTAAATTACAATTTATGTTAGTTGATGTTAAATCCCCTCTTTAAGTTTACTCATCATTTTTAAGTGTACCAGGGTGGACTCACTTCACTACATATCATGTTTTTTAATTTTTAATATTCTTTTTTAAGTATTATTGTATATTTTCTGTTTATATACTGATAATTCCACTCTATGCCTAATTGATTGATTTCCATGAGGTTGGTTACTTCCGGTTGTCACAGTGAAAGCGCTAATCTTCATTTCCGGATAAGAAAAAAATATTTATGTTTCGAGTCCTCCGTAAAAAGGAATTATTGTATCTTAAATACAGTGAATTACTTCAAGTTTTCTAGTTGAATTTAATAAATGTTTGAAATAAAAAACTTCAGATACAAGTGCTATAAAGTAATACTATATAAAATATATGATTGAAAATAATATTATAATTCGCATTTCCATTACATGTTTCCATATATAAATAAGTAGTACTGTTACGCTATTAGGTTGACTATTTCATATAATATATTTTAGAGAATAGACATTACGTTGTTGTTGTGTTAATAGTGTGTTGGGAGCCTAAATGATTTATATGATTCTGTGTGTTTACCCCATGCTAAATTAACTGATATTATTAATTTATACAATTATTGAAATTGTAAAATAACAAACATAGTGACATTATGAGATTCAAATTTTGCATCATCAAAAATAATGTTTATTCAAATAATACATTGTTTGTGTAATTTATTAGTGATTGTCGATGAGCATTGATGCAAATCTTAACGCAGAACGTGATTTTATGCAGATCGCTATTTTAGGATTGTGATTTTTAAACAAATAAATAGACATCGCATATAAAAGGCTAAGTGAACTCATCGATTTGAAGGACAACATGACTTTCGCTTATTAGTACTACTTCGTCGTTGTACTTATTAAGTAAAGAATATAACATATGTATGCACACTTGTACTATGTACTTCGCTTATTGGTACTTTTTTATTGTTGTGCTTATTAAATAGAGCATATATGTAAATATGAAATAAAATTTAGTATTCCGCATTACTATTTAAGAGTCAGTTTATAAAAGTGTCTGTTAAACAGAGTTTTCACTGTAGAAGAAAGCAAATATATTAAGAAGAGCTGATTTTTAATAGCCACTAAACAGCATTTTTTAAATTGTCGTAGTATTGATATCCAATTTATTAACAATTTGTATATAATATTTTATAAAGAAATGTTTATTAATATAATTTTGCATATCGATAACATTTTTAAAACTTTTTTTAAATTTTGTTTTGTTTACGAAAATAATGCAGAAGTTTATGAACTTTTAGAAAATAAAAATGTTTGCATAATTTGATACTATGAAATTAAAATCAAATAAAATAAATTCTCAAAAAAATTTTGTTTTTAAAATAATTTGTTAAAATTCAAGTCACATTAGATAAATAAAAGAGAGTACTAAAAATTAGAAGCAAAAATACATAAATTTAATTTTGTATGGACTTATTTTGCATATTCTCAAAAATCTGTCATCAATGATTTATATTAATAGAGGTTAGAATACAGACCCCACAGACAGAACCCCGTTATTTCGAAATTATTTTTGACGAATAATTTTTTTTTCTTTTGCTTTTTATAATTATTATAATTAATAATAAATAATTAATAAAACAATAAAGATTCGAAATTAATTTAATTGCTCTATTTCAGTACATGACATTGTAGGAGCAAAAAAGACATTACCTACACATAGATTAAAGCATTTATTATATTCTTATCGGAAGCTAATGTTATTTATCTTTTTCTTCTTCTTTTACATTTGCAATTTTTTATTATTCAGCAGAAAGATGTAGATTTTATTCATAATGTTAAAAAAGTTTTCTATAAAAACTTTTCTAATTTTTCTTAAGAAATTATAGTTTTATTTTGGTGCGTTTTGCGATAAGTTGGTTACTATGAAGTTTCTGTTTGATGTTGTGATGTATTTATATTCATGTGATTTATGGCATTCAGTGATGGGGTTAGAATAGACGTTTTATTATTGATACCTATTTTTAGAAACTTTTTAAGATCAGTACCACGTCTTACGTTGGGACTTGCATCAAAGTAGGTGTACGTGGAAGAGTCTAGAGTTAAATGTTCAATATGTAAGTATTAAATATTCAAGTTGTCTTGCTCCCTAGTTAATATACTGGCCAAGTTTCATGCATTTGTAATCCAAACTTCACATAAACTCATAAACCATAGTAGGTTTTCGGCTGCAGACACCTATTGGTATTGGAGTTATTGGTATTGAAATCTATAGAGGTAAGATTTTTAACGACTGTACTATCTTTCTTCTGGGAAATTTCTATCATTTACCACCAGAGACTTGTTTGCCAATAGGTTTATGGGCATTAGTCCGAATGTCTTTCAAGTCGATACGAAGTTTTATATATGGTGTATGCTTTCATTCTTTCGCTTTTACGTATTTACATACTAGCTGGAGAAGGTATAGGTATTCGATAAAATATTATCGATCTATTGACTGAAATTAGAATTTGACGATGAGTTTACTTTAAATTATACGTATATTATATTATGTTATATTGTATTACATTATTTATTATATAGTCTATTATATTATATATAGAATTTTTATTTGTGTATTCTCATAAAAATAATATTCAATTTAGCGTAAAATAAATTTATTCTATTTTTTTTTATTCGTATAGATTAAAGACTTTCTTCGCCTTACACCTTATATACCTAACATTTATTCTTTTTCTTTTATTTCCACTGCATTACAGCTTTCGAAGGGTTGAAATATATTAACTGATGCATTGTTTTTGCTCCATAATTTTGCACGTTTATGTTATATTCCTTCAGTCCTTTTCAATTGCATCTAACCAGCGGTGTTTCGGTTAATTATTTGCTCGAAATCCATACTACTATACTAGTAAGATTTGTTTAGAAAATTATTATTACCTACAGGAATTACATATAACTATCTTTTAATTGAACTGCATACAGTAAACACTTTCATTCAAAAAAATACTTAACCCAAATATTAGAACTTTACGTATAAAGCAACAAACCGGGTAAGATTAGTATGTATTTTCAGATTTCTTCTTCTAGATTTCTATAAGATTTCTAGATTTAATATGGAAAGCGTTTTACCGATTGAATGAAAAAGTCATTATTGTTATGCCGATTGTAGCATGCACTTGAAGAGTAGACTCTTTGTTCATGTATACTCCAATACTGATAGCGACCTGCTTGATTCTTAAAAAGCGACTCCCTAGTTCACTTTCAATACTGCAACCTTATACCCATGCCTATGTACAATTTGTGTTAAGAAAGGTTGTAGTTTTACTTTTTTTGGTTATCATAGCACACGGTTTAAGATAACTGTTAAAAGAGCACCTTACTTAACCCCTGTTAACCGGGTATGCATTAGATATTTATCCATGTATGATAAATATATATTATGTATATTATGAAGATAATTTTTATCAAAGACCTCTTTGCTTTAAGATTTTTTCCATTATTTTCGGAATTGTTATCAGGTATTTGATTATATAATATATATATAATATATATATAATATATATATATATATATATGTATACATATATTTTGCAGATGCAAGGTAAAATCGGGTTAAGAAAGAATTACTAAATTTATTTTACGTTTTACGCTGAAACAAAGATATTTATTTTATTTCATTAAAAGACTAATAAAAAAACAAGTTTAATTCTCTATATTTTGTATTAATTTGATATCATTCCTCAATTTATTTCATCATAATTCTTGTATTTAATTAATGTTTTCGATTAAAGCACACATATTAAAATTTAATATTAAACAATTTTCAGAATTCTATATATATTTTTTGTTGTTTTTGGGGTCTTACTTACCAATCATACTTATACCAAATAATTTGAATAAAAACGTGTTTGGTCTCGAAATGGCGATTAAAATGTTAAGATATAAAAGAAAAAATTATAAAAATTAAAAAAATTTGAAACGCAAATTTTGAAGTTATAACAAATTATTTCGGTGTCAGCACCATTCATTTTGTGGGGTTAAAGGAAAAAAGTGACATGTACGATAAAATGAAAAATTGGGAATCATCACCGAGTGGTACATTATTTATATGAAATCTCCTTTGCAATACATATTAGATATTATATAAATTGCTTTTAAAAGAGAGGTCTAAAAATTCTTAAATGCTATAATTAACGTTCTCCACTTTAAAGCCAAAAGAATTTCTATGATTAATTAGATTTATAATTTGATTCATAGATATTTGATAGAAAAGTAGTTTTTTGCTCAAAGATGTCATCATTTGCGCGACCAGGTCACCACTTGATTTAAGAAGTGATTAATTCTTAAAGCTATTATAAGGCGTCCCTTCTTAATAGCAGGGCTTCGCACTGGAACGGAACCGAAAACCAAAAAAAACTGATATTTTGGCTGGAACGAAAACCGGAACCGAACCGTAAAGAAATATCGATTTATTTAGGCTTAGCACCATATATATTTTGGTATCTGTTGATTTACACGAATTTCTGTTAAGTTGTTGATTTTTTATTTTTTTTTTTTATAACTATTATTAAAGAAGTTTTTTAAAAAGTAGTGAACTACAACAACAAAAATTCACTTTTATATTATTTTAATTAAATGAATTTTTGACTGACCATACAGCTGTTTCGAGTATTGCCAAATATCCATCATTAGTAGTCTTGGAAATAATTCTCGTATTTAATTATTCGTAAATAATTTTATTGAGACTGCAAGTATCAGGAATCGAACTCGTGCCCTGCCTGATTTGAAGCTCAGAGTCAACACTCCTTAACCAACTGACCCAAAGCCGTACTTGATTTTTATTTTTTTATGTTTGCACATTCTGGAGTTTTGTTAATTTGCTTTGAAAGTTTTATTAACAAATTCATGTGCTGTGTTTAAATTAATACGAAATCATAAGCCAGCTATAGAATAATAGCCACTGTCATATTGACGTTACAATCAAATTTAATTTGTTATTTATTTAAAAAAACATGAATCAAATAGGTAGTTAATAACTCATATTTAGAAAAAAAGATGATATATAAGATTTATTTTTTTTGTTAAGTAAGAAAGCATTATTTTTACATTAGTTTATCTTGTAGTACATAGTAAAAATACTAAGTCAATATAGAACCTTGATATATAAAAAAAAAACTTATTCTGATGATAAATAGTGTTATGATAAGTATATAGTGCAAAGAATTAGTTAGTTAATTCTTTACTTTCTTACTGATTTAAATATATATTACATTTACATATATTGAGTTAATTTATACAATTTTAATAAAAAAGGTGCGACATGTCTTCGGCGGTCCGTCGGAGCTAGTGCAAATATCTTTATTTAGAGATAAATTAAATTAAGATATATAAAAATTGTTCACACTGCTCTAAATGATCATATCATGTGTTAAATTCACACTTCTAATGTTTTGCCATATGTAACCAATATATATACACACATATATATATATATATATATATATATATATATAATATATATATATATATATATATATATGTCTAACGCCAACAAAAAAATATATTATTTTTAAGAGCTCGGAAAAATCCCTTTACTTATTTTATGTAGTTTATTTTGCATATGAAAGAGCTTTACGTTCTCATCTTCTTTTTGTGAGTGACGATAAGTTGTTGTGGATTGAACGGCGATCAAACGGTCGGAATGATGTTAGACTGTTGAATATAAAATTTAAATTGTTTGTGGTTTCATTATTCAATCCTACATTATTTGTAATGTTTTAATGTAATATTATTTCATTATCTCAGAATCAACATTTTCTTGACTGAGAGCTAATTTACACATAGTAGCAAATATAATTAGTTTTATTTAGATTTAAATCTTCTTTTAAATGAATGCACAAAGTATCTTTTTTGTTTTAAACAAAAATAAATGGAAGAGGAGTTTGCTCTTAGCGCTAATGAAGAATTAAATGAAGATTTTTGCTTAATTAACCGTTGTCTGAACGGAGCATAAGTTTAAAGCATATTATATGTATGAAAGAGTATTGTTAATTTTATAATTCTATACATTTACGAAGTTCACAAAAAACTGTTGAAGTATAATATTTGAAAATATTGAGATGTCCATCAAAATATTTTTTTTTCAATAAAGTAATAAACTCGAAATAAATTTCAAGACTACAGTATATCTATTTTAGAGTCATAAATTTAAAAATAAATATATTTTATTACTTTAACAAGCCTCAAATTACAAGTGTTTTATTATCATTTATAACGCGCTAATTGTGATGCAAATATGATAACCAAACGGAGTAGAAAAATGGTAAAATTTTAGTACGTTTAAATAAAAAAAAAAAATCACAGTAACTAGTTGCATCTAGTATGTATTTCTGAAATTTTATAGTTGCATTCATGATTAATGCCTGAGGCTAATTACTTACATGCACAATAAATTCTTTGATAGCAGCAAAGATTCAGATACATTAAAATAAAGCTTATAGCATCAATTCAAACTATAAATGTATTCAATGCTATAAAATGTTTAAAATAGTAAAATTTATTGTTTAAAACAGTTTTCAATTCATTTTAATTATTGTTTATAAGCAACTCAATTTTATAACGCAAAATGTTCAAGGAGTGTTGCAATGGCAGTGATGTTCTAAATTCTAAAAAACCTTAACCTGATCTAAAAATTTTTATTTAATACTATACATTTTTCATATAATGCCATTAGGTTTTTATTTTTAAATTTATTTTTAAAATGCTGTATATTTAATTAGAAAACTAATAACAAAACTAAGGAAAATCTATTAGAAACAATATTCACTCTAATTTAATTAATTTGATGTATTTATTCTAAAATTTGAAGCGTTTCACTTTCATTTTTATTTACTAATTAGTCGCCCTTTGTCAGTAATTGAAAGAAAATTAGCAATTAAATACGGAATACTTATTTACTTTGTTCAAAAAACTAATTAAATATATATTTATATATATATAATAAATAATTCAATAAATTAGCAAAAGTATTTCAAAGAACTTGAACTTCAATCAAAATTTCTGCTATGTATCTAAGTTGTTCTATATGACATTCGTAGCTAAATTAAAATTACAAATTTGTTCTAATCACCAAACTATGTCTAAAATGTTGAAGTATTTATTTTCAATAAAAGGTATTTAGTTTTAAATATGATACATTTAACCTTCTACATTTTTTTAATTTGTTGTAAGTGAAGAGGAAATGATTTGACATTTTCATAAAAAATGTTTCGCTGCATTCCTTCTAAACTATACACATACACTATACTTCTATATGTACATATGTATTTTAAAACAAATATTATTCGTATAGAATTGGAGCACAGATAATTGATTTTAATATAATGAACATGTACATACATATATGGCAGTACTGTTGATAAATCCACATAATTATTGAAGAGTAGCATCCTTTACGCGATACATGTCAAAATTTCATCATATTCTATTAATAGGTTTAGAGGTTACAGTCGTTTTGGTGAGTGGCATGAACAATCGTTTGTTGATTAAAGATTTTGATAGAAAAAAATAATGATTAAGTCAAACATTATAACATCAGATAAGAGTTAAGCAGACTTAAACGCGGAAGACTTTCATAAACCAACTGTAGAATAATTGATTATATCTGATACTTGTAATCTCAAAAAATTATTTACAGGTAATTAAATACAAGAATTATTTACAAGACTACTGATGATGTGTATTTGGCAGTACTCGAAACAGCTATATAGTCAGCCAAAAATTTATTTACTTAAAATAATATAAAAAAGAATTTGTGTTGTTGTAGCTCACTACTGTTCGAAACTGCTCTATTATATAACAAATTTTTATTCTGATAAAATTTTGTTTTTGTTAAATAATACGATTTAAAAATTTGATTTAAAGTAAAATACAATAAACTGAAATCATATTTTTAACTTTGATTTCCTCGAACTACTACAAACATAAGTACGAGTATGGGAACGCTGTTCTTATGAAAGTGAAAGCTATTTTTTATTTTTTATATAATGATATTATAATTGTGACTGGAATTTAAAGGGCGATTGTGGTACTATTATAGACTTTACTTTACTTTTGCAACAGCTTTTGTTAAACCAATTGGTTGCAATTAATAATCTAATAAGTTCGGTTAAGTACACTGTGATTAGCTTAATCAATTTTTCAAATTTTTATACAAATTAGCTTATTGTCTAAAGGTAGTCAGATAGTCACATAATTAATTTTTAATATTATCTTTCATGCCCTTATGTTAATTATCTCCGCAGAAGTCTCTTGATGGCTTCTCGTGATTCTTTATACGTCTATCAAATAATCATCTGTAAAGACTTAAGTAAGTCTATATTTATCCTTGTTAAACTTAAGTGAGAGTTTATTTCTTTATAGCATATTTTTGCACATAGCTACTTTAGTATCTTGCGATTTATTCAATCATTAAAATAATAATAAAAAAACCTAATTATGAAAAAACATAAATTTTATTTTAAAATAAAATAATATATAAAACATTTTTTTATTTAAATTATATATTTTTAAGTATTTTTTTTTATTTTCAATGTATTGTCTTCAATTTTTTTAAAATTATTTTTTTAAAAATTTTTTCTTTAATTTTCTTTCTAACAAATGAACTTGTATTTATCATATTTATTATTTAAATTATATGATAAAACTTATTTAAATGTTTGTTTGTAATAATTCCATTATATGTACGTACTTCGGAATGTTTGTGTTTTTCTTTTATTCTATATTTATTAATCAAATTTTACTTTCATTATTATAATTTATTCTATTTAAACAATTATTCATTTATTATTATAAGATATTAAACCATTAGTCAGACCTAAAGTATAAAATTTGGTTTTATTTGGATTTATAGATAATTATAGTTTATTTATTTAAACAAAAAAAAATTTTATTTCCTTATTTTTAAACAATTTTGTTCGAGTGCATGTCCACTGTGTGTACACTTAAAATATCTTTCAGATATTTTTGCAATGATTCAGATACTTCTAAAATTTAAGTACTTTTGGTAATTTCTACCAGTCATCTCAATTTTTTTTCTACCTATTGATGGTCTTTTATAAAAATGTTTGTGCTTTCGAATGTATAAATTACAAATAAATTCAAATTGTCTGATAAATAAACTTTATAAATTTGTTTTTGAGTTTTTTTAATGCAAAGTTAATAACTTGAATTTCCAAACAAAAACTTCCCAATAATAGAAACGTGCAAAAAATACAAAAATTGACACTTCAGACACTAAACATCTCAATTGAAGCTTGAAGACGAATTTCAAAACAAAATTTACAAATATGTTCATTACCCCATTGAGTGATTTATTCAAAAAAATTAATACTCAATATATTGAGTAAATGATTAAGAAATTTTAAAAATATATAAACAATTCAAAAATTGAATAAAACAAACAGGAAATAAAAAGATATAATCATTGTACTTTTGTATTATAGGAGCATAATTTCAACGAATTTTTTTTTTTGCTTGTGAAGTTATACTAATAAGCTTATCAAAATATCGTTTGAAGTTTCGATATGTAAATAAAGAAGAACTTATATTTTATAGCACTTCCAACAATAGCTGCTAATAGTTTTTTGAGTTTCTCAGAAAAGAGTTATTCTTAGGAACTTAAGTTCTCCCTCTCTGCGCTGGTTACTTACAGAGTAGAAAGAAATTTAATAATTATTTCCGCCACCTCAGCAGTCAGGCCAAGGGCTACATAACTAATCTATTCCAAATGTAGAACCTCTGACTTATTACACAAGAACAAATCAGAGATAACTAGGTTAATATCTGTCTTTCTGTCTGTCAGGGCACTGGACCATAGGACGGCATGGAGCTAGACTTGACCTAGCCTGTGACAGCTCCTGTAAAGCGTGTCTATCAGCTATTGAGGAAAGGACACCAGAATACCTGCTGTGTCTATGTCCAGACTTGGCTAGAACTAGGCTTAAGTTTCCGTTTATATATATAAAAAAATATTAATCACTATTATGAATATCACCTATCAACGTATTTATGCGAGCTCTTCTTGATCCAAATTATATCTTTTAGAGTAATACTGGATTCACATGAGAGTTTTATTTGTAATTTTAGCTGTCATGTTTGTTATTTTAGCTGTCAATTGTTGTTGTTATTTTCAATGCAAAATGATTATTTTTTGACAGCTAAAATTAAAAACAAAACGCTCGTGTGAATCCAGTATAAAGAAACCTCATGTCATATTAATGTAACACGTTTATATTCCAAGGAAATTACAATTTTTTCATATATGAAAATAGCATTATATTTATCGTCAATGAAGAATGCTGCAGAAATATAAATAATAATTAGAACAGTGTTTCTGAACCTATAACGTACTACGAACCGGAAAAATATTCATTGTGTATTGAAAATAGTGGTTTCAATATTGTAAATGATATTCAAATAATATCGGAAAAGATGGTTCGACGATTGAGAAACACTAAATTAGATCATTTCGACTTGGATGATAAATAATGTTAATAGCAGAGTGTATCATCCCTTCCACGTCATGATACAAAATTAAATTAATTATAAATCATTATTCGCGTTATTAGTGAAATTAATGCAAATTACTGTTTCATAATAGCTACAAATTTTTATAAAATTTTTGGAAAAATCTAGAACTGCTTATAATATTTACGTGATATTATATATATATAAGACTATCTGGAATCAGTAAATAAAGCAAAAAAAATCACAATTATGTATAAATTTTGCTTTAATTTTTTATTAAAACTTTGAAGCACATTTTATAGTTCTGACTAAAAATAAATTTGGGGTTATTTGAATCGTCGTCCATCACGTCATTATAAATACCGGTAACAATTTCTAAGGATTAATAAAATTTTGGTTTATAGTTTTTTTTATTTTGCTTCAATTTCTTAATAAAGATTTGAAGCACTTTTTATAGTTCAAGCTAAAGATAAAGATGGGGTTCTTTGAAACGTCGTCCATCACGTCATTATAAATACCGGTAACAATTTCTAAGGATGCATAAAATAATGTTCTTAGTAAACTATTAACATTTTAATGCAAAAAAAAAAAATAATAATGGGTTTGTTGTATTTACCCCTTTTCGATGATCGAACATCACGTTTTCACATTTTTATCTCGTTTTTGGGCAGATTATCTTTAAAAATTACCACGTACCTGGTTTATGTTACCTGGTTTACATTTACAGTCTTAACCGCTCTATTACTTTGTAAAAGTATCTAAGCCGAGTAAGTAAGTGACTCGTTTATTTGGTGGATTACAGTTGTCATTTCCCCATTAGCGGTTGAATTCATTCACATTCGATCGGTGACTGACAAGAACAGAATAAACAAAATACAAAATACAATAAACAATTTACGACGTGTGTGGTTTGCTTGTCACTTTGGCGCACGTTGCCAAAATTTAAATAAGTTGCGCGGCTGCGCCACACTGGCGTGTGTCAAGCATAAATTAAATTTATTTTTATCCCCAAAAAACTGCACATACAAACAGAAACAAACAACCCAATAAAGACGAGCTACCAAAAGCAAAACAAATATATCTTTTTTCAGCTTTAATTGTCGAAATCACCATACAATCAATGACAACAAATTGATTTTGGTAAGGCGAAAAATTTTTAAAAATAGAATTCAGCCAAAACGCGTACCAATACTTAAAAAATAGTAATAAAAACGAAGTTAAGGGCAAGTAAAACTATTTAACAACTATTTAGATGTATAAATGCATGTACCCAACTCACTTCGTCATGACCACTGAAAGACCAAGTTTTTTTGAGTAAAAATTTTTGACAATTAAACTTGACGAAGGATGTGACTAAAAGGTTGACCTCAAAGAAGTTCAAGAAAATATTGTTTATGCGACATTCAATTATTTTTAAATAAAATCATACTCAGTAGCTAGAAATACATTTATAATTTCTAACCAATCAAAGACGACACAACAATGACAGAGTTGCCACATTCTAAAAATATTTACTTGGAAAACCTGTGATACTATGTTCAGACAGCCAAATTTCATTAATTTCGTAAAAATGAAATTTAGTTAATTTCGAAAGTGTTCATACTGTCCCTGTTATAGCTATTAGTAGTAGTAGTAGTAGTATTCTTTTTATTAAATATAGGTTATATTTACATTTACAAAATTAACATTTTCAATAATTTATAATATATAAAACATATTATAAACATAAAACATATTATAAATAATTATAAGAAAAATAATAAGAAAAACCTAACTTCATTTACATAGTATCTAATTTATCCTTATACGATTATGGCATTCGCCGTCAATCGGGGTTATAGCTATTATAAGTAACTTAATAACTCTGAAAGAATAACTCTTTTATTTTACTCATTCTCTTTAAAAGCTATATATAAATATTATATAGTTTAAAGAATTGTGATAATTATAAAATAAAAAGGTTAGTCATAAATATACTCGTCTCGTGTAGTGACCTTACTAAATATTACAGCCCCAAATTAAGGAAATCATATGTTTTTGTATTTGGGAAATTTTAAAAGTTGATTATAATAACTTTAAAGGATGGTATTCAACTTTATTAGCTTAAGTGGATTTCAAGTATGTGTATTATTACTTTTCACTCTATTTTAAATTAATAACAGTTACAGTTTTTTCGCTTTATTCAAATTTCAAAATTTGCACAATTTTAAAAATATTTTCCCGGTTTTATTAAAGTCAACTATGACTGACATACATTTAAAACAAATCACTTTTTCGTTTTCCCAAATATATCTTTTCCCTAAAATTTATATAACGCACAGTTGTATTTGAAATGTCGCTTAATTCATCGAAATTAAGGCCATTTTCATTAAATTCGTTCGAAGCTTAAAACTGAATTTTGTATGGAAAAATCAACTTAATTTCGCTGAAATGAAGATGAAATTAAGATTTTTGTGAAATTAAGAACATAGCATAAAACATTTTTATTCCATCAAAAACGGACTGTGATACTACTTAATGCTAAATATGCTGGAAGCTGGAAGCTAGCAAAAGTAGAATTTAGTAAAATATTTAATAAACTTAATACATATCTTTAAAAGTTAAAATACGTACAAATGGCAGAAAAAACTATTTTGATTAATAGTTTATTTAAGTATTTAATTTTATTTTCTCAATGAAAACAGCTTTCTGTCAATGAAAACTATCAAGTAATGTAATTACTTTTCAAAATATATATGTGAACATATACTCTAGCGTTTTATATAAAATTATATAAGTCTTAATATTCTCTGTTTGTTCTGGATTAGCAGAAATATTTGTAGCACTTATACATAGAGTTACATAGAGCTAACAAAATTGTTTCAGACGATTCGATTATTGTAATTTAGACTCTTGTTGAAATGTGCTATATGTATATAAAATATATGCATTTGCCAGAATCAGACTTTCAATTAGTTTGTCCGATTATGTATGATCGTGATGAAATTTAAGAGAACGTTATCTAAGAATAAAAAAATTTTAGAACAAGAATTATTCAAATTAAATAAATATTTAACAAGTACGTTGAATCAAGCGTGGGACAAACTAGTAGAATTGAATCCAGATAAAGAATTTCTTGAATTAGCTAAAGATTACATAAGACATAATAGATTGCCAAAAATAGACGAATTAGAATATATAAAAGAACAGATAGAGAAAGTTGAAGGAATAAAAACAGCAAAATTACAAAGTACATTAGAAGAACTAACGGATGCTAAGTGTGGCCTGGAGTATAAATGCAAACAGCTAGTCCTACAGACAAAAGAATTGACTGTTTTACTTCAAGACGCAGAAAATCAGACGTTAAGCTTGGAAAAAGCCCTTCGAAGAGAAGGAAAGTCAGATAAAGACTTTCGTCTCCCTAGTAAGTACTTTCAATTTACGAATAAATTAAAAAAGTTGTCCAAAATACCGACAGTTTGTCTGCAAGGCTAATTGAAGAAGGCCGTGAAATTTTAATTGAAGATTTGGGTATACCGAAGATCTGTGCACACTTCTCGCCATATACTTTAACATTTGACCAAAAAGACTGTACAAAGCAACATTGCGAAGATATATAAAACTTGGCTAGACGGAAGATCTGTGCATGCTTCGTACCATATAATTTGATGTTTGACCAAAAACACTGTCCCGAAATGTCCCGTCAAGCATATCAGCCATTATAACTTGTACTGGTATTGTTGTGTTCTATATGAGCTAAAATCGAAGACACTAAAAGTGCCAAGAGAAAAGAGATTAAGGTGTCCAAAGAAAAAAATTAAGATTGGTTTCTTCAATGCTAAAAGAATTTTTCACTGTTAATTTATCACAAAAACTTAAACGCTGAATATAGACACCATGAAGAAAAATTGTTAAGGGAAGTGTATTCTTTACGAAAAAGGGCTCCAAGTTCATTGAACAGCCACTTTATACACTTGACGGCACGTATACGATTTTAAGGTGTTTTCCAAATGAAATTGACACTTAAAGAAAATTATCTCGATACTACTCCATTCATTCAAAAGAATTCAACTAATATTTTAAAGATTCTGGTCAATGGATATAAAAAGTGTTATGAAAAATTCTCAGAACGTTTCTAGTTTAGCAGAACAACGTAGTGCGCGTTTTATGCCGAGCGTGTTTGAATACCAAATTTTTTTACGATAAACATCAAATTTACATGGCGATACATTTGTTACTAATTTATAATAAAATTAAAACATTGATTTGAATTAATTTGATATGAATAAAATTATATTTCCATTATAATATATCTTGATCTTATAATAATAATTTTGTTTTAATTTATTTAAATGAATTTTGTTCGAAATGATCTATTTTGAGTGTAATGAAGCCTACAGGGTCTACTATTTAATTTATAATTAAACCTCTTGTAATTAATTATATTAAATATGTCAATAATAAAAATTACTGAGATGAAGGTAAATTCTGTGATATATAAATTAAAGCACATCAAATATTCATACTTGCTAATATCACAAATTCCTCTATACTGAAATGGAAGGATAGACCTGTCATCCTGCTTTCCTAAAGATCATCCTAATAAATTCAACTTAGGCGACGTGATATCTGGTAAATAAGCACTGGCTACTTATTCAGAGGCCCCATCAAATAGTTTACAAATTATTATATAATTCATTATAGTATATAAAAAATAATTTAATAATAATAATTATAAAATAATTTATAATGCAATGTTATTAATCTTCAAGATTTTAAAACTTATTCTTCAATAAAGACATATTGTTAAATAAAAAAAAAAAATATTCAAACGAGTCCATATGTATGTATGCAACAAATCAGTAATATATTTTATGAACTAACATAGTTTATTATATTTATTTAGTACAAATTATAATAAACTTGTTTGATTAGAAAATGGATAAATAGTATTTTACTTCACAGCTTACAATACTCAAAGTATTGTCAAATAACTATCATCAGTAGTGCTTGACATTGTCTTTTTATTTAATTATTTAGACCAAAATTAATTAATTATTAATTTAATTATTTAGACACGTATTAGACACTTGAACCAATACCGTACTTGCCTTGTGTTATTCAACCTTAGAGGTGTGTCATTTTGTTATTGCTCTTTCACCAACAAATTTACTTAGCTTTATATATATATTGGAATCATTATATACTTATATATAAATGCATTTAAATATAACTATTGTTGTTGTTAGAATTCAGTACTATTTCTTAAAAGTATTTTATTATTTATTACCTATCTTCTGTGTTTTATAATGGGTAATAGATAGTTCCCAACTTTCTAGTTATATTTAGTTAATATTTTTATATAAAAAATATTAAAATTCTTATATTTAACTAGAGGTTTATACATATATGACCGATATATAAATAAAAATATAGATATAAGTAATATAAATACATTTTTTTAAATTTACTTTTTTATAATGGTTTTTTTTATTTTTTAATCCGGTTATAGATCACTTTTTGTTAAATAATTCAGCGTTTAATATTTTTTATTATATTCTTAAGGAGAGTCGAAATATAGAATATTATGTTATAAAAATATTAAACGTTGAATTATTTAACAAGAAGTGACATATAGTCGGATTGAAAAATATATAAAAACCATTATAAATATATTTTGTAATATAATGTCATATAATGGTTTATGGGTTAGGTTAAGGCCTTTCTGAACTGCGACCAGCTTGATCTATTGTACATCTCTTTATATTTAGGCATTTAGTAACTCAGGAATCGAACCATAAATTTTCTTTATATTTAAATACTACGATTTATAAGATATAAGATATATTTATAAGATAAAATTTATAAAATATTTTCATTATTATTTTTTCTTACCTTGAAAACGTGTTTTTTTTTATTTGTAAATACTTTTGTGTAACTTATATTAATTATCGTATTATCAATCACTCATATCAATATATATTTACCATAATTATATATAATTAAAACAATATACAATTAAATAAATAAAGTAGTTATAATTGATGTTTAAAACTGAAATCTAGTAGCTTAATTCGCGCTATTTGATAGAATATTGTAAATGAACTCGTAATCCACTCAGTGTTCCAGTCTATTCGAACCAAATAATTACAACGTCTGTTAGAAATTACTCCTGACAATAATTTTAATTATTAATAGAAATTAAGTAATATATCAAGAAGATCAAAGAAAAAATAAACTAATAAAATTTTCACGTGACCACAATTGATTCGAAGTTTTGCAAGGGTTTCAAGGAAAGCGCCAATTAAAGTTCTAAACGTCGACTAGCTTGTAATTTTATTTTCAATTATCGCTTATTTGTTTATAATTTTAGTGTGTTTTTTGCATATATCAAAATTTTTTTTAGAAATATCAATTAATAAACGTGTTGGAATTATAAAAATATTTTAGGAATAAACAAATAAAAAATTCTTTAATATGATTTTTATGCGTGTTAAGCGCTGGCATACAAAATACAAAATTAAAATTATTTTTGTATGAGCTAAAAAGCATTGTTTGTTGTTAGCATTAGCGTTGCCAGTACTTACTTATGAATACATTATAAACACATATATACAATTATTTTTTCTTTTTTCTATTTTTTTTTCTGTTTTTTTTGGATTTTATATCTAATATCTTCCTTGTGAGGTTGTTCTGCGATTGTCACAAGTTTTGCGGTTTGAGCGATGGACAGTTTAATGTTGTGCGCGTTGGCAGACGGTTGATAAAAGTCCTGTGCGTCTTCTAATTTTACTTAATATATAGAGGAAAAATATTTGATCAAAAGTATTTTTCAATTAAAAAAAATTATTAATATAATTAAGTTATTTATATATTAATTAGTTTTTTAATTTAAAAAAAAAAAATTGTGTATAAAAATGACCGTACGTCGTCGTTTGCGTCGTAATTCTTTAAAGGATTTTCTTGCCTATGGTGCCAAGAAATTCGAATCTTTTTATCCGCGCCGTTTTTCGGTTGATTTAAAAAAATCAGCCGAGCGTTTTCCCTGGTCAACGCAGAAATTTGATAAAAGTATGTAAATATATCAATACAAAATTATGAGACTTTTCTTTTTTGTGAAAAAATTACTCTTAAAGATGTGCTCCAGAATAAATATAATAAATTATAAAGAAAATATATAAATTATATATGAAATTTATAAATTTATATAAAATTTAATAAAATTTATTAATCTATTAAAATAATTATTTCATAAAAAAACTAAGCTTAAAGTTGTGTTTCTTAACAAATAATATAAAATATATTATTTATATATAATATAATAAAGTGGTTTTTCGAAAAGTGATGAACTACAACAACAAAAATTATTTTTATATTATTTTATGTAATTGTATTTTTGGCTGAACACACATCTGTTTTGAGTACTGCCAAATACCCATCATCAATGGTCTTGAAAATAATTCTTGCATTTAATTATTCGTGTATAATTTTTTGAGTTTGCAAGCACCAGTAATCGAACTCGTACCCTGTCAAATTTGAAGCTCAGAGTCATACGTAATATATAAAATAATAAAATTTATTTGAATAACGTTTTCTTAAAAGAAAATTTTCAAAGATAATTTTTATAACATATATTACAAAATATATATAAAACATATAAATTTATATATAATATAAAATGTATTAATTTATTTGGGAAACGATTTCTTAAAAAAATGTTTAAAGATGTTTTTAAAAGAGGTTTTTCAAAAAGTAGTGAACTACAACAACAAAAATTTTTTTTATATTATTTTAATTAATAAAATTTTTGGATGACCATACAGCTGTTTAGAGTATTGCCAAATACCCATCATCAGTGGTCTTGGATATAGTTCTATTATAATAATTTCTTTTATAATTTTTTTTTAATTAATAATATTAAATATATATAAAAGATATAAAATATAATAATAATAAATATATATATTAATAAAATATATAATATGTATAAAATATATAAATTTATATATAATATAATAAAATTTATTATTTTATTGATTTTGTTATTTATCTGAATAATAATTTAAAAAAAAAATATTTAAAGATATTTTTTATAATGAATAATAAAAAATGAATGGAATGCAGAAGATAGTAGTGTAAAAAATGTTCAGTAAACTGATAAAAAAATTTTTTTCTAAATATATAAATATATAAAAACAAAATATCTTTAAGAAGTTAACAATTAAAACTCACAAATATGTTTTTTTTTTTTGAAAACATTCTTATTCACCGTTATTTCGATTGTATCGTATAGTCATCTTTACGTTAATTTAAACTTAAAATATTTTAAATATGTGTAAACAATATTTTTTAAGGAAATATTTTAAAGTATAAATTTCATTCTAATCATCTCAACAATATATTATATATTGAAGTTTTCACCGCAAACGTTCTCTATTAAACGTTTTCTCCAACCTTATTAAGTGCATTAGTAGTTAGTATTTGCATAATATTTGAGATGAAATTAACACTTGCATTATATTTTCGTGCGGTAAATAAAGATTATATAATAATCCAGTGAAATAATGGAAATAATGACAGAACTCACCCCTCGGCATCATATACATTTTTAATTTATCTAATACGTTGATATCATTTTTCAATTCATTAAAGAAAAATAGTTAGTTTTTTTATTATGTAAAAATTTTTATATCAATTTACAAATAATATATTTATTAATAATATTATTAAAATAACCAATATATAAATTATATATTAAATATAACTAAACTTGTAATTTTTTCACTTTATTCAGTGTAATAGTCGTCTATTATTTAAAATAATAAAATTATTCAAGATACATTTGTAAAATTTTTCAAAATCTTTTACTGTTATTTTCGTAGATATACGTATATATTATATAAGTAATCGCATAAATGCAGTTCAACTATTTTAATGCAATTTGTGGAATTAATCTTCACTCAATTATTCTTTCTCACATCCTTCCTTGTGGAATAAAAGACGTGTCTTGCATCTACAATAACAATGCAATATGTTTTATTGGTTGCAGTCATAAGACATTCAAACTGAACAATCTTGTCAGATGCATCAAATATGAACTCCTTCAAACTGTTTCCTATTTCTAATCTAATCATGTCCATATTTTTTGTTGTTTCAAAATGTAAAATTTAAAAAGATTTATTTTTTGTGGGTTACCACTCTTTCCGAAACTAAAAATATACGTTATGTAATACAAATGTACTTGTGGCTAAGTCCTGAGACTAACTATCAGATAACGCAATACAAATTTATCAAAATTTGGTAACATTTCGACCATTACTCATTCCATAAGAGCTATTTGAATTAAGCTATCTTCGCTAACCCACTCTTGTCAAAATTTTTCGTAATTTAAAAGAAAAGGAATTCCATGTGTTGATGATAAAACATTGTTTTTAATGGAAAAAAGATACAGTCTAAGGTTAGAAGAGGCTTGAAAGATACGATTATAATTTTTCTCCAATAGAAATTAATTACTTGTTGGTAGTTTGGTAACTTATAATAATTAATTGCAATTTCTACAAGCTGTGGTTTATATGTTTGTTTTTATTAAAAATGCAGGACAAATCCTTGAGTAGCTACCTACTGAGAAATCGAAGACAAGTAACAAAAAAACATATATTCAAGTTTTATTTTCAATTTATTTGAAATTCTCAGCTAAAGTAGTTTATTCCTTTGTTTTCATATTAATTTATTCTCTTTTAATTTTTATTTTAAAATCTTGTAATATGCATATATAATAGGTAGGTATATACTCTATGGAGGCTCTATGCTCCACTGGGAGATGAAGATGACAGAAAAAGAAGAATATAATGTTAAATAGTAATTCAATTAATAATTTATTTCTAAATTATGCTAATATCTTAACTTGTAAATATTCAATTTTACTACAAGATATCTAAAACAATGAACATTAAATGATTCCTATGATTAATTTCACAATAATCCGCTAAAACTTTCCAAGCAATAATTTAAACTTGTTAAGCTTATTAAATTGAGATTCTAGATACTTGTCAGAAACAAACATCGATATTCCAGATATGAACTACGTTGCCTGCCTACCTTAACATTTAAGTGAGTGACCACATATTTGTTTACTTAACATTTTCGCAATAAAATTCAAATTAAACGACTCAATTAATTACTGTAATTAATATTAATATTTCTATGCATTGCATTTACTTCTGGAAAGATTTTACAATCTGTTGTGAAAACAAACAAAAGCATTAATTTTACTGATTTAAAATAGATATAAAAAATTTATGGTCAACTACATTGTAGTTCTACGTGAATTCGATCGACTTACATATGACGTGCATGCAAAAAATTAAAAAAAATTTATTATTTTATTTACATTAAAAAATTAATTCCAGCAACTTAAAACCAATTTCAATTTGATTTTTTTTTTATTAAAAATTATATGCTTAATTGGCTGTTGTAAAACGGGTATGTGTAACTTGCGGAAGACCGATTGGAATTGTATCTTCCAATTATATAATAACTTACCGTGAATAAATTCGTCCTTCGCTATTCTGTTAAAGGTATTAAATGATTCATGGTAACGCTATATTCAATTCAACAATGGTTCAACAGTGGTTGGGTTGCGTCAGTTTATTAAAAATGCCTTTCCCTTTTTAAACCTGACTTAATAAATTAGCAAAAGATCTCAGATCAAAACTACTTTTTCATTGTGATTGGTTTTGCATACAAACTAGCAATAATTGGATGAAACAAAATACTTAAGTCACAAACCTGTACCCAACACATCATCAAGAATTGCCAAGAATGACAACATAATGTCCAGCAGTTCTAGGAGTTGCACTAATAAACAAATTGGAAAAACCCCGCATGCATTGAGATTGACGTTCCTCTATCTGCAAAACCTTCTCTTCTCAAATCTGCAAGGAAACAAGTTTGAAATTGAAATATATAAATAAATTTTTGTCTGTATTCTATATACTAAGTATAATATTGCATTATTTTAAGGACTAAAAATGTGTCTGACAATCTGTGTAATGCGAACACTGTAGCCGATAAACTGGTTTGTTGTTAACAGAATAAAAATTCTACTTCTTATTTGAGAAGGGCAATTTATTTTTCTTTGTTCTTCTCACTAATTTGATATGGTTTTTGACGTTGATCAAATAAAAACTTCACAACAGAAAGCAAAAGTTTATTTCATACTCAATCACTACTGTCAGCATTTTTTTAACATATTAATTGTATTTTACAAGAATACAAAGACTATAATGGTTGGGATACTTAATCAGAATTGTTTTTAAAAGAAAATGGCAGAAGACGCATGAATGTGCAATCCTGGAAGTACAAAAACGGTCAAGAAAGATTAAAGAAAACCTAAATGGAGGGATATTGATTATTCAGTCTTGATTCAGCACTGATCAAATCGTACTCCTACAAAAACATTCTTAAATTCTGAAAGTGCAATTTAAGATTGATAACAGGTTTCGTGACGGGACATTATGGTCTGAAATACCAACTACATGAACTACGATTATCTGGTAATGCGGAATGCAGACTATGCCTCGAAGATGAGGAAACAACTATGCATATTCTCTGTGACTGTCTAGCTTTAACAACGCACAGAAGAAATTTATTTCATATGGAATTTCTGTCAGCAGAGAACAGGTTAAGAGCTCTTCTCTAGATTTAGTTCTGGACTTTGTTCATAACTCTTTAAAGTGTTTAGTGAAATTGGGACAATATGACTCTTCTGCCTGTAGTGCCGGCTGTTGGGCGTTTTCACATCAATAATTACAATGTAATTTTTGGTATATGGCAATTGATCAGCAAATTATCTACCTTAGATAAGAGACTTTTATTTACTTGATTCTTCTCTATTAGACGGTAGGAAAACTACAAGTTTACTCCAAAATAGAATTTTAAAACGAATCCAAAGACGGTCATTTACATCAAATTAATTTATAAACAAAAATCTCATGAATAAATATTTTAAATAAAAGAAAGCCATATTTATATCTCATATTTTTTTGCTTTTAATTCAAGTTAAAAATATATCTCCAATTTGATTACTCTTTATTTATTAGATCGTTTGCATGTAATTCAATCTCTAGTTCATTTATCGCAAAACATATTCGAAATATTCTTAAACTTGATTCTGAAAATTAAGATTGGCAGTGATTATTTGCACATGAACTCACTTATTTTATGTGATATGTGTATATACACAAATATCTTTACATGTACATAAATACTTGTAAAAATATTTATTTATTTATTGATATTTTAATTGCTTTGAAATTTAATCGCAGATTACACTTAGCTGCTCCGACCAGTTTTTATTAACACTGGGGTATGCACCAGTGCATACAGCTCACGTGCTGCATTAATAGGCTTGTCAGTCAGTCATTTGGCGCATGTGCAACACCAGATTTTATTTTTACATGCAGTTAATGTAGATTTTATTAAACCTTTAAGTTTTTGTAGATTTGTGAGTTTCTTTCTCCAAAAGCCAAAGCACTATCTAGAAATCCAGAATATGACTGTATATACTAGAATGTCTTCAATAGTTTTTGCACTTGAAAACTGGATTCAAATGAAGTCATTTATATGCATGAACATACAAAAATCTTGCAATAAAAAAATTTATATATAATTTTTACACCAAAAACAAACAAATTTAAATGTTCTTAATTGTTTATGTTCCATATAAGAACTATTTACACAGTACGTCCACAATGAATCATACAAAATGTGTACTTTTTTAAAGAAAAATATGACACAAAGACATATTTATATGGCATATTTTGAAAATCAATGACGCCGACATTATTAGATACAATGATGTATCTTTTACAAATTATTTAATTCATAGATATAAGTATAGGCGCAGATATTTGTATAATAAATTATATGATCAATAAATTTGTATATTACTCAATTTGAAAAGTAAATGTTACATGTTATTTCAAAATATTTAATTAATAATTAGCACCTTTAAAAATCGGTTAAATCGATTTTTTTTATATACAAAAATATATCTTGAAGATATGAATGAAATATTTTCAGGTGTCAACACAAATCTGTAACGCCAACGTACTCTAACCCGTTTCGTTTATTTGAAAAAGTTTTTGAAAAATATAAAAATTGTAAGACAGTTTATACAGGTATGTAAAATTATTAAAAACATTGAATTTTAGTTTAATATTTAAATCTAAAATAGCAGAGGGTAATAAATGCATTTAATAACATAAAAAAAATCAAATCAAACATTTAAGCAACATTTTTCACTACACAATATTTCAATATAGTTAAGCTTATTGTGTATTAAGTTGGTCTACAACTAGGTATCTAATTGATAAATGGATCTCAACCAAGAGAGGTCGCTACTGGCGCGACAATCAAGGTAACCCTCAGGCTAAACAGATGGTTCACCCATACAGTTATGACAAGGCATCCCTCCTTAGCAGATCAGTCTTGAGATTGCTGGTGGGATATTTAACGGGTCACCATGGACTGCGTTATCACCTTAATAAAATAGGTCTGTCCGAAGAGATGGAGTGTCGACTCTGCTTAGAAGCAGACGAGACTACCAGTCACATTCTCTGTGACTGCTCAACCTTGATCTGGGCAAGGAGGAGGTCACTGGGAGGACAGCTGCTCTCTCCTTCTGACATTAGAAGGTCCTCAAAGGACGACATTCTGGTTTTCATTCGAAAGGCGGAATGTCTGCTATTCGGTTAGGGTCAATTGCAGCACAAAAGATCAATCTGGTCGCAGTGCTCTGCTTCGTTGGGGGCTAGTACCCCGTATATTTCTATTCTATTCTATATCAATATAGTTATTAAGATATGGAACTGTAAAATTTGACATTTTTACATGAAAGCCACTAAAAACATGTGGAAACGCCAGGTGGCGTTTTACAATAATAAAATATTTTAAATTCATTTTAAATGTTCAATATCAACACTACTATTGTAAACTATAGATCCATATAGTTCTATGAATGATCTAGCTCTAGATTTATAAATCTTCATCCATTTATACATTCACTTTCAAACACTTTCTACACTGCATCAATACTCTGTTTTTATTTTTGAGTACTGACTTTGGTCTTTAAAATATCTGTACGCGCTACCGAGCAGTAGAATGGGATTGCATCTCAGAATTTTGTTTTCTTTTTTTTTGTTGGTGGATATTAAACTGAAATTAAATATCAAAAATCTTTTAGTTTATTCTTCTCAATAAGTAAGGCCGTTTAGTTTTATTTTTTATGTTTGTGAAACTTATGCCGAAGATACTGGTAAGTTCAATGAACTTAATATTTAAAGTGTACACTTAAACATTTTAATTCAAAACAATAGCACAATCGTAATTTTCTGGAAAAGGATAACGGATTTTAGTGAACTCTACATTTCAACAATTTTTCCTATTACGTTGTATTCCAATATAGCTAACTTCTCGAGACATTGATATTTAAAGTGGTAAACTTTAAACATTGCTCACATTAATAAAAAACTACATATATTATCTATCGCTAATTGTATAAATAATTGGATCCATAGTTCACAATACTAGCGTTGATATAGAACATTTACAATAAATTTAAATTATTTTCTTACCGTCCAATAGTTTTTCACTACATTCAAAAAATTTCAACTTAGTATTAAAACTTTGCGCTGTCGTGTATATCGGTAAATATTTCTTTTTAATTTTTTTTATTGTACAATAATTAAACATTATTTTTTAATAAAAGTTATGAAAAAATCAATGTCTTGAAAAAGTCTAAAATACTCAATTGCTGCAATGGAGCATAAATGTGCTATATGTAGGCACTAAATATATCTGACGAATTTTGAGTTAAAAATACAAATGACACGACTAACTTAGAATCGAGTTGAAAGTTAATATTGCATTTACAGAATATTTTGTTCAGTAACTAATGGGTTAACTAGTGGTTGATGTTTAATATTAAATTTGCGAATCAAGTAAATAAATTAACTAAATTGCAAATAATATTTTTTATATGAAGGAATGCATATGTTGCATGCAAATATATATAACCGAATATTTATTAAATTTTCTAAAAAACTTCTTTATACTGGATTTTTATCAGTATAAAGAATTTGCGAATCAAGTAAATAAATTAACTAAATTGCAAATAATATTTTTTATAT
This sequence comes from Teleopsis dalmanni, assembly GCF_002237135.1. NCBI lineage: Eukaryota > Metazoa > Arthropoda > Insecta > Diptera > Diopsidae > Teleopsis > Teleopsis dalmanni. Next base: position 69,598,364 of record NC_051848.1, on the reverse strand, counting down.
GAAGGAATGCATATGTTGCATGCAAATATATATAACCGAATATTTATTAAATTTTCTAAAAAACTTCTTTATACTGGATTTTTATCAATAAAGTGAAGAATCAGTATGTTATTCCTTGTTTGAAGAAATACAAAAAAACTTTCAGTAGTATTATTGTTCATATGATAATATATATAATATTAAATGAAAATGAACTATAACGATTACATCTATTCTGCTATTGGGGTACTTATAGTTGAGAATATCTCAGTTCAATAATAAACTTGGTTATAATATAGGCATATAAACCCTATTATCATAAAGAAGGCATTATTATAGAAACCTATCCTTTAGTCAGACTTAGTGGATGATTAAAATAGTTTTATTTCGTATTAAACTTATTTTATGAAATATTTATTTATTTTTATTTTAACACGTATGGAGCGAAAACTTGCAAAAATATTTTTATTCTTATAATATTATAAAATTTTATTTTAATATTATAATATATTAAATATTATAATATTTTTATTATTTATAATATTTTATTATATTTAATTTCATCATAAAAATAAAACACATGTCTTAAATTCAAATTCCAAACTCTTAAAAATAAAAGACTCTAAAATATATATTTTTTAGAGTTCTAAACCATAAAATAGCACAAAATTATTTTGCTTGGAACACTTGAATAAAGTTTTAAAACTTAATATATTTATGCTTTATCTTATTTAATATATATAATAAATATGAATATTTATTTATTTTCCAGGTGCCTTTTTGCTACTAGCCATTGGAGTTTTAGCTATATCCACAGCAGTTCTAGTAAAAATTTTCCAGCCTTATGATTTAATTTTTAAATGGGTAAGTAGCTTATTAAAAATTGAATAAGTAAAAAAATTTATTACGTATAGAAAGGGGAAAATAATTAAAAACTATAACTAAGATTTTTTTAATTAAATGTATTTTTTGCGAATAATTGTTTCGAATATCATCCAATATTTATCTTCGATGGTCTATAGAAATAATTGTTGATTAATAGTCCGTATATGGATTGCAAGAAATTAGAAACATATGGTACTCAAAACAGTTATAGCGTAACTAAAACATTTAAATGATCATAAATATTCCATGACTATCTATTTTCTTCTGTTTTTACTCGTAATAGTTACTTTGTCATATTTGACTTTAAATTAATTTTATATAAAGCAGAAATTTAGCAAAATATTTACTTCTTGATCTAGCACTAGCACTTGCTTTCAATAATCTGTTGTGTTTTTCTTCTTACTCTTTTTAGAAACTGATTATGTCGGAGAATGGTGAAATATTTAATTTATGGGCCAAGCCACCTGTAGATTTGTACTGTAAAATTTATCTTTTCAATGTAACGAACGCAGATGCGTTCCTGGCAGGGCGAGAAAAATTGAATGTACAACAAGTTGGCCCTTATGTATATAAGTAAGTTATGATTTTTTTATAAAACAAAAACAATATAAAGTATATTTATGACTAACTATTATCAATAAAATTTATTTTATATTTATAGAGAACTTATGACACACGAAAATATCACATTTAATGAAAATAATACAATGTCAACAATTCCACAACATCCACTTGTTTGGCAAGAACATCTCTCCGAGGGTAATAAGGAAGACGATCCAGTGGTTATGGTCAATATTGCAATGCTGGTAAGTCTCAGTTAATTGCTTCTCATATAATATATATATATAATATATGTATATATAATATTTATAATTTATTTGAATTCAGAGTATCTTGTACAATAATGGTTAAAGAAATTGTAATAAAAGCATATATAAATATATGTATATATTGCAATTTATATGTACACAGACATGTCAATAGAATTATTAACAATTACATTAAATTAAATAATAAGCATAGATTTGCATGAATCATGTATACCCGCGGCTTCTTAAATAATTTTGTGTTTCAACGCATTAAGTCTCAGATAAAAATAAATTTTTATGCAAATTTATTCATAAATTACTATAAATAATTACGTGTTGTAAAAATCCTAAATCAATAATTTATTACTTAATGGAAGTTTTCTGAGTAGTGCAAATATTTTAATAAAATTAAATAGGCATGAAAACAGACAGCAATTTTAACTACAACTCAATAGGAAAATTGTACCGTGACTTGCAAATCTTTGTTTATTTTTTCACTCTTACAAAATAGTGGTAGAATAAAAACCTAATATTATTTTTATTCGAATTCATCACTGAAATATTCAATTAAGAAATCTGTCAAGGTATTTTTATGAAATTATAATAATATGTACAATAATTTCTATAAAAATATTGCTGGACAGTGTCACAGCAGTTTTGTCGTTGACGTCCAGAAGTTTTTTTATTTAAATTCTTATGGAAAAAAGTTAAATTAATGTGTAGTTATTTAATGAATAATAATTTAAGCTAAAGTTATTTTTTCTATAAATAAAAATAGTAAAATTATTTTTCCTATAAATGAAAATAGAAAAATAAAAATAGAAATAAATTTTTCTTTTTTTTATAAATAGAACAATTTTTTCTTTTTATTTGTGCATAAATTGTGAATTTTTTATACATGTTATTTATTTTCACTCATATTTATAATGCAAAAGGTTTGTTATTTTTTAACTTTTTTTAATTACTATCAAGAACAAAATATTATTATGTCTTACAAAATATTTTTTGAAAAATATTCACCTATATAAGGGCTGTCCAAAGCGCTGCCCGCGGCTAATGTTTATACGGCCCGCAACATGTTTTTAATCTACAACATTTACGCAAATTTTCTATTTTTGTGTTTTATGTATTTTATGGTATGCCAGATTAATGAATTTAAGTTAATCATTTAATAACAATAAATTTAACATTATAATAGTATTTTTATTTTTCTCCAAAACAACTATGAACGTATGATTTTGTTTCTGCGGTCCTCCAATCTGTATAGTGATCTGTATTAGCCAGCGATAGCATCTGGTCTGGACAGCTCTGATCTATATAATTTGAAATAATTGATATTAAAATAAAGAAGCTAATTGTTTATATATAATATTTTATATCCATTTCTAGTGTCAATTTTTTATACTTCCATTTTTTAATCTAATTTTTTATATTTGATACTTTTTAGAAAGATAAATATTTTATTTACTTATTATTTTTTAAACTCGGATTTTACAAATTATAAATTTTAGTTAATTTATGTAAACTTATGCTTTAGCTTAATTAAATTTAAGTTCTTTTTCATAAAGTGTTTATTTTATTTTTATTACAACTTTTTTGTCATTTTTTAATATTCTATATCGATTATATTGAAGAGAGTGCACAATGCAATGAAAAAATCTTATAATTTTTGTTTATTCATTATGACTTTGCATTTAAATACTCCTTAAAAAAAGTGAAAAATAAATTTATTAAAAAATTAAAAATGTTGACTTCAATTGCAAATCACTACCGGCAGTTCGTATAGAAGTTCAATAGAAGTTCAATCAACTTAACATATACGAACAGATTTGTAGACCCCTTAATTTGTTATATATATTAATTTGCTACTTCTTTAACTTTCGAAAGTAAAGTTCTGTGTTTATACTCTCCACGGAATATAATATATACATATATCAAGAACGGCAATCGATATTTGCAGTTCAACTTAATCTAATGAACCCATTAAGTAGAAATCATATTAAACCAAATGAACTCAATAAACAATATAAATGACTATAAATGACTTCAATAAACCAATTCTCTAATAACGATAAATATACTTTAGTATAAAAAATATTAAAATTTCATTTTAAGTATTATTAACAAAAAAAAAAAAAAAAAAAAAAATAACACAAAAAAAATGTAAAGAGTGAAAAATGCTAACAATTCATTTTTACACAAAAAAGCAAATACAAAAAAGTATATATGTAAATAAATAATATAAAATTATTAAATTTCACCAGAATATTTAAGCTCAGAAATATTGAGTTGCCTTGCAGTTGCTTAACAAAAAAGCAACGGCAACGGCGACGGTGACGGCGAAGTTGGCGGCGTCGTTGACGGCGACAGCGCCAAAGAAATTTTTGCAATAGTTCGCTGTTAAATTGCAGAATCATGGACACCTCAATGCTTTTTGTTTGAAACGCGTTTAACAGAGTCACACTGTCACACTTCTGGAAGTGTTAAGTACGCATTCACCTATGATTCACAGCAACCGAAAAATCATTATTCAGCATCCGTCATTAGCTTAAGTACGTCGAAATCAAATGAATTTTAGATGACGCTTGAGAAGCAAAACTTTTTGTTAATAAAACTACAAAACTACGTTAAAAAATACTGCTTTCTATTTAAAAAAAGATATAAACACATTATTTTAATTATACAAAAATAACTACAATTATTCTTTTTAAATTATTCTTTTATAATTATTTAGTAGTTGAATGAATAATAATAATACCTCAAAAGTTATACACATTATGTACTAAGACTATAACCTAGTCCACACTTTAATCTGTTTTCCAGTGCTTAGGGTGGTTAAAGAACTAAAAATAATGCTAAATACTCTAGTCATTTAAAATATATCAATCGCATGATTAATTACTTTAATTGCAGGTTATTACTTAGTTTAACATTAAATAAACAGTTCAATAAATAATAACTACTATAGTCACATCATAGTATAAACTAATATGAATCGCTTAACAATCCGTAGATAAATTACAAATACAATACGTTTATTCTGTCAATTAAGTTTAAATTCGTTTCGAATAAACCCTTTCTTGACACTGCAATTATTATTATTTTTGCATATTTAATCTCTGTAAACTGCACTATCATTGTATGAATACTGAATACTGAATATTGAATACTGTTTTTATGCAAATTAGCCAAGAAAGTATTAAACAATTATTTCATTAGAAATAGGCAATTTTGAAATGCAAAACCATGAACGGTAGTTGAAGTGTAAACCGCTCTGGATATTGTACATAAAAATGATTATTTAATTAATAATGTATTCAAAAGGCAACGGCGTTCCGTAGATTAAACAGATATGACAAGTGGAAAATTATTATAAATAAATTGGTTTGTTTACTTAAAGTAATTGTTTTTATTTAATAAAATTTCATCTATGGGAAACAATATATGTTAGAATAGCTTAATAAAAATATAACTAAACTTAAATATTAGAATTTTCTTTAGGCTACTCTGGTCTTATTATTAGGATGCAAATAAAATTCAATTTATTTCATTTTTCACCCGACGTTTCGTTGGTTATTTTCCAACATCTTCAGGGGTATCTAAAATATTTTTTATTTAATAATTATGATTTCAAAACACAATGCGAAAATATATATATGATATAATTTGTGATATTGTATAAACAGAGAAACATGTACACAAAATGACTAACAACAACAATAATAGCAAAACAATCAAAAGTAATAATTATCCATTCAGGATTTTAGAATTATTTAATAATAATAATTACCAATAGTTAGAATTGAAATTAATTTAAATCACTTTTTGTAAATAAAAAATTAAAAGTTAGGAATAAACATTAAAAGTTTTATAAAATTATAGAATTATAGTCAACTGCTTCAAGTTACCGCCACTTTCGATTTTGTTTATATTAGAGCAGCAATGTAATTAGAGCTTATATTCTCCGTATCTTCTTTGATGTTCATAGTTAAGTTAATTTTCTCTTGAATTCTTAAGCTTTCGAGAGTGTACCGTTTTTTCCAAGATTTCTCTTTGTCCAATATTATTACTTTGTCGAAGTCCGGTTTATGTTGTCTCTCGGTGCAATGCTGAGATAGAGCTGTATTGTTTTTGTTCTTGTTGATGTCCGACATATGCTCAGCTATTCTGGTGTTGAGTGATCTCTTTGTTGTACCAATATATATCTCTTTGCAACTCCCTTCTTTATTTCCGTTGCAATTTATTTGATATACCACATTATTTTGTTGCAGCTTATTAATTTTGTTTTTGTTGTTCGAGAAAATTTTACGGATAGTTTGATTGGGTTTATAAGCACAAAAAATGTTGTCTTGTTTAAGATTTGTGGTCAAATTTCTATTATTAGATAATTTCGGTACAAAGGGTAACGAAAAATATTGTTTTGGAATTTGGTTATTGCTATTTTGAATATTTTTATTGTAACTTATGTTCTGTTGTTTGATTAAATTGTTAATTAGTCTGTATGGATAATTATTATTCAATAGAGTCTTGTAAATTTTGTCAATATTTTGTTGTTTAAACATTTGGTCACTACTATCTAATACCTTTTTGATGAAATTCTTCACAGTACCTAGTTTTTGGCTCATAGGTTGTGAAGAGTGAAAATTGATAAGTCGTCCTGAAGATATATCTTTACTGTACCAATTGAAAATTAAATTATTATCTCGTTTAATAATTTCAATGTCGAGATATGGGAGTTTATGGTCCAGTTCCTCTTCATATGTAAACTTGATTTTTGGGTGAAAATTATTTAATGTTGTCAGAATAATTTCCTTGTCAGATTTTTTGATAACCGCAAATATGTCATCAACATATTTGGTAATAAATTTAAAAATTATGCCCATAGTCTTGAGTTCAGCTATGGCTTCGTCAAGTAGCTTATCAAGTACTATATCCGCGATAGTAGGAGATAATGGATTTCTCATAGGCATACCAAACACCTGTTGGTATATCTGATCGTCAAAAATGAGGTAATTATTGTCTTTAAGACAAAAGTCAAGAATTCTCGAAAATTTGGCCTTGGAGATGTTTGTTGTATTCTTAATAATATCCCATTTTTCTAAGATGATTTTTGTAGCCAGGTTTGTAGGTATATTTGTAAACAATGAAATTACGTCAAATGAAATTAATATTTCGTTGTCTTCCAATTTAATGTGTTTTAATTTCTCAAGTAATTCACTGGAATTTTTTATATTGTAATCTGACGATATAAGTGGTTTTAGAATTTCTTTTCCAACATATTTTGACAGTTTATAACAAGGAACCATTGTAGAGTCCGCTATTGGTCTGAGGGGTACATTAGACTTATGAATTTTGGGTAATCCATATAGTCTAGGAGCGTTAGCTGTACTACAACTGCTATGTAGTACCCCTCAGACCAATAGCGGACTCCACAATGGTTCCTTGTTATAAACTGTCAAAATATGTTGGAAAAGAAATTCTAAAACCACTTATATCGTCAGATTACAATATAAAAAATTCCAGTGAATTACTTGAGAAATTAAAACACATTAAATTGGAAGACAACGAAATATTAATTTCATTTGACGTAATTTCATTGTTTACAAATATACCTACAAACCTGGCTACAAAAATCATCTTAGAAAAATGGGATATTATTAAGAATACAACAAACATCTCCAAGGCCAAATTTTCGAGAATTCTTGACTTTTGTCTTAAAGACAATAATTACCTCATTTTTGACGATCAGATATACCAACAGGTGTTTGGTATGCCTATGGGAAATCCATTATCTCCTACTATCGCGGATATAGTACTTGATAAGCTACTTGACGAAGCCATAGCTGAACTCAAGACTATGGGCATAACTTTTAAATTTATTACCAAATATGTTGATGACATATTTGCGATTATCAAAAAATCTGACAAGGAAATTATTCTGACAACATTAAATAATTTTCACCCAAAAATCAAGTTTACATATGAAGAGGAACTGGACCATAAACTCCCATATCTCGACATTGAAATTATTAAACGAGATAATAATTTAATTTTCAATTGGTACAGTAAAGATATATCTTCAGGACGACTTATCAATTTTCACTCTTCACAACCTATGAGCCAAAAACTAGGTACTGTGAAGAATTTCATCAAAAAGGTATTAGATAGTAGTGACCAAATGTTTAAACAACAAAATATTGACAAAATTTACAAGACTCTATTGAATAATAATTATCCATACAGACTAATTAACAATTTAATCAAACAACAGAACATAAGTTACAATAAAAATATTCAAAATAGCAATAACCAAATTCCAAAACAATATTTTTCGTTACCCTTTGTACCGAAATTATCTAATAATAGAAATTTGACCACAAATCTTAAACAAGACAACATTTTTTGTGCTTATAAACCCAATCAAACTATCCGTAAAATTTTCTCGAACAACAAAAACAAAATTAATAAGCTGCAACAAAATAATGTGGTATATCAAATAAATTGCAACGGAAATAAAGAAGGGAGTTGCAAAGAGATATATATTGGTACAACAAAGAGATCACTCAACACCAGAATAGCTGAGCATATGTCGGACATCAACAAGAACAAAAACAATACAGCTCTATCTCAGCATTGCACCGAGAGACAACATAAACCGGACTTCGACAAAGTAATAATATTGGACAAAGAGAAATCTTGGAAAAAACGGTACACTCTCGAAAGCTTAAGAATTCAAGAGAAAATTAACTTAACTATGAACATCAAAGAAGATACGGAGAATATAAGCTCTAATTACATTGCTGCTCTAATATAAACAAAATCGAAAGTGGCGGTAACTTGAAGCAGTTGACTATAATTCTATAATTTTATAAAACTTTTAATGTTTATTCCTAACTTTTAATTTTTTATTTACAAAAAGTGATTTAACTTAATTTCAATTCTAACTATTGGTAATTATTATTATTAAATAATTCTAAAATCCTGAATGGATAATTATTACTTTTGATTGTTTTGCTATTATTGTTGTTGTTAGTCATTTTGTGTACATGTTTCTCTGTTTATACAATATCACAAATTATATCATATATATATTTTCGCATTGTGTTTTGAAATCATAATTATTAAATAAAAAATATTTTAGATACCCCTGAAGATGTTGGAAAATAACCAACGAAACGTCGGGTGAAAAATGAAATAAATTGAATTTTATTTGCATCCTAATAATAAGACCAGAGTAGCCTAAAGAAAATTCTAACTAAAACAATAAAACGGACTGGTCAAAAATTCCATTATTAATAAACTTAAATATGTTTAATTTTTGTTAACTTAAACTTGTATAGAAATAATTCAAATTCCCTTCACCCGCTCATCAGCAGCAAAAAACTCAACATGAGAGTCATATATGTTTTATAACACTAGCACTACTCTATGGTAGTATTCCGTTCTGTCAAACCTTAAATTTCACATTAAACGTTCATCAAAGTGTGCAAAATATCACCTTAAGAAAATTGTTTAACGCCCCGTGATACATAAGAGGAGCGCATATCCATAGAGTTCTGAGAGTTGATTCATTCAAAAAATACATTAAAGGCCGTACACTGAAACTGTTCAACATAATTGACAGTCACAATAACACAGGCAGATACAAAGACATTAAATCCATCATTTCATAAAGCCCTCATATTCAGTTATCTTTAGTGTGGCTTAAAACTGTTCAGGTCGAGGTGATAAATCACCAACTCAGAATAAGGGTATATGATGGAAATAATTCAAAAATAAAGCTTACTTTTACTATATGCTAATAAGTTGACCTTAGCTAAGGATACACAAAAAGAAAAAAATATCGATAAAGAATTTTAAAAGTTTTATCCGAATCTTAGGAGTCTTACACTCAGAAAAATATGCTTTAACCACATACTAGTTGAATTAACCTGATTATTTTGTTAGAAAATGTTAATAAGAAATTTGAATTTTTATTTAAATGAAAAAGAATGAAAAAGACTACTTGGTAATACTTGAAACAGCATTTTATGATTAGCCAAATTACAATAAATTAACTAAAATTTTTGTTGTTGTCTTTTCATTTCTATTCGAACCCTTCTAACTTTGAAATAGTTTCTTTTCGTCAAAATTACAAAGATTTTTATTTTAAATTTTATTATTTAATTTTTAATCGTATATTTTAGTTTTAAATGTCTGCCTGATATATTTTTGTCTAGAAAGGTTTCTCAACTCTTCTAAAACGGCCTGAATTTTAATGTCTATATCTGTAAGAATATGTTCTATTATACGAGCCTTACTTTCAAGACAATCAATGCATTGTTAGCCTAACATAGTATTATTGTTGGTATTAATTCTCATACTTTCGGAATTTCGAACTCCCCTTAATACCATTGATAGTGCATACCACTACTTCTGTTGACTTTTATATCTGAGGATGCAGTTGTATCAAAATCTAAATGAATTGATCACATCATTTACAATTTTTTAGGATATCCAAATCAAAGCAACATTTTTAGGGACAATATTCTTGATATTTTACATCTGAAACTGTTCAATCTTTTAACAACTTTTAATAGAGAACTTTTCAATGTGGCATTTATAAAATAGCACAGTTCTTTATTGTTGACTGTTTTAATACAAAACTAAGTGTTATATTTTATAGTTTTAAATGTTAAAATCAGAAAAAATTAGCAATTAAATTTTTACTAAAGCTCCCAGTTGGCATATGTGAAGCAATGTTATGCTTATACCAACTCTATTCACTCAGCACAAATAATAATAATTTTAATTGTAATTTTGCTTATTCGACTTGCTCTCACTAAAAACTTATTCACACAGCATAGCTTAATTTTGTTTTAATTTTGTTTTTGATACCTGTTACCTGATAACTGATTGTGATAACCAAAACTTTTGTTATTATTTTTTCATTTCTATTCGAACCCTTCTAACTTCTAAATAGTTTCTTTGCGTCATAAGATGCTTCACTTTCGATAGAAAAAAAATTAACATTAAATGCAATCATATTTGTTTATTCCTAAAATAGCTGTTAATTTAATTAAATATTATTTATTGTAAACAATACATACATTATGCTAATATATTATGTATAGGCAAACTTGATTTGCCTATCATTGTACAGTTTAGTTAAACAATTCGAAGTAGTTACCATAACTACTTCACATTACCATACTTCACATTTCGGGCGTCTTATGCATATTTTTATTCTCATCGTGATTTCCTTCACTAGCTTCGATCGATGCAGTTTAATTAAAACCAGACACTTGTAAATGATCATCGAACTTAGGGCAAGCATGCATTGTAGCTAGAAACTGCCGCTCCGAGTGCCGCGTAAATGTGATTAAAACTGAAATCGTGAGCACTCTAAATCATCATCATCCTAATGTGTATTTATCTACAATAAACGTTAGAGATTAAGTAATACACTTTCAAAAGATTACTTAACGCAAACAATCCATATACATTATTCATAAATTAGGTTTTCGTAATATGTTTTCAGAGAAGCAAGTGCAGGTTGTTACTTGAAGTGACGTCTCATGCCACAATAAAGGTTGATTGACTCGATTATTAGTCCAACAATTACAGTTGAGATTAAAAGTTATTATTTATTATTTATTGTAAATATAAAAAAACAAAAAACTTATGCAGTTTAACATAATCGCATAGGTTTTGTAAATAGCAAAGAATTACTCAATTATATCATACTTTTTCGTATTTTCATTATTTGTTCGTTAAGTAATCACAGTTTCAGTTTTCCTAATTTCAAATTACGTTCAGCCATCGGCCAGACTTTTGCCGATGGAGCAAAATAGATAGATTTGTAGATAGATGTGTGCAACTTTTGAATTTTGAATTTTGAATTTCGAATTGAACGAATTAAACGAATTTTTATATTTTGGCAATAATAAATGAAAAAACTATACTTGGCAAATTGGTAATCTAAACAATTCGAAGCCCGGTTTATTTCACTATAAATAAATCCGCAGTTGCTAATTTCGTGGTGTATCTCGCATTGTATCGACTGTATCGAATGTACGAGTATTGTACATAAATTTCATTAAAAGCAGGCAAATGAGTGTTTGTTGTTGTTTTATAATTTGCACAATGATATGATTGATTATGATTTACAAAACATGTATATTGTGTATATTAGCTTATAATAATCTTTAATAATATACTAATTCAAATTTTTTGGTTTTTAAATTGTGTTGTCTCTACACTTATTTTTAGTTCTGCTGAATTCAGTTTATTATTATTACAATTTTTAGATGAAATTCATTTAGATGAAATTGTTTGCTGTGTTCTTGGCTTGGCAGCATGTAATATGAAGAAATATTTCACGATATCTTATATTATAAATCAACTTATTACAAAAATATTTTAATAGGTGATCAATTCACCAATTAACTTCACTAAACTGCAAGACTCACATTCACTTTGCCCGCACATATCTGATTCGAATAGCGCATACAAGTGAGTCCATGGAGATCTTGTCTGTTAAGAAACATTGCGATGTAGCCAAAGAAGGAATGCCTTAACTTACAATCAAAAGATATTCAACGTTTAAAACTTTTTTTCATAATAACTTACTTTAATATTCATACTGCGAAGTGACTCTAATAACTTAATTAATCGGTTGCCACTCAAATTAAGAGAAAAGTTGACATGACCCATAATACGTATATTGTAATTAATATGCATTAAAATTTATTGTAAAATACAATATAAGCATTGGGCAGAAACAACCGATGTCAGTGATAGCAATGTATATATTATTTAAAAAGTCACTTTGTTTTTAATATTTAATTATATATCTGATGTTAGTCTTAAGTAAATCACTTTGAAATGAAAAAACACTCCTTAATATTAAGATTAATTTCACACATTTGCAAATCTACAACTTTTGTTATATAAAAAAATTTAAATATAATTAAAAAAGCAATTGAAAAGATTATAATTATTTATAAATAATCAAACCTACAAATAAAACTTACACTTATAAGAAAATAAACATACATGATAAACATTACCCTTCTCATAACAATTTCTTGAAGAATCTAATTCTATTGCAAAATGCCATTCCATTCATGCCAATTATTTATATTCTCTCTCCAGAATCCGAGCCTTAAACTCTAGTAGCGATTATTTTCTCTATCTGTTCACTTTTACGCGTTCGTCTTTCCAAAATCCAACTCCTAATCTCTAAAAGCGATTATTCCCTCTATCTGTTCACCTCTATGCGTTCGTCTTTCCAGAATCTGACCCTTAATCTCGAGAAGTTATTATTTTCTCTATCTGGAAAACTCATTTTAATGGAAAAATGAGTTGTAACCTTCATTCAACAATTGATATAGGGCGCAATTTATACTAACTCACCGACTGGCTTTAACATATTACTTGGTTGTCCTTTTTTCTGCTTTCTGCTAAAATGTTACTTTATGATTTAAAGTACTATTTTATAGTTCAAAATATTATTTTATGACCTGCCGTCACTTTATACAATAATATATGTAGCACTTTTTAATATGTGGTTCTTTACGAATTTTGCAAAATTAGCTTTATTCAACAACTGATATAGATCATCAGTTTATAGTATACATACATATATTATAAACAAATGACTTTAAAAACCTTACTATAATAAAAATAATTATTTATTTTTCTTATATATTATTTTCCTAATCATATCCAAGTTTGGTTCTGTTTTTCATACCCAATTCTGAAGATGGGATGCAAACTGCCAATTCTGATCGGTACAGCTACATAATTTTTTACTTTTTTGTTATTAAATTGGAAATTTAGTTTCATTATGTGAGAAATTTTCTGGAAGTGAAAGATCTTATATCGGTGATATGAATTGGCCACTAATATTAGGTGATTTGCTACCATTTCACTTCTTTTGTGTATTTACATACAGGAGCATATTTATGCGATTAAATATCAAGCTCTCAGCACACAGAACCCCTAAAGACAAAATATCCATTAAATATACTAAACAAGTTATTGGCAGGGCCGGTCCCGCTTGGTAATATATAATTGTAGTCCACATATCCTAATATCAATTAGTAATTACCTCTAAAGCACATTTCTATATATTAACATAAATAAAAAATTAATTAAAAAACACTTAAAAATAATACTATATAATTTTGTGTTTAGAAGTAAGAAAAATATAAATATGCATAATGAACTCAGCTTCAAAACTTTTAATTTCATTTTTAAGATGAAAAAAATTAATTTAAAAAAATTATTTTAAATATTACAATTGTATTAAGTAAAAGGCAACTGTAATATTAAGAAATTCCAATTAATCTTTAATTCAAGGAGCTGAATGAATATAACCAATTAAAATCATTCAACCTTGGTATTGTCTACTAAAACCGGAAGAAGTTCAACGAAAATTGTAGAATTTAATTAACATGCAAAAACCTAATAAAAAATTAAAAAATATATATAAAAATTAATTATTTACATATGTCATGTAATGCCCGTAAAGTTTGATTGATAACTGCTGTTTACTCTCGGTAAATTATAATAAAATTAATTAAAAACTGTTTAACTATTTCTCAAAATTTTAACATCGCAACTAAATTAGCAATATTTGTTAAATATTTTATAATATTTTGCTTTTATATCATAAATCATTACGTAAAAATTTCCATTTTAAGCCCAATATGCTAAGCACTAATCTGTACCAATTTATAATGTAATACGAAAAATTTATATAATATGTATATAAATAAATACATAATATATTGTATTATGTGAAATAAATTTAATAATATATAATATATTAAATTATATATATATATATATTTATAATATAATATGTAATACATTACATTATATATTTATGTATAATATATTTTATATTTATTTATTCTATTACTTTATAATTTAATACAGATTAGTTCTTCGGATATTGGGCTTAGAACCTGCAAACTTTTATATATTATATATAATTATATATAATATAATAAATATAATAAGAAATATAATTAATTAATTCAATCATTCTACAGCTGGTTTATGATTTCGTTCTAATATAAACACAGCAAGTGAATTTGTTAATAAAACTTTCACAAAAAATAACAAAAAAACTCCAGAAAAATGTGCGAACATAAAAGTCAAGTACGTCTTTGAGACAGTTGGTTAAGAAGCGCTGACTCTGAGATTCAAATTTGGCAGTACAAATGAGACTTGCAGTGTCAAAAAATTATTTACGAATAATTGAATACAAGTACTATTTCTAAGATCACTGTATGTTGGGTATTTGGCAATACTCGAAACAGCTGTGTTAAATTAATTAAAATAATATAAAATAAAATAATTTTTGTTGTTATAGTTCACTACTTTTCGAAAAACCTCTTTATTAATTTATATATATAATTATATATAATTTATATGTTAAATATTTATGTATAATATGCACAATTATGTATATTATATTATACATAAATATATAATATATAAAAAAAGAAAATATTTTTTTAAAATTTTGTTTTCAATACTTAACACAAATTTTATTTCTATTTGGACTTAAATTTTTAAAATATTAAATGCCATACAAAAAATTACGATTCATTTTAATTTCACTTTTGAACTTTAAATTATGAATCAATTCAAATTATTTGATAATACATAAAATTTAGATATTATTATTAGTGGAAAAATACTATATCGAACAAAGAAGCTCTTTTGTTAAAAACAAAAAAACGAAATTTTTTTGTATGAAAAACAAAAGAGTTAAGATTGTATCTCATTTTGCTTATGATTGTTAATTTAATAAGACTAAATGTATTAATAATCCTGAACATAAACAAAAATTTTAATATAAAAACTGTCAGCTTATAAATGATTTTTTGAAAGGTATTTAAAACTTTTTTGAAGAGTATATTTTATATGTACTGGTAATGAATTTTTAATTTTAATAATAAATAATTATTTTAAATAAAATTAATTTAAAATATTATTAATAAATAAGTAAAAGGAACAAAGAAACAAATAATGATTTCATATAAAGTCATTGGAATTCGAAATCCTTTTATAGGATTAGTAAAAAGCATATACATGGGAAAATACTGTGGGCTACAAAAAATAACCAACCAAAATTTAGTCGAAATCCTACTAGACACTGCTGACAAGCCATTGCTGATTAGGCACCCTTGCCAAAAATTAGGTATCCCCTATTGTCAGTAATTAGAAGCAGCAATGAAGAAGAGGTAATATCAACAATTGAACACTTTCTATATGAATGTCCAGGCTTTTCAAAATTAAGTCATTTCACTATAAAATTCCACAAACTAACAAGTCCAGGGAATATCGTTAAAAATATGCATATTGCAAAAATAATATTATAAATTATTAGTACAGGTTAGTTTTAAAACTTTGATTTTCATATTCAGGCGTGTAGAAAGTAACGTTGGCTAAGCACAACCGGAACAAAAGAGTAAACTCTATCGGTAGTAAATCCAAATAAATAATACTTATTGAACGTACTTATAATTAAAAATAAAAATTATGAAAAACAAAAACAAAAAAAAATTATAAAGTGAACTCCTTAAAGGTTTATAGTGTACCAGAAATCGATATATGTATAGTTATTCAGAGGCCAATAAGTGTTTTTGTTCTTATTAAGTTTATAATGTCAGTGACTTTGATTTTTCACAAATTAATAGATTTCTGATTTCATTTAATGGTGTTTTTCTAATGTTATTTCTAAGAGCTAGTTAGCGCTTTAGCACCCTAAAACAAAATAGGCCTTACAGTTTATTTATACAAACAGACTTTACGCTTCGTATTCAAGTAAGCCATGCTACTGTTAAGAGCATATTTGGAGGAAGAAGAAAATCTGTTTCTTAGATCTTCTTCTTCAGATTTCTCAAGTATCTGTTTCTCTATAATATAAATATATGCATGTATATGTAATCTATACTATCGCTTTATGTATATATCTTTCTCTAACTTCATGATCGCTGGTAGTCTCAACTTTGATATGCATTCAAACTTCTATTACTCGTAGTACAATTTTGTTTTGCAAAGAAAAGGTTCAACTTATGGATACTTGGATTTAAAGAATTTTTTGTAATTGTATGTAATTTGCTCTCTAAACCCTGTTGCACTCTATTTAGTTCAAGTTATAGAAATTTTGAGTTATGGAAGTTTGACTGTATTTGATTTTCATTGCATTTTGCAATATCAGGAAATGTTTGGTTTTTTATTTTGACACCTTCATATGAAATTAGCACAATTAGCTATCAGCGATCGACAACTTGAAATACTTAAAGATATATCTAGATAAAAAATTGATCTGCTGTAAATATGTACAGGCAAAAATATTATAAATAAAAGTGAAAGAAAGTTCATTCCATTAGGCAGAAGTTAGAAATTAGAAGAAACTGTGATATATTTGTGATATAGTTGGTAGTAGCTATTGAAGAGAAAATAATGTCCCCACAAAGAAGTCCATATACTATTACCTAATAAAGTCGAAAAACATATCAAAAAGAAAGGCTTAAAGCAAATGTTGAATGGATTAAATTACTGAAGTATGATTTTATTCAAAATTATTGTTTAAGATGAAAATATTGATTCCGCAGAATAATTCTTAGCTTCATTATTCAATAAAAAATTTGAAAAAATGTGTATATCATAAGATTGCCATTAAAAGTCATTAATTTATTATAATTTTTGAAATGTGTTGAATAAACTCGAATTAGCTCGGAAATAGTAAATAAAATCAAAAAGTTTGCATTCTAAAAAACCTACTAACATTATAAGATACACAACGTATGGCTGAGTAACTGTTTTTATTTAAATCTCTATTTAAATAAAGTTATTATAGTTTACTTGATTAATTCTCAACTATTTTTGTTCTATTATTTACATAAACTCAATGGAAAAAAATTCATCAAAAATTTTATTAGAATATCAAAACTCACTTACTACCAGATATCTAACAGATATCTAAGCGTCTAAGATTGTTTGACTCAATGCAAATTTTTCTATATCTTAGCACAACTAAGCATAGTAAGCATAGTTCGAAATTACGAGTATTTTAACAAGTATATACTCGTATGTACATTTGTTTAAGTAAATAACTTATCTTTTGATGTTTCTTTTTAATTAACATATTTTAAATTCTTAAACAAACAAAACGTTGATTTGTACGTACGAGTATTTATGCAACATTTGAGAATTGTCGAACTATAGAATGTCTAACCAAAAAATATTAGAATATCCGGATATTGAACAAGTTCTAGCATTTGAATAACTGCGAACATGTGTAAGAACTTAAATGAAATAATTAATTCTGCAATTATGTCGGATTATGTTTTTTGTGATTCAAGATTTTTCAAGTATAGAAAAAAATCACCTCGCTCAATAATTAACAATCGGAAGAATAAATAGATTCCTTTAATAAAGGTCTTTTTTTCTTATGCTAATAACAAGCAGCTTAATTCATAAATGAAAATATACTAATTAATTTTACATGTATGTGATGTATGTGATTATCATGTAAATCAAGAATAATTTAATATTATTTATGATTTAATAATAGAAATAATTAATAGTGTAATGGAGTTTATAAGGGTTTACTCAGGTCTTCAGAAGTGGACTTTTTGTGATACCATAGAAAATTTTTAAAGTATTAAATTTTAAATTAATTAGTATTATACAAGTATTTTTAAATTAACTTAAAACTAAACTAAAACTAAAAACTAATTAACTAAAAATTGTTGGTTTTTTCATTTCCTTTCGAACCCTTCTAACTTTTAAATAGTTTCTGTTCCTGATAAGACGCGTCACTTTCGGTAAAAAAAATAGCATTATTAAAATTAATGTTATAGGCTGTCATGTGCCTCTTCTTAACTCTTCGTCAGCTGTATACTTCACAGTTGTATAGATATCCCTGTAATCCGAAACCCATACCATAGCAACAGATAATTAAACCTACATAATTCTTTATAACCTTCAAAAAAACATTAAAAAATATTATTCCGGTGAATATATAAAATTATTTTTATTTATATTTTTTTCTTTATCTTACCATTGTTAGCTGAAAGAAAGTCAATGCTATAATATTATTTTTATTATAGCAGAAGGAAGAAAGTGCTACTGAGTGCTACTGAGTACAATCCATTCAAGCCCACAATAATTTTAAGTATTTAGTCACTTGTTTACATATATGATTCATTGCGATATGTCATTCTTAAGTGACATATCGCAAAAAAAAAGAAAATAAATTTAAAAAAAAAGACAATATATGATATATATGTGTGTAATAAAAACAGTGAACACAGTAAGAGTACAAGTTTATAAATCTAATTTATGATATTTAAAAATAAAAATCTTAGCATACTGATAGACTAACTGCAAATGGGTTATAATGAATTTTCTTCTCCCTATCCCTCTTTGAAAACCATTCTGGTTCAATATAAAATTTTACCCAGCTTTTTCAAAAAGATATTAATAAAGTTTTATAGTTTTAATGTTCTGGAGAGCATGATATTAATTAAGCAGATAGTTTTGCTCTAAGTCGTCGCTACTCACAATCTAAAACTTTTATATTTAGCAAATCTTTAGAAAAATATTCATATCAAACAGTCTCCCATTATATCTCAGATCAATTCTTAGGAATAGTTAATTCGTACTTGATCAGCTGCTTCTGATGTTTTGCAGACTTTTCATTTTTCTATCGCGCATATGATATGTAGGGTCTCCCAACCTAAAGTTGTTTACTAAATGAATCTGTAAAGAAATATAGCATAAAGAATATAATATATGTAAATTTAATTTAATTTACAAAAAAATGGATTTATAAAAAGAATAATTTTTCCATATTTTAATTTATGTAAACTACTTATTTATATTAACTACTTATGTGTTTAAAAAAGTACAATTAAATATTTCCCTATAAATTTTCCTATAAATTAAATTGTTTTTATTATTTTTATTAATTCTTAATTAAATAAACGTTTGTTGTTGTTTATTTCTGTATGGGTTAGGTTAGATTAAGGGGATACATCTAATCGGAAAAACCTGTTACCCATTGTGATACCCTCAAAGTTACCACTAACTTTGAGATACTGCAGCTACAGTAATTGCTATTTCCGGGGTGATCGACTCGCCTTTTATCAACCAGTTTTTTCTGTCTTATAATGCACTGTTTTTTATTCAATTATATTTTTCGAATATCTAATCAGCAGTAATAACCGGCTTTTTATCCCATTTCCATATAATTATATTATTTCAAAAGGTTATTGAAACTGCGTAGCAAGCGTAGCCAATACACAATGTCAATGTCTGAGAAGTGACAAGAAAAAACATTAATGCCTATATCTAAACCCCTACGCGAAAACCACAAGTCGATTTATCGATTTATTGCTCATCAATACTGCCGATTAAATATCAGTACTGAACTTTATTTACATCAAATAATTAGAAAAAGCCAAATAATTGATCGTAGTAGTTTATACCATTATAACTACGTGTGCTTTTCTTGTGTGCTTTCGAGATGAATTTGAATACATTCGATAAGTATATCTTCATTATTTCTTACACGACAGTGAAGAAACGAACTCTTAGGCATTTAAGCATTCTCTGTAGTCCAGAACAAAGATATGGAAAGTGGTTAATCGATTACAGCTTATCTTCTAGTTCAGCTTAGTTCGATTAGAGAGTCCAATTGATTAAATATTTTTATTTTTTTCATAAAATGTCAATCGTTAGCTAATAGTTGTATATAGTTTATTTATTTATTTTTAAACTAATGTAACTGAAAAAGAAATTGTAAATTTAGTAATTAAAATAAATATAAATAATACGAGGTCTGTCTTTTAAGCCTTGCCCCTAACAATGAAAACACAGTGGTTAATCTCTGATGACCAATACATTTTCACATTCGATTGAAACAATTTTCGGAACAGTTTTGCCACTTTGAAGTGTCTCCCAAACCAGGTTTTTGAATGTCTGACCGGTCTGCTCTTGTAAAACACTTCTGTTTGCGTTGATGTGTGGGAGCTCTGGGAGCTTTGTTGTGGTGGAGCATACTATTCCTTGGACGGTTATTTTCCCTAAATTCTCCGAAGACTTTCGGGAAACAAATACTTACATAACACTCAGAATTGACCTTTCTACATTGTTGAAGTGGTACAGTTGCGAGACTAACAAAAAAGCCTTCGTATTAAAATAGTTCGCTGTGCACCATAGTTCGCTTTGAAGCATCGACACTATAATACAATGACCCATTGCCACTCGTACTGAAGGTTTATTGAAATTCAAAAGATCTTTTGTTCATCTAGCATCCTAGTGAATTCACGTTTTCGCAATTAATCCTTAAGTCTTTAGCTGCCGCATTTTATAAAATTTCAATATATTTTTTGTATATAACTTTTTAATTAAATTATTCTCAGTGCATTATTATAAGCAAAACTTCACTTAAAATTATTATATTCTGAATGTTTAATTTGTTTTTAATAAAAACAATTCTATGTCAGACTCAGTTAAATTATGGTCTTTCAACTCATTGTGTTTATGTTTTTTCTATAATACTCATTTATCTAGTTGCATATTATTTTTTAATAAAAATAAAAATAAATATCTTAATTGTTATTTTCTTTTTATTAATTCAAAGTTTATTTTAAACAAGTAAGGTGTTTTACATAAATCAATTTAAAGTAAGATATTCAAATGTTTACATAATTTGTTGTCAATTTACATTATGAACAATTTACAAAAAAAACCAAAATTCTGGCGGTCTTTTTTTATGTATGTAAATATATTAATTTATTATTATTTAACTTTCGCGTTCTTACTAACAAAAAAATACCGTGAAATAAAATTTTAAACGAAAGACTTAAGCAACGAACTCGTTTTGGAAAATCAAACAACTTCTTGGTGTTTACCAATAGATTAACACCAAATTTTAAGGCCCTTTTAACTACTGTATAATGTATAATGTATTTTAAAATAATTTAAATAAATTCCGAATTTTTATTAGTAATTTATATATTGTTTGAACTAAAACTAAATCGCATTTCATAGAAACACAAACAGTGCATAATATCAGTAATGAGATGTACCACAAAATAACCAGGAAGAAACTAAATACAAGGCTCGAAAAATTCAAAAAGGTTACGACATAACATACCTAAGTGCAAAATCAGTTTGCCATTTTTATAATGAGTTTTAAGTGTAATTTTCATATCTCCAACAAGCATTTGTTTGATGATTTCGAAATGCCCAGCTTCTCAATATCTTGCATTAAAATAAACATTTTTTGGTTTTTCTGTAAATAGCTTTTTCTGTGATCTAATTTATGCGTTTTATATTAAATTCAGCCTTAAAGGCGAATAATTTATAATGCAATTTAAAAATTATTTCTAATAGTTTTCTATGTTTTATATTTTACCCAAAAAGTTTTATTCTTTCCTAACAAAGTAAGAGTCTAGTTACTATTATTCATGTGTACTGATTAAAAATAAAAATAATTTAAAAGTTGGACAAATTTATTACACTTTTCTCAATTTAAAATTTTTTTTAACTTCAAGATACATTGATAAGCAAAAATATTTCATTTTAACGAACACTATTTGAACTTTACACCAACTAAATTGGTGTTTCCCCCCAGTCATAAAAATATTTATTTTTTATATAATGTTATTAATTCTACACTTTTACAGCAAACTTTTAGTTTCCAGTTGTTGATTTTAAGTGTGATTGATTATCACTCATTAGACGGTTAGTAGTTTTGTTATGGATTTACCTTCTCCAATTTAAGTGGGTCCACTAAGTTTGCAAAAATATCAAAGATGTCAAAATTTTAACATTTTCTCTTTCTTAACTGTGATATTACTATCATAATAGAAGTACAAATTTTTTGTTTAAGATTCTTTATCTATCAGATCAACCATTTAGTATATTGGCCAACCATCACCAAATGTAATCTATATAAAAGTAAAAAAAGTCATAATATATATATTTAAGCATTGATATGATATATGAGAGAATATACATTTAGTGAACAGCAGAATTCTCCAGATCCAAAACTTTCAAACATGTTTGTGGATGAAGACTTTTATATATTAATAGTTACAAAAGCCATTGTATTCAATTATATATTTAAAATAATATTTATATTATTATTAGTATATATAATTTTAAGTAAGGTTAAGTTATACCAGTGATCCAAAAGCATCCAATTAGGCTAACTGATCTATTGTGTTACCGTATAAGAAAAGAACTTAGAACTTTAAAACCCACCTTGAACCTTTAGCAAAGCTTGAAATGCCTACATTTAATTTGTCTTATTCAAGTTTAGTTTTGATATGTTTTTTTTTTGTTGATATTTGCACTTACTGTGTTATTAAAATTAGAACGAACGCATAAACGGCAGCTGTACAAAATAAAATAATTGCAATAATATGTCCGCTCAATGTAGAATCGACAGTAAGCTGCGAGTGCTTATTTATTACTCGCGAATTAAGGCACATATTAGAAAGGAAAATAGTAAGAAATTGAATACTAAGTAAATAAAAAAGATAGTAATATAAAAATTAGAAATATCTTTGAAATAATAATAATTTGTTATAAAAGCTGTATAACTTAACAAAATCACAATAAATTGTTGCTTCTTTCAAATTTCAACAATAGTTGCGTGTAGTTTTTTTTTTGCAATTGTTGTCAATATCAAAAGCATATAACTAAAAATCTTTATATCTCGAGAACTAAACTATATTGACTTAAAGCATATAGAGGAAAAGTTGCTCTGAGTGTTGAAATCAAACAAATTTTGACGCATGGAAATTCGATATATTCTGATAATGACAACCGTGCTCTATTAAACTATCTTATAAGTCCTTGTACTATAACATATATATAACAATTTTTATGAATTTGAAAAATTTTTTTAATTATTTATGATCATAATGAATACTCGATATATAGTATTTCTGTTAATATTTAATATATTAACATTAGTGATGAGTTACTTAACTGAATACAACTTACAACATAACAACTTCTTCAAATTAGTTTTGAAGTATAAAATTCATTACATATATTAGTTGAAGTTGAAGCATATATCAGCACATACTCATATATTTTAAGGCAAATAATCCTATGCCATTTCAGCTTAACTCTTTGTTAATAAATTTTATGTACCAAAAATCGTTAAGATAATATTTTCAATGAATATAAAAGTTAAAAGTAAAAACTTTTACCGCTGAATATGGCACAACCTCAAAAACATTTTCAACAAAATGTACACAAGACGGCGTGTCTTGCGGATGATGCGATATACATATGTACAAATTGGTTAAGAGTTTTCCTAATACCCGAGAAACACATAAACCTACTTTGCAAGCTGCAAATTTCCATTGCATCAAAGAAGAAAATCATACTTTACAACATTCGAAAGTGCAATGCATTGTGCAATGATGCAACATCACAGATTTATCTCGTCTCCCTTGAGTGACTTTAATGATGTAATAAATGCCGTCATCATACATCGGCATAAACTGTAATGTGGCTTACACTTACAGATATTTGAAGAAACGCTATGCCTTTCGAAAGATTCAATAATATTAATCAGTCACTCTTAGATTAATTTTGTGCCTTACCTTTGTCCACCTTATAAATGATAATCACATATTTCACGACAAATTGTCTAAAGTTTAAGAAAATAACACACACTCAGTATAAATGATTATTCTAGAAAATCTTTCGAACTATTTAATTGCAGTTGCTTAAACTCGATTAGACTCGACGAATATATGGCAATGCACTCACTTACTTTTTCATGGAGATTATTGGGTTTTTACAGGTCATTTGATCTTGCAACCATTTTCGGTCAGCCGTCTGCAACTCAACTCAATATTAGCAACAGCAACTTTGAGCGCGGCTTTCAAATTAACACTGCAATTATGTCCAAATACCTGCACTGCTACTTGAGATAGCAAAAAAGACATCTAAATCGCACATTTGAAAAGTTGAAATATGTAAAAACTTAATAAAACGTTGTGAGGTTAGAGAGAATATGGTTAAAAATTATAGAATAAGCCACTGTATTTTTATTTCAAATTAATTGCAGTAATTTTTTCATTGCTAATAGGCAAAGTGTAAACGTTTAAGCTAAGCTTTTGCATTGAGTGACGCAGTACATTGATCGAAGTGACTTCATGAGCATTGCCAAGAAAATCCGAATTACTGCAATTAATTTCTAAACAATTTATTGACTTTGCTTAGTAGTAAACTATAATTCTGAAGTGCAAATAACTGCATTTAAATAAGATTGAACTTGTTTCGACATGTTTTGAAATATTGTTTGGCATATTTTGAAATTTTGATTGTAATCAATGTTACATTTTTTATAATGTTTTATAGAAACATTTTATAGAGAAATTCGCAATATACACATTTTTTTTAAATCTTTCGAACATTCATTTAAATGTTGATTTCATTTAATTACTATATGACGTTGAGAATTTTGTATGAAACTATATCGCTTAAAACAGATGAGAAAAATATTCAATTTATATTATTTACTGATATTGACTGATATTGGCCTACAAATCACCCTGGTATATATTACCTTACGTAAAATCAAGAATTCCTAATGTACAGATAATGCAATTACTCTTGAAATATGAACGATCAAAGAAATAGTTTTTTTTTGACCGATATACATTCTGTATACTATATATTCAGATTTGCTAGATAGGTATATCATTAAAAGCAAAAAAATAATATTTTACAAACAGCTAATATTAATGGCCTTAACTGGTAGTGGTCCACAAACCTCCCTGATATGTAAGTGAGGTAAAATTGAAAGGTGAATTAATGTGATTACTTACAAAAAAAAACGATCAAAGAAATAGTTTTTTTTTGACTGATATACATTCTGTATACTACATATTCAGAATTGCTAGATAGGTGTATTATTAAATACAAAAATATAATATACAAGTATAGTTAAATTGGGAATTCTTGTTATATAAATAATGTGATTACTTACAAAAATGAACGATCAAAGAAACCGTATTTACTGTAACTATACCAGTGACCCAATTCTCCAACAATTTTTCGCAAAATGACTGAGATGTGTTCTTTAACACCTTCTGTGCACTTTTTTACGATCGCTTTGAAATACCTTTTGAGTAAAGCTGTTCTAAGAAATGCAGCACTCATGGACTATTAATAACCAAATAGTCTTATTTTTGAGGTTGAGGAACATAAAATATCTACACACACCCATTTTGCTTTTAGCAGAAGATAACCCTGCTTCCTCGTAGTGTTATTTTCGGATACAAAAAAGTCACAAAAAAGTTGGAATATCGTGCATTTTCTAAGACTTATGTGCACCGGGATTAAAAAGCCTCTTGTCGATGCATTTGATAGGTCTTGGAAGATGGTGCCCTATTTTACTTATGTTTTCTAAATTACTATAACTGATTTTTTATTTATTAAATATTTATTAAGTTATTTTTTATTTTCTATGTTGCAGGCTATTTCACATATAACATCAAAGAAAACCAGCTTTCATCGTTATGGTTTAAATAAATTGTTAGATTCTACGAATTCAAAACCACTGGTTCGTATGACTGCTAGGGAATTCATGTTTGATTATAAGTCTTCCTTAATAACGATAGGCAATACATTTTTATCAAATTGGATATATTTTGAAAAAGTTGGTCTCATCGATAGAGTAAGTATAAATTATGGTTCAGAATTATAGTGCAAATGTTAATGAAAATAATATATTTAGATGTATGATTTTGGAGGCGATTATGAAACCTTTCATACTGGAATACCAGATGTTAGCATATCTGGCCTTTACGCTACATATCGTGGTTCTGAAAATTTAGCACAATGGAAGGGTGAACATTGTAGTAATATTGGTAATGCTTCCGATGGTACTAAGTTTAAGAGTTTCCTCCAACCGAACGACACAATCAAATTCTTTAGAAAGAGCATGTGTAGACCCATTAATTTGGTAAGTTATTTGATTTTCAGAAGTTTATATTTAAATTTAAAATTTATATTTAATTTGAATTAAAATATAATTAATTTTATATTTTCTTAATATAACAATATTTAATATTTTTGAAAATTAAAAATTTAAAAAAATTTAAGAGTCTGATAAATACTAAGATGTTTATTAGTTTGTTTAACTTGCAATATTTAAATTAGAAGAATATCAATATAAAAACGTTTTTATTTGATTCATGTTATATACTTTTTTATTATTTTTTTTTTTGATAGTATAAATTGATTTTTAACGTGCGTTAAAGAAACTAAATTCTTATTTATAAACTATTATTTTCATCACAGATGTATTTTTTAACAGTAATAAATTACAACAAATTTTAAAATATATAAAATTACAAAACATTTGTAAAGAATTTTTTATTTATTTTTTCTTTAACTGTCTTTTTAGCATCGAGTTGGTGAGGAGAAAAAATATGGAAGCTTAACAGGATATAAATATGTTTTTGAGGAAAATGCTTTCGATAATGGTGCAATCAATCCAGATAATAAATGCTTCTGTCGACAAGGTAAGTCAAATAAAAATAGTAAATAATTATTAACCTTTTTTTTTTGTATAAAATTAATACGCAATTTAAATAAATTTAAATAAAGTATAAGAAGATAAATTTTATAGTTAGAACCATTTCTAATAGACATAGATACTTTGATTATTTTATTTTATTTATAAATTAAGTACAATAATATTAAAAGTTTTCAGTTGCAAACAATTTACAAAAAATTTCTTACTTTTTATAATCGAATAAAATATTTCCTAAGTAATGCAATGGGGTCAATGTCTATACACAGACAAAGTATATTTCCTAATTAAGCTGAGGTCACTTCACGTGCAACAATTTATAATTATTCCATGATATGCTATATAGTATAATAAATCATAAATTAGTTTTTATTTTATAAAATAATTTCCATTAAAAAACGTGCACTTTAAATTAACAAATTAACAAAGCACTTTTTATACCACGGCATTTAATAGCAGCACAAGTCTACTACTGAAGTAGTAAATTATACGCGATGTACTATAAATGAATATATTATTGTAAAGTACATTACACCTGGCAGATATTTCAATAACTATAAAAATGTGTTCAATAACGTTAAAGCAAATGTTTTTTGTAGCAATTTTGTGTACAAAACTTGCTTGCCGGGATATAAATTTGAGCATAAGTTTGTGTTATTGCTTAGTTGCTTATAGGTGAGCATTGTTCGCACATTGCATATGATGGCTTTAATTGTTTTTGTACAACTATAAGAAAAGTTTTATATGCATAGGCAAAAGAAGTGCATAAAGTAAAGAATTGTGTGAAATCGTAAAGCTAAGGTTATTATAAAAACAAAAATCTAAAGAGTATTACGAGCTTGACATTCTTCTTATACATGAAAATATCTCTACACAACTTATTATGAATTTCAATTCAAAAGTTGAGACTACCTCTCACTGAGATTACCTTAAATTTGTTATAAGTTTTTACGGACAAAAATCAAGAGTAGCGTGCTGTGTTATTCATCTACGCGGGAGATTACCGTTCACACAATAAAGTGTGAAATAATGTATTATTATTTATGGCCTGGACTCCCCCACCCCCAATAGCTTTTTGTACTTAAAGAGTTTTAAACATTTGTAGAGTAAGTCTCTTAAACGGTTATTACACATCATACTTGGTGCTACGACTTGGTGCTACGACTTGGTGCCTTGAAAGGAAAATTTGTGTCAAGTCGCAAAGAAATTTCCTTTCAAGGACTCGTAAACGTTCCACTTGGGCGGAAGTTACCCCAAAAGGCAAACTTCCGAAATGTAGCGTTCTTAATGACCTAGGTCATGTGTGGGATGAAGTTGTGTTTCGGTGCGAACACAACTCCAAGGTATTTAAACTTGTCGACTAATTGGATGGGTGTAGCATCAATATGCAAATTGAAGTCGTTAGCTTCGAATCGTCTTGAGCTATCGGTTCGCCTACCCGTAAAGGAATTGAAGATATTTTGTTGGGGTTAAGTTTGAGTTTCTAGGTGGTGTAGTACCTGGAAAGATATTCAGCATGAGAATTTGGATATGATGTACACTAGACAATCTTCGGCATAGCATAATTGCTTAATGGGGTTGGGAGAAAGGGAATGTATGAAGTGTAGATGTTAAAAAGGCGGGAATTAAACACAGAGCCTTGAGGGACGCCTGCGCCGACAGGGAATGTGAGGAATAAAGAGGACCCTACACTGACTTGGCAGGTTCGACCGGTAAAAAATTGGTACTTGACGCTACTTAGCGTGAGTGGTAGACCGATTCGGACTAGAAGAAAATCAAAATATACCAAATTTTTCGTCAGACTTGCTCATTTTTTTTCGTATACAATCAGATTTTTATCGGCTAACATGGAAATTTCATTCTATTTTAAGGAATAGCAGTAGAAACATCGTTTAAATGCATGCATAATTTAATTTTGTAGTATACTCGTATTTGTTGTTGTTTTTTTGCTGAGGAGTTTTGAAAATAATTTTGGCAGTGCATGATGTGTAATAGTAAGTGACGTCGCACTAAGTTGTAACACCAAGTATAATGTGTAATATCTGCTTAATCGGCTAATATTAACGCAACAAGTATAATAATAGGAATTTTTCTAAAAAAATCTGAAGAAAGATCAGCAATTCCTATAACTCTTAGAATTGTTGATCTCTAATACAGACTTTGTACTGGAACATTATTATCATAGTTAAAAAATCATTATTAAATTCTTAATCTATGCAAATTAAATGAAATAATTGTTTAATTACAATTCAAGAGTACATGTTTTCCCTTTCTACGTCAGAATTATAGATGAATTAAAAATATTCCGCCAATTAAATTATTGTGTAAGAGTATGTTATATGATTTCCCTTTCTACGTCAGAATTATGGATCAATTATAAATATTCTATCAATTAAATGCATTTTAATTTGTTTTGTTTTAATATTTTAATTTCACTTATAAATTTCACTTATTTCAACAAAAATAAGTAAAGTCTAGATTAAATAAAATTAAATCCGCATCTAATATTTTAATTTATATAGTCAAAGAAATACGAGTTTGCAAAGCGAGCTCATTAATGGAATTAAAAATTTTCCGTAAAAAGAAATGTAAAAATTATTAAAGAAATAACAACTATTTAATTTTATTTATACAAAATTATAGTGGAATATTTTCTCTATGAATATTTATAAGCAGTAGTCATTATTAAGCAAATAAACTGCGTTTGCTCTGTCATACTAAATCACAATTGACATCGCTAATCGCATTGAGTTCTTGATATGCAAATACTTTCACAGTCTGTATTTAAAGTCATTTATTAAAAAGTTGAATCAAAATTTACTTAAATACGAAATTAATTTAAGTTGCTCTTAATTCTATAAATGACAAATGAATATCAAAATTTTATATTTTTTATGTGTAGATCAAATAAGTTGATAATATTTGATATCCTATTTGACACTATATCAGAAACACTCATTCTAATTACTTTGTAATTCTGGTAATTAATATTCAGAAATAATACAAACTAACTTAGCTGAGAATGTGGCATATTTTGTAAGTATTTTCTACATAGATAGATAAGAGGTACACCTGACAGTTCGTCTCATATAAATATGATCGCCCACAATGACCTCGAGAAATCACCTCAATACACCATTTTATTCAAAAGTGTTTACTTTGTCATATTTAATATATTTCTATTTATAATTGATTTATTTATTTATTTATTACTTTTAGGTAAATGCCAACCAAGTGGCCTAATTGATGTCACCGATTGTTATTATGGCTTCCCAATTTCACTAAGTTATCCACATTTCATGGAAGGTGATCCTGATCTGCAAAATAACATAACCGGTTTGACACCCAGCAAGGAAGCACATTCATCCCAATTCATAATACAACCGGTAAGTTTAGAGCAAAAAAAAACACCACTTAAGATGAAATAATTTTTTTTGTTAAGCTCGTTAACTTCATTGTAATTAATTATAATTGATTTTAAATTATTTGACGTAAAATAACATTATTAAATAGCAATTGAAATCAATTGATTGATTTTGACTTCAGAGATATCGTCACTAAGAGGCACCTATATCTAAAGTGATACATTAGCAGCAATTATTTTCATGTACTTTAATAATTTTTTAACTTTTAAATTGTTTAAATTGACTTTTGATTATAAAGACAACCTATTATTAAAATACTAGTAAATGAAATATTCATCAGAACAGCATATCACTAACTTAACTTTGAGACTGCCAAAGGACTGGCTTAATTTGCATTTAGTAGGTTAATATTAGTCATTACGATTTATGACAACCATTTATTTATTATCAAGAAATACTAATTAAAAATAATTTGTAAATCTAATTAAAATTAAAAACGTTTTGCTTTAGACTTTTAACTTATTTTTCTCTTAAGAATAAATAACTATAGATGTCACAGATGGCAGATGTAAAGTAATTAACGATTTATAAAATTCGTAAAAATCGTTCTTCTTGTTAATTTTATCTAAAAAAATCTAAAAATCCAAATGTTTTTATAAATTTGTTTACAAGAAATCAAGTTTTCCGATTCAGAATGAAAAAAGAATTCCATAATTCATTATGAAAAGTTTGTGTTAGTACAGTGAAAACTCTTGAACTCGATCACATATCATCAATCGGTCTATCCGACCAAAAAGTGTTAAGCTAATCCAAATAATATGAACAAACCTTTCATTTTGGACTTTCAAATGTTTTCTCTATTGGAGTTGTTCGTTCAACAGGAGATCTCTGTTTCCATTAAAAGAGTTTTCACTGCAAATTCCTAATAAGTCCATACAAAGAGTGGAATTGACGAAAACATATATTTAGATTATTTCAACTATTTTTACTTAATTGCTGTAAATAATTCAATAAGAAAATTTAAATAATAAAAATATAAAAATATTTAATTCAATTAATGATTTTGTAGTATACAACATGTTGGAATAAAAAAACAAATTATTTTATTTACATATTTATGAAGTGTGCTTAACAAATTTACATTTATAGACAATAATTATTTTTTATCTAAGCGTCATAATAACAATTAATATGGACACTACTTTGCATTATACAAGTAACAGAATCTTTATACTGACAACTCAATTAGAAATTTTTGACATATTAATTTTACATCGCCCTAATAATCACGAATTTCTCAGTAATGATTCATGCAGTTTTAATTGTTTTTTTTTTGTTATTTATGCGTAATTAATTACACTTAATAATAGTTGTTCTATTGAATTTAATTTAGTAAACTGTTGCAAACATATTAGAATATACCCAAACTATGCCAACTTGTAACAAGTATTCAAGCAGATACGACTAACTAAGTTTGTAATCGACATGACCCAGTAAAACCTCTTAAAAATTATCACTCACAGCCTTGGTAGAGAAACGCTGTCAATATGTGATTTGTTGTCCTTCAACTGATAATAACCTAAAACGGTCATTCTTACTTTTTGTGCGCTAAACAACACAGCTAATACAATAGCCATTGAATAGGTATAAGACCCATCCCTTTTTTGAGATGTGTTGACTTGTGGTATAGTATCCGCCGTTTGCGGGTTAAAGCCTATAAGGTTTGAAATTTCATTTCCTTGTACTGAGCAAATCCTTTGTAATTTTTTTATGTGTCATTTTCATCGAATGAGCTTTGTATATAAAAATATTGTTCCTCTATTTCATTGTTTATTTATAAAGATGTTTTTCGAAAAGTAGTGAACTATAACAACACAAATTCTTTCTTATATTATTTTAATTAATTGAATTTTGAGTTGTTTGAAGTATTGCCAAATACCAATCATCATCTTGGAAATAATTCTTGTATTTAATTATTTATAAATAATTTTATGATACTGCAAATACCACGAATCAAACTCGTGCCCTGTTAAATTTGATGCTCAGAGTCAGCGTTCATTAGCCAAATGACCCAAAGCCGTACTTGACTTTTATTTATTTCATTTTAAAATATATTTACGACTATCAGCTTAGAGATCGCATAAGGGATATTAATCTGTTATTCTTCTGACAAGAACATATTGCTATGCGAATTTACTGTTCACCTATTTAATTTATATATATATTGATATGAGTTGGACTTGTTTGTCGGCTAATATGTGCATCCGGTTAAATCTAAAACTAACATTTTTCAATAATTAATTTTCTTTAATTGAGAGGGATATAATAATAAATTAAATATGTCCGTTTCACAACTACCTCAAACAGTAATATTAGAATTACTAAATCAATTTATAACTGTAGCTGATTATTATTAACTTCAAATCAAGAGATTAAAATTCTGTAAAAAATTATTAAATAATCAAATAATTTATTATAGATTATTTTATAAATATATCAGTATAGATATAACTTTCAAAATAAAGTTTGAGACTAAAATGTATTCAAATTGTTATTAAATGTTTTCCTTTTTAAGCACCCGGGTCGGCTCATACTTTTTTGTATAGAAGTGCTACCAATACGTAAGATTGATCTGATCAATAAACTGGTTATGACGACTTCAAAGACTGTTCCAACCTATATAAAATTAATAGTCCAATTTTCCCTTTACAATTGAGAATAAAAAGGTTATTACCCATCAATATAGATTAGTAATTTCACTTTATTTGTTATTATTTATCTTAAAAAACAATTCCATGAACTTAAGAAAATTTAAGAATTTAATCAGTGTAATCAGCTTAGAAGTTTCACGTTCAGAGGATCGTAAATTCGCTGAAAGGACCCGATATCGAAATGGTGTTAATTGCACTAAAAATTGACTATTCTAGTCTCATCTTTGTTCAAAGTAGTTACCTAAAATCAGATATAACAACTTTTTTAAATGTCAGCATATTTATTTCTAAATATTCACATAATCAACTTTCATATTTTTTATTTGTGTTAAAACTACTTCTAGGGTACTATATTTCCGATATAAAAAAATTGTTGACCTTCTAATTTTCCATTTGTGCAAATATTATTCGAATATGTAAAATACGTATCACTAAATAAATTCGTAGGTGTCAAGGAAAACAATAGCATTTAAGTAAAACTTTCTTTAACAACATAGTCTGCATGAGAAGTGCTACATTTACTGTGAAGAAAATTATTATTAACTATTTTAATGCAGTTTTTGGAAGAAAGTTTTATCTTTGAATTAAAATTAACTACAGTTTCAATAATTTCTTCTTCCTTAGAACCAAATGTTTTTCCCTGATCGTACTGTTTATGTCTTTTAATGTCGAAATAGATTACAGCTTCAATAATTTTTTCCTCGTTGGAACCAAATCTTTTTCCCTGAGCATACTTTTTATGTCCTTTTATATTGAAATAGACCACATTCTATTTTTTGATTTTTTAAAATTCGTTTGATTTCATCTGGATTACATAAAAATCGTTGAATCAGATTTGGATAATAAGTTAAAGAGGGAAACACTCAAAGTTTAATATCGCTATACATAGATATAACTCACAAAATTTACGACACAAATCAAAATACAAAATACATACAATTCTCCCAAGTCAGTACGTTTTTCTACAATTTTAAAACGTTTTAAAATGTCTATATTTATTTCCAAGGAAAATAGTTTTCGCTTTTGACTCATTTTTATACTTAATAAAGTAGAAATTTACTTTTCCAATTCACTACCCCTTTTAAAAACTGTGACATACAAGAAATAAAATGGGAATCCCCTCTGTACGCATGTCTTAAAAAACGACGCAATTCGAAACCGATTTTTTTTTGTCGGCGACACAATTCGAATTGATGCGATGCAAATCGGGGTATTAAACTATACAGAAAGCAGTTTATCCAAAATGCAGTGAAAATTAAAAACAAATTTAGTTACATTACAATCATGTAAAATCTATTTTAGCTCCCAATTTTCTAACTCTATGCCAAATCGTCTTTTAATGAAGACCACTCCACAAAGCTTTTCAAATGTGTGTCTGAGATACTTAAGAAGGTGTAATATTCTTATTCCTTCATCATCAGAGAATCATTTTAGGAATCCTAACAGGGCACTCTAAACTAAAAAACCATCTTACGAGACGGGGTATATATACGGATGAGAACAATACATTCCGCGAAGAAAATGGGAAGTTAGCTACACATGTGTTGTTAGAATGACCTGTGTTAATGCACAAACGGAATAGACTTCTGAGAATGTATACCCTTACGGAAGAGGCTATAAAACTCTGTAAAGTAGGTTCTATAATACTTTTTATTGACGCAACAGGGCTTAGAGATCTATTCAAAATTAAGAAGCGCGAACAATAGACCCGACGGTCGCGGTTCCACATCCCATAACAATAATAATTACAATAATAAGACTTCTATGGTCCTCTAGCTTTTATACTAACATAATAGAGGGATACGAATCTTACCCTTTGACAACGTTTATGACTTTTTGTCAAAATTTAGTTTCACGAGTTGTCTTTACGTGGATCTATCTATCTAAATAAATGGGAAAAATATGTTAACTTACTTGCTTTCAGAAAATTTCAATTTACTTTAATATCTATTTCAATAAAAGTTTAGTTAAAAATATAGAATTATTTCCGTTCTAAGAAAACTCAACTCCACCGCTTTAGATACCCATTTTTGCTAACCGGATTTGGATGTTAATTCGCATAATTCGTTCTCCTGAACTTTCGTGCTAAAAACATGAATTAAAACTGCACTTGAAACAGTTTTTCCATTGAAAGGATGATCGCTTCACAGACGTTAATAAATGTACGTCATTATTTTATATACTTTGATTATATGCTTTTAAACATTAATTTTGTATAATGTTGTTATTATTATTGTTGCTACATTACACATTAATAATTACATTAATAAACAAATGCGTCTAAACTGATAAAACAATTACACAAATTAGTTCGCCATGAATAGAGCAAATTTAGCACACTTCCGGCTAATCCACTCGGCTAACTGAGTGGATCATTTACATTTCTAAATCAGGAAATAAGTAAATCAATTAAAAACTAATTAATTTACAATTAAGTTAATTTACGACTACTTTTTTTTGTTTTTTTTTTTTGTTGATTTTAGAAAGTCACAATTAGACATGCGTGCTTCTAGACGACAAATTCTGTACAATTTTCCTTATAAGAACTGTCATATTTATTGCCATTATAGTAACGATCTTTAAATTTATGTGTTTTTGTGTATTTGCAGCAATCTGGATTGCCACTATCCATCTCAGCTAAAATACAAATTAATATGCATTTTAATGATTTGCGAAATATTAAGAAAGCTGAACGTTTCAGTTATCTAACAGTTCCAATGGTCTGGTTCGATATCGTAAGTTTACTTCACATCCAACTCTTAATAATATTTAAAACAATCTTACCATTATTTTTCCAGATGCTGCCTGAATTGCCTGAGTCTTTGGATAACCGCTTCAATTTTTATCTAAATATTTTGCCATACCTCGATATTATTGGAATTTGGGGCAGTCTTGCACTAGGTGTCGTACTATTAGTTTACGCTGTCACCCGCGCCACATTGCGTATTAGTAAAATATCGGAAAATACAAAGTATTGCAAAGCCAACATATTACATAGTACAACAACACAGGACAATAGTCATCGTCCTAATGGTAGCGTTTATAATCCTTGTGAAATGGCACTCATTGAAATGAATGAAAAGGATGCTCTTAAACCGTTATCAAAACAACAAAAGCACTTAATCACACGCAGTGATGAAGAGAATATAGCAGATGCCGATTATGAATTATACAATGAAATCGATATGAAGAAACGTCGCCAATCTTATGCATTAGACCTTGAGCCCGCTATATCTGATACGGACGAGGGTAATGAAAGTGATGCTGGTACTTTCAGTCATACCTCAACTACGAGTTCGAGTGTGGATGAAAATGAATGCACAACCAAATGTGTTAAAAATGATAATCAGGTATGTGAGAAATAAGACATAAGCTTCAAAATAAATCCAAAGAAGAAATGATATTCTTTCTTGGGATTACAATTCATTTAATTTGTATGAATCTTTCGGCAACATTAATATAGTTTTCATTTTTATGTTAATTTAAAACATTACTTATAGAGCATTCCTTTTTTCTACTTACAGGGTACTCTGAGCTCCGACAGCAGTGGTTTTGCTCCCTCGATTTCAAATTTAAATAACTCAGATACACTTTTAAGCTGGCCGATATCTACCACTTCACCTCTAGCAGATGTCGGTGCCAGTGATAT
The DNA here is from genome assembly GCF_002237135.1 of Teleopsis dalmanni. Taxonomy (NCBI): domain Eukaryota; kingdom Metazoa; phylum Arthropoda; class Insecta; order Diptera; family Diopsidae; genus Teleopsis; species Teleopsis dalmanni. The sequence continues at coordinate 69,561,378 of NC_051848.1, read as the reverse complement.
AAGTTACAGCAACGAACTTGTTTCACGGCATGAAGCAACTGAACATCATCCAAAATCCTTAAACCCAACATCATCTTTTGTTGCATCAACATCAGCATCGGCATCGGCATCAGCACCAGTACAAAGCAGAAGCACCAGTACATTTGACGTTTGACTTCGCTTATAGTTTTATATAATTACAGTTAATTTCCTTTGTTTAGTTAAACTTCAGTACTTAAAAGTAAATCTAAGCAGTCTTCATATGCTCTTTCCTTTTGTAATAATGAGACCGGATAGGTTCGCTTGAATGCTATCCCCTCGTACTCAATAGCTGTTTATAGCTGTTTTAGCTTTTTTCTCGGTTAGAAAGTATTGTTCACTTTTTCTATTTTGATAAGGAAACGCTGTAAATATCATTTAAGGCCAATTTTTTAGCATTTATTACATTTTGTTTAATTGGCAAACCAGTTGCTGTGATAGTAAGAATCATGTATATAAATTCATAAGATAATTACACCATCATTTGCGCCAATTCTCTGTTACGCATTCAACTAGTAAGGTATTAAACTCAAATATTTTTAAAAACTTAAAATATTAAATATTATTTTTTAACTTTAATACTATTGTGTTGATTTGCGGTGTAAAGGAGCTTATTTATTATTGTTGTGGGTTTTATTTAAAAAGAACTTAGCTATAGTATAATCCCTTCATTTTATAACTTTTTATACTTAATATACGTACTCGAAGAAATATATGTAGTATTTAATTTTAATGCGAATAATATATGAATTTTATTTTAAAATTAAAATATACCTAAATATATGTAATTTAAATTAGAATATAAGTTTTTTAACTGCTTCACGTAAATGTCGAACATGATTCCAACAACAAAACCACCTCCGTGAAGGTCCATATTACCAAATTGTAAACCCATCAAGTTTAAAGATTATTTACTTTTAAGTTATATTGTTAACTGATATCATTTTCAGAATTTCTATATAGTAAAGAAAGTGTTCAAAATCGAAAATCTTTTCAAAAAGTTAAATTGCAAAAATCTTATCGATGAAAGTAATTCAAATACTACGAGTTAATGAAATATGTGTATAAAGAAACTCTATTATAATTTTGCTGTGATTTTTATAGAGAAATAAAGTTCAAAGTAATAATAATGTGTGATAATTCCATGTTTTGTTATAAACTTTTTGCCTTAAAGACCTTGCAAAATTAAGAAACTGAAAATGTATTATAAATAATATACAAGATATATAATATACTTTTGAATTTTGTACTTTAGATATTTTATGTGATGACCTGTCGATTACTTTGAAATATAAATATTTAAATACAATTTATTATAAGTTAATTTATAAAGAAATTACTTAATTCCTTAATTTGTTACATACAACTTTATGAACACTCATTATAATTTACAATTTGTATGGAAGGTTTTTTAAAATAAAATAAAAGTTGAAAAAAAAATAATTAGTCCGTTTTATTATCTTAAAAAAATTTTAGACAGCTTATAGTAGCATCGATGGCGAAAGAATCGCAATGGCATCGATGCTTTATTGTTGCTTTAAGCAACTTTGCGGAATCGATTTGCGAAATTTATTGCTTTATGCTGTACCTCAATATTTTGTGTGAATTTTTTTTATATATAAATTCTTTGTACTTCTTTTTAATATAGTATAGAAAACAATAGAAATAAACAGGGTATCAGCTCCCAACAAAGCGAAGCACTGCAACCATAATTGAACTTTTGTGCTACAACAGACTCTAACCGAACAGAAGACATTCCACCTTCCGAATGAAAGCCAGAATGTTAGCTGTTGAGGGCTTCCTAATGTCAGAAGGAGAAAGTCGACCCTAGCCCAGATCATGACTGGGTCGACAATGCAAAGTCGACAATTTATCTCTTTGAACAGACCCATTTTGTTAAGGTGATAACACAGTCCATGGTGACCCGTTAAATATTCACCAGCAACCTCAATTCTGTTCTGCTGAAGAAGGATACTTTACCATAACTTTAGGGATGAACCAGTTCTTTAGCCTGGCAGTTACCTGGAATGTCGCGCCAGTGGCGACTCCTCTCGGCTGAAAACTATTTATCAATCAGAGACCTAGTTGTAGATCAACTTAATTTACTATATGACTTCGGTCCACAGAGTCGATTGGCAGATCCTGACCTCGTAAAAGTGTCCGCAGACTCATTACCATTGATTCCTGTATGACCAGGTACCCAGCAAAGCATCATTTTGTTTTTGCTTGCAAGCTGCTACACCATGTCAGTCTACCAGAAGTTTTGAGACATAAGGATAATGCTTTGATTGTTGCTTAGCTATCTGAGTAAATACAGATACTGGCGCCTTTCAATCCATTGTTAATGTTGATACGAGCGTAGACCTCAATGGCGTGAATTTTCATTTTAAAATAAATATACTATATATATACATTTTTATTTTTATTTAAATTGTTTGATTATTTATTGATACTTTTGGATGCTTTGTAGCAGCGATAACGATTCCCGTACAAAATTATATTAAATTCACCAAACAATTACATTGATTCCCCACACCTTGTTTACATCGAAAAAGCATCACTGCAATGAAGCTTTTAAGTATTTCTAGGTATTAATGAAACGTCTTATGACATGCAATGCACAAATTTACATTTCTATGGGATGGTATTGGCATCGATAGTTGATTTCCCTTCTGGGTTTAGAGTAGGTCCCTAAGCACACGAACAGAATCTACAGTTTGCATCTGTAAGTATGTCCCGTCTTGTAAGGAGGTGTTTTAGTTCACAGTGCCCTGTTAGGATTCATGTGATGATTCTAAGTTTTTCTTTTGATAGGTTCGCACAATTCTGGTATCTTTTATTGTTATAGGTACCAATAAGTGATTTGGACTGTTCTAGTTCTAATATATTATCCCAGTAATCCTTTTTATTCTGATTCTCCTTTATTAGTCCACAAAAAGGTTTCGGCCCCATCATCGGTGTGGTTGTTCCTTTCCTGGCTAGTTTGTCCGCGTATTCGTTTCCGCGTACGCCAGTATGTCCCGGTACCCAAAAAATCGACACCTGATTTGATTCGCTTAACGTATCTAAATAAAGTAGTTCTTTTTTTAAATCAGGTGTTAAAAACAACTATTTTATCTTTGTGAAAACCAACTAGCGTCTATTTTTTTTTAAATTTTAATATATTTATATTTTAAAATTGAGTTATTAAGTGACTGAAAGTTTCAGAAAACAAATGCAATTGATTGTTGATAAGCCTGCTAATACTGATAATACTGCTCGATGATTTTTTGAAAATGGAAATATTTCTGCTACTATGACTGAACTGGACGAATGTCAAATTTTCAGATTTCATACTACATTACAAGCCATATCATTTGGTTATAACATATAAATACTGAAATTTTTTATCAGTAAACTTTAGAAACAGCTAGAAACTTTGTGGAACTTTGCTGGTGATATTGTGGTATTATATGCCTACTACCGTCCATGTTAATACATGGACTACAAATAATATCTTATTTACTATTACCGATAGGTAAATGTCTGAATACGTTCAAGAAGATATTTTGGAATATCTGTGATTCCTTCCACCTTTTGGATGCGTCATAGAGCCGGTCAATATTTTGGTAGAAAATTTGTAAGAACCTTCTATTTTCGATTTTCTTTACTTCGAAAGAGATCCTGGAATTATATTTAATAAATCTTAATATTAAGTGTAAATATATATTTAAATAATTAATGTGTTTATTTAATTATTTTGTTTTAATTTCTTTTTATGTAATATATGATATCGAAAATGAAAAAATGTTTATTTATAGATTGTAGAATATCACCATAAATTTTTAGAGAATATTCAAGGATGCATAAGCCGATCTGATTATGGTTTACATCCTAAAAATATTAAATTATGAGTATAGAAAAAAAAATCATAAATATTCAGTCTTATCTGGAAAGGGAATTTTGGAAAAGAAATATCAGAAAATCAGAAATTGTACTTTTAATGATAATTATAAAATGCACCAAATAGTCAATTTTAATTACTTCAATGAGTTATTAAAAGTACTCTATGTTGTACATTTGTATCTTTTTGATATTTATAAATTATCTATAATTATGAGAAAATATTCACAGATACGACAAACTTAAATAATAATTATTTCTGTTTTTATTTTTATTTATCTGCTTTGGGTGCTGATAAAAGGATGTAAATACTTATCTTAACATAAGTGATATAATGAAATAATAGAAGTTACTTGTGAGATACAACACAATGCAGTTAAAAATTTGATATTAAAATAGATACTATCGAGACACAACTCACAGCCACGAGTTTTTATTTGATTTGCTAGAATTTATATGCAATGAGTAGAGAGTGAGGAACTAGGAGTACGTGATGACTCTTTCAACTGCTAAGACTTTCGACTAATTTGACATGGATTCTATTATGAAGACCGTTTAAGACTGACTGTTCACTACAATTAACTTATCTGTACTAAGATTCTTTAAATGGTTATAGAAATATTGGGAAATATGGCTGTAAATTAGTGCTTCCAAAATCGTTCAAGTTCTTTGAAACTTCAAATATTTTGATGTTCAAGCGTGCTAGGGTACAGTGTACCGCTTGAAAATATTATAAATGTTTGTATAAAATAAAAAAAAAAAATAAATTAAATATAAAGGGGATTTGCTATTCGAGTGTATCGAACTTTTTTGAAGTTTGAAATGTTCTAACGAACATGTTCTCCATGTTGTTTTGGACTACCTTTTCCTCTACTACCTTACGGGTTGTATACCAACGTCTGCTGACAAATTTCGGTAGGAACCTTTCGAAGTGTATGCCCGAATATTAAAGTTGATATCTCTTACATTTGTTTTGGTCCAAAGGTCTTGCTTTGATATTCTGTTTCTCCAGAAAATACACAAAATTCTGCGAAGACAGCGGTTGACAAATATTCTCAGCTTGCTTTTTATGCTTTCACTCCGACTTTGTAGGACTCTAAAGACAGGTCATTAAGTCTCTGCTGCATATCATTAAACCGATGTGACAACTCGTATTTGTCGTCAGCATAGTCCAAATACTCTAGCCTTGTGTTTGGTGATAATGGGTTTCATACAATATCTCGTACCTTTCCTTTATTTGCTCTCTTGGCCACTGCATCAAGCACAACTAAAAACAGCAGTATGGAAAGGACGCATTCTTGACGTACGTCATTAATTATACAAAAGGGCTCAGACAATTTGTTATTATATAAAACTGTGCATTTAAATTGATCATAACTTTTTGCAATTACGGACACTATTTTAGCCAGGACGCAAATATTTTTCAACTCTTTCCATATGCAATTTCGATTAAACGATTCAAATGCCTTTTCAAAATCAATGAATAACAGATAAATGGAGGATCGCATCTCTATCGATTGTTCTATGATGAATTATATTATTATAGACTAAAGAATATTATATAGCATGTGCAAATAAATAGACTGATTACTAAACACTCAATGCAACTTCAATTTTTTTTTGTTTGAAGAAATGCATCACAACCATCCTCTTCAATTCTTCAACTCTTCAAATAATTAGAATGCACTTCTTATTATAATGAATAGTTGTAGATGTAAGCAGCAAAAATATGTGATGGATAAAGAAAATAACTGTTTCTTATTTCTAAGACCAAGAGCAAACTGTGTTTATGTCTTAGACTTATATAGTTTTACCATAAATTATAGCTATATATCATTGTGTCTTACATTTTGAGGTTTGTTTTCAGTTTATGAAGTTTAAGAGGCATTTGCAAATTTAGTGAGCACCCTTAAGGTATTAATGGCCTTTTCAATTGATAAGTCTATATTCAATCTTAATAAATAGATTAATCGAACTATATAATAACATTCTTAAGAAAAGTATTTACCCACAAAGTTGGAGTACTGCAGAAGTTGTTCCCATACCTAAATCATTTTGTATGTAATCACAAAAACAACTACCTTGTATGAAAATTGCATTTTATATTTTCGTTTTAAAAATATTCGGCGGAAATTGGGAGTTACCCATGATTTTTATATTCATAACGCAAAAGTACCAGTTATTTGTACGTTTTAAAATAAAAAGCAGAATCTTAAGAGTTACGTTTGCGCAAAAAAATAAAAAGCACATAAAATAATTATTTTTGAGGAATAGATTATAAAAAGCAAATTTAATTATTATTGTTAGAGTTTTATTTTAATATGTTTATATATAAAAAGCATGCATAATACTGCGAATAAAAGTTGTTAGAGTGATAACTATGTACTTAAATATGAGTTTAGACAACTTTTTGTTGTTGCTTTTTTTTATAAAAAATTTTGAACTGACTGTTATTTTCGGTTCGGTATTTTCGGTTCGGTTTTATAACCCTATTTAAATAAGATAAAGAACTTCAGCTTTTATACCTGCCATCTATTGCTTTTACGCAATTCCTTATTACTGCCATCTATTGAGTGCGAATTATAAAGAGTCACAAATAGTTGGCAACACGATCAAATGAGCAAAAATGATCAAAACTCTTACAAAAACGCTTAATAGAAAGCGAAGAATAAAAGAGAATGCACAAAAAACAAAATTTAAAATTAAGTTTGTATTATTTAATAAAATTCTGAAGATTAAATAAAAATATAGCTACATAGGAAGTAAAACTCAAAATTATTTTATTGAATTGAAAATGAATTGTACCAGTATTTATTAAAAAAGATGTGTAAAATATAGAAAAAAAAATAAAAATTTTTGTTAGACGGAGAACAGCTGTTTGCACAGATAAACAGGTAAGTAAAGTAAAACCAAAACAGACAGCGAATCCAGTAAAAATAATTTGAGACTAACAATTGTTTTTTTAATGATGTAGGACTAAGTGGGCGAAAAGCCACATTTACACTCTATAGGGTCCGTAAAGGTGGATAAAAATTGTAAGTAAATTAACTAAATACTAGTCGCAAATAATAAAAAAAAACAATTGCCGTCAATTGAAAAGCTAATGCTAATGTTTACGGAGAGCACAACAACAACTCGCTCTGGCGTGAGTATCGTCCACAACGAAAATAAATAATTCAAAACAAAACGATAAAAAGTGGTTTAGTTCTGTTCAGTTATCACATTTGTGGAGCGGCACTTCTGGTACGACAAGTGGTGTCGGTAACTTGTTTTTTGTGTTTTGACTACGTGGTCTGATTTTTCTAGTTTAAATTCCACTTTTACTTTTTGCCATCGTAAATAAGTTGAAGCAAAATTTTCTGCATTTTAACAGCAAATTTCTGTAGTAGGAGACTTGTTCGTTAATCTTTGCTGCGATAATCTGTTTTGCTGTGTTTTATTATGTTTAAAAATCAAAGGTCAATTTGGATTTAAAAATTAAGGAACTTAAATTCGAATATTCAATTTTTGTAAAGTAATTAAATAACGAAATATTTTATATTTTAGTCCCTCTTGCGAAAATTTGGAGCCAACGCAACAATCTATTGAAGTGCAAGACAATATGAAGCTCCTAACACACCCAGCTATTCTCAGACAACATCGTGTTTTTTATCATATGGTAAGCGAAAACAAAAATATTGCAATTAATTTACAATTCCCATTTCATAAACAAAAGAGACAAAGATTTATATATTAAAGCCAATAACGCAACTTCATCCTTTCCATGTTCGCATTTTTGGTATTCCATAACGTTATCAGTAAGTGTTAGACTATTCTATTCCAACTTTAACTAAGCTCTTTGCTCTTTAAAGTTATTGCACACTCCATTGATATATCTAAATAGAATGTATTCATTAACAAGTGGTGATATGTAAAATGATAGATGCATTAGAGATTATGGAAATGATATGCGTACGGATAAAGCAAACTAGTAATATCCGTCTGTCTGTCCGTGTATTTGTGCGTGAACTGTTGAAATTTAACTACACTTGCCCTGATTGACATTAAAATGATTGTAGTTTTCGGTTTCGATCTCATAGCTAAGAGAGTGGATATGAATTTTTATTATTATTATTGTTGGGGGATGTGACACTGCGACCGTCGGGTCTATTGTGCCCCTTTCTAGGTTTAGAGTAGATCTCTAAGCCCTGTTGCGTAAATAAAAAGTAGTATAGAACCTACATTATCGAGTTTTATTGCCTCTTCTGTAAAAATTTACATTCCCAGTAGCCTATTCCGTATGTGCATTAGCTATATGGATTTTTTGTAGCTATTAAGTATTCAATTGAAATAGAGTTTATTATGCCTATTGATAATACCTAATACCAATTCGGTCCGTTATAAATTTAAAAATATTAAATTAATAAGAAGTTCTAGTATAAGAAACGACTTAATTTTCTCATATAATTCGTTATATAAAAATTTTATAATTCATAACTGTTTTTCTGCCCCAATATATATATACACACACTAATTTGAAACCAATCAATCTGTGAACCGACCCCACTGATGTAGCGAAATTTCTCAGCCTTGATTCTGGTTAACTTCAATTTAAAAAGCTTACTCACCCTAAGTCCATTATTACTCCTAAACGATCCACTCTTTCACAATACTATTACCTATCCACCATCTAACCCATGTACTCGTCTTTATATAAAGGACCTAAGTCAGCTGCATTTTCTTGTAATTCGAGCTGCTATTGCTATGTACCATACTCTCTTTTAATGCTTATCTTTGACACAATATTTGATACATATTTGTACTTTGTTTTTCTTATACTGCTGTTAGATAAAAAAAAACTGTGATATAATTTAACTATCACTATCTTATATTTGTTAAATTTCTATGATTAAATATGTATTTATTTATGTATATTTTTTTAATTGATTTTTTACCTTAGGCATCAAACATTTTAAGAAATCGTAATATTTTGAATCCAGTTTCAAATTCCAGTCAAAATCAAAAAAATGTGAACTCAAAAGCGTATTCAACAGAGGAAAAAAAACAAAATCTTTTACGTTTTCCCGCTTTTCCGCTTGATGAGACTTTGACGCGTTTTCTTGCAACTACGAAACCACTACTAACCAAGGAAGAACAGATGAAAACCAAAAGAATGGCAGATGAATTCAGAAAGGGAGATGGTGCAAAGCTTCAAGAATTACTAGAAAAAGCTGCTGCATCGGAAGAAAATTGGTTAGCACATCGATGGTTGCGTGCTGCATATTTACAATATCGTGATCCTGTTACAGTATATTCTAGTCCCGGAATGACATTTCCAATACAATGTTTTGAGACTGAGGAAGATTTTATTAATTATGCAGCTGTAGCAGTTTACCACTTAATAGGTTATAAAAAACTTATTGATAATGGCGAAATACCAGTTGTAAAAATGGGTAAAAATGAACTTGACAATTCCCAGTTCGGACGGGTTTTAGGAACATGCCGTATACCAAAACCGCAAGAGGACGCTATGGACTACAATCCCGATTCGCAACATATTGTGGTTATATGCAAAAACCATGTAAATTTTATTAAGTTCTAATTTAATGGATAGAGTGTCATTAATTATGTTTTCTAGTTTTATAAATTTGCAGTTTATGACAAATCAGGCAAACCACTCTCTGTTACAACAATGGCGCAACAACTAATGAATATCTGGAAAGCCGAAACAGAGAAGGGCTGTGAATTTGGCGTTCTAACCACAATAAAACGGGATAATTGGGCAGAAGCTTATAAGATTCTTATGGAAATTCCTGGAAATGCAGAAAGTGTATGTGAAATACAAAAATCACTTTTCACTCTTTCCCTAGATGACTGCGTTCCTGTGGAGAAAGGACAGGAAAACATTGTGCTTGCGGGACAACTTATACATGGGGGTGGAGTACAATACAACAGTTCAAATAGATGGATGGATAAAACTATTCAGGTATGTTAACTTAAATGTTAAAACAAAATTAATATAATTCAGTTTAATTAATTAATTATAAATTTAATTATAATTTACAATTTGTTATCAATTACCCTACATAGTTGATGAATTTTAATGATTAGAACCTATACGTATTTTGTCATCAAAGCTACATAATTTGAGTATTTATAAAATTCGTATCTAAATAACTACAGCTACGCATTCAAAAAAAAAAAAACTACCTAGCTATTAAAACAAATATTAACAATAAATATATTAATATATATAAACGGTCAAGCAAAAACAAAACATAAATCGTATTGAAGTAGACTAAGATTTATTTAAATTTTTAATAGACACTGAGTTACGGGCTGTCAAAGAAAGACACAATGAAAAAAAAAAAACTATCAAAAAATTGTATCTCAAAAATAGTTTACCCAAATAACACATGCTACAGATTAATTTTTTATTTATTAAATATCTGAGTTCTAGTACCATGACATATCAAAGAAGCCGACTTTGTTAAGGGATACGAATAGCAATTGGTCATCCGCAGAAACGAGTAGTTTCGGGACATTGATTGAAACCTACTTAGTTCATAGTAAATTTATTTTAGACACTCCATTACGTATAGCAGATGTGAGGTCCATACTTGAGCTGCATAGGCTGCAATAGAGCGTTCTATTGCTTTGTATGTGTCCAGTAAGGTTTTTTATATAGTGTAGTAGTACAAGTAAGTTAGTTTGACTAGTTCGCTGTAAATGACGTATACACCTATTGGTATTTAGTGAACTCAGATAGATTTGTTACTGTTAACTTATATGTAGATTTTTTAGTAACAAATTATATATAACAACCTTAAAGCTATGACAACTTTACTAATAATACCTATAAGCATATAAATATAGATATTTATTTTATTTTTAACAGTTAATTGTTAATCGTAATGGTCTAAATGGATTCTGTTATGAACACTCTCCAGCTGAAGGTGTACCTATCGCGTTAATGATGGATCATGTAGTTAAGAAAATGTAAGTACATCTATCAAAAAATGAAAGAATTTTGCGTGATTTCGATATCGCGAACAAACCCATTTGATAATGGATTATAGTACTACTAGTCTGCTACTTTGAGTAATTTTTTCATACTGCATAGTAGAAAATTTGATATAAATCTGAAATAGATTTATAGATATAGATTTAAAGATACAAACTTTTACATATGTTTCGGTAACTTACCTAGAAAAACGACAGCAATTTTATGTCTGTTTGTCTAGATATCGGTCGGTTCTTGAAATATCCGCAAAAACTGAGTATTGAAAGTTTTTATAAATTCAGGCCGATCAAGTCGACGAATGAATAATTTAGATTGACTATGTTATTCTATATAAAATATTTTTAAATATGTTGATATTTGAGTTGCATATTTTATTGAAAAACAAATTTTAGTTTAAAGCTAAAAATTAATTTGAAAAAAAATAAATAATTTAGAAGTTAGAAATTGATATTTTAATTATGATACTATATTTTTAATATATATAGTGCTATATTATTTCAATACTCAACACTGTATTAATGATATTAAAACAAAAGCATCCTTATTTACATTATTCTAGTTATTTGAGAATGAAAATTTCTTTTATTTTATTTCATTTTTTTACAATTCTCAAAATGTTAATTCTTATATGAAAAATATATAATTGACTAGAGCCCACTACAAATATAAAAGCGAACGCATTAAACACAGCTACACCTAATTGAATTAACTATCATAGTAGAGTTTTCTTTGGCTCTCATAGTTTCAAACATTAATCACTTTTAATAGCTATAGTATAGATTAATATAACTGACATTAGTTGTCACACACAGGCTCCTAGATACTATTACATACCAGTTGAGTATGTTGTAAAAAGCACCACGCTGATCTAGTCCGTTTGAGAAACTGTGATTGCGTTTATTCTTAATAGGCGTTTGCTAAGTGCCGAATATTGAGAAATCAACTATCAATTATTTTATTCAAAATCTTTGTTTTTAACAGAAAATTTAAATTTTAATTTTCATGCGTATCCAAAAATTGTGCAACTCTTCTGTTCGACCGTATCCTGCAATAGTCAATAATACGTTCGCGTTCTCAGCAGGACCTACAATTAGCACATTTTCCAGATTTATTTCACGTATGTTAGATTTGTCACTTATATGTACTTTGAAAAAATAATATCTCTGGCACTTGCCCAGGTATTGATCAGATATAAGCTACGCGTTGTTTATAATGTAAATAGTCGTAGCCATAAATAAAAAAAAAATCCTCCTGGGTTATCACTCCGTAAGGTGATACCTGGCAACTCACACGTTTGGCACTTTTCTTGTTTTTCTAAAATATATTACATATATATTCACACAACTAATAGCAATCTGTTCTTTCTTCATATCAAGGGAAAAGGGAGATAAAACCGACGGTGCATCAGACAACTTTGAATGTCCAGTAAAACTGAAATTAACTACTAGTGAATGTCTAAATATGCACGTAGCTGCTGCTAAGCATTACATTACTGGATTGGCATTCAACCTAAGAATGAATATTTTACATTATACCTGCTACGGCAAAGGCTTTCTTAAAACGCAAAAACTCAGCCCTGACAGTTTTATACAAATGGCCATACAATTAGCGTTTTACAGGTTAGTAAAATAAGCAAGTTCCTTTTCAATTAAATAATGTAATTATAAAATATTAATTAATTAATTATATTATATAATTTGTATAATTAAAGGTATCACAAAGTGCCCGGTGCACAATATGAGTCAGCGCATCTACGCATCTATACTGGTGGTCGTACTGAAACAATACGATCCTGTTCGGTGGAGTCAGTAGCATTTGCAAAAGCAATGATGGACAAAGAGGTTTCCAACGAAGAACGTGCTAAGCTTTTACGTAAAGCAGTCAATAGTCATCGAGAGTACACCTCTTTGGCATTACAGGGACGTGGAGTAGATCGTCATTTATTAGGTCTTAAATTAATGGCTGTAGAATATTGTCAACCTATACCAAAATTCTTCAGCAGCCCAGGCTTTGTGAAGTCTTCTACTTTCCGTATATCAACTTCACAAGTAGCTTCTAAAAACAATGCCTTTATGTGTTATGGACCAACAACAGACAATGGCTATGGCTGTTGCTACAATCCTCGTGATGATGATTTGATACTAGCATGTTCTGCTTGGCGTAATAATAAAGAAACAAACGTTGATGAGTTCGTTAAAGCTTTGGTGCTGTCGCTTGACCAAATGTGGGATGTGCTTGTAAAAACCAGTGAACAACCAAAAGCGAAGCTTTAACCCAGTTCAGAAATGTTTACTGTTTATTCACAGCAATAGATTAAATTCAAAATGTAGTGGGATATAAGTAATTATTTTATTACACGTTTTTTACAAAATTTATAACGTTTTTTTTTTAAATAAAAACAAGACAATGTATCACTTTTTATTTTTTACAGCGAAAAACAATTTTTTTTTATTTAGGAATTTAACATTTCACTTTTTGATATTTACATTTGATAGTAAAGAGTGTTGTGTGTGGCTCAGTGCAATTTTTACATCATATATATAATTTACATATATTTGTCGTGTTTATATAGCATCCTTAAAATTTATGCTCAAAATAATATAATATTCAATCCTTCAATCCTTTTTGCAATGATAACAGCTACATGATACAGCTGACTTAAAAGTAAAATTTCTCATTCCTCCCATGCATAGGACTCGTTTTTGTATCTACATAAATTGAATTAAATATATAAAACGCGATCACTTCATTATAAGCTATGGTTACGTTAAATTTAATTCTACTAAGACAAACATTTTGGATTACCTCTTCTGACTCCATCATGTTACAACACTGGCCCACCGACACTACCGGTTTAGGCGGCTTAAACACACCTCCTACTGCACCCCATGGAATGGATGGAACGGCATATGATTCACAAAATCCGCGACATGCATTTGTTGTTATACGAAACTCTACACAATCAGGTATAGAAATCTTTCTGGTGTTACCTACTTTGTGGCAGCCCGGTTTCTGCCAAGCGTCCTTGGCCCATGTAACAATAATGCAAAGCAATAGTAACGAAAACAAACGTAACATAAACATTTTCGTAACAAAAAAAAAATAATTCTCTTTCAGTTTATACTGGTGTAGTTGTTAGCGTATCAAAATCCAACCAGTGACTACAAGTATCCTCAGCGTTCGTTCCGCTTTTTATTCGATTTTAAGTAAAATTGGCATTTCCTGATGAAGGAGTCTGCGCAAAAAGGGATTCTTGCGTGGTATGCAGAATTTCATTTATGCATCAATGAAACCTAACTGCAAACAACTCCTTCCCTTAGAAAATCCTGTTCGCATATTGAATAATTTAGTTTAAATAATTGTCGACTTTAAATTGTGTCGTTTCAAAATAAAATGGTTTTATTATGTAAAATAATAGTGTACTATTTTTAAATTATGACAAAATTATTAAAAAAAACATCTTAAAGAAAGTACAACATAACTCATAGATGAAAGCAATAACCTTGCTGATGATTTTGACTTTTAGAAGATAATGAGTTCACAAAGCCCCTCAACGTTTCATTCATTAATTAAATCAATAATTAATAATAATAAAATTATTATTATTAATAAAAATGCACAGTGGTGCTAGTATCTACGGATCAAGATATAGCATAGCTGTTCCAAATGGAATTCAACGTACAATTTTTTAATCAGAAGTACATTCTCAAGAATTCTGTTCCTCAGAATGCAAAAAAGACAAAACATATACACCAATATTACTTTATACTCGAACAGGTTGGACCGTCCAAGACGGTCATAAGATGCAAAAAATTCACATCTGAGTAGGCGCCTACGAATAAAATATCACTAATTTGGATAGGTAGCCAGAAGTTAATTAATGGCATTGAAAGAGCTAACAAGATTGCAAGAGTGAATGGATGAACCATTTATAAGACACAAACTCTTTATCAGTACTTAAAATATACAGTAAATGTAAATATTATGAGTATACAATAAACATAAAATATAAGCTAAGGTCTAAGGCAATCCAACAATTACTTCGATAGATTAATCACTAATATTTTAATTTGGACATGCTCCTATTAGCATCTGCAGATTCACAAAATACAGAGTAAAACTTTTACTCGTTTTATTTACTCATTCCTTGCGAATACCAGGAAATTAGTCGAATAGATCTAGAATTAAGAAACATTACTATGTTCATGAATGGCCTTAATTTGTCAAGCTTAAATTATGAGACTCTCTACATAGATAGCACAATAGATATTATAGATTGAGATATACCATTGTCGCTTCTAAAAATAATTCAAGCTTGGACCTAAAATATATATGTACAATTTTCTACATTTATAAATTTTTCCGGAAAAACTGTAAGTTGCTGACTCTAAAAACGTTCGATTAACTAACAAAATTTAACAGATCGAAAGTAAATTTAGATTGAATCCATATTTATCAATCGAAAACGCAATAATTTATTATAATAAACACAGTTGTATAATACACAATTATATTCAGAATTAGCATAATAGCATAAATTCTACTTTGAATTTATGGCAATAGTGCATATATATAGTTTAATATCACAGTTTTTGACTTGTTCATAAGTCTGTATTTAAACGCTCCTGAATTATCGCATTAATGAAATACTAATTATTATTGTCATAATTCATAACAGAACTCTAAATATAATTGTATTCGAATTACTTAAACTTTTAAATTTAGAACAATTTGGATCGTTCAAAACTACTTTTCAAACAACTCAATATATAACACTAGTCCATATCGTTTCTGTAATAGGACCCTAATAAGTCATTTAAAAGACATTTTGGTTCAGTTGATCTTAAAACTGTTTTGATTAACTGTGAGAAAAGGCGGCATCCCATTGCTTAACTCACACCTCTGGTATAACGTAGTTATAGAACCCAATTTTACAAAAAAAGCAAATAAATTGGAAAGAAATAATATTGTTATATTTGGATATCAGTCTAAGACTACAAGACATTAATATAAACAGAATATAAAAAAAATTAAATGAAGTACTTCATTAGATAAAATTAGTTCAGGTCAAATGGGCCACCAAAATAATTATAAAGACCAAAGCAATCGATATACAAACAACGTCGAAAAAAACAGGCAGAACTTACCCATCTAACCCATTAAGTACCAGGAAAGTTTATACTTAGAATTTTATAGTGTAATTTTCAGAAAGATCTTATTTTAAAACTAGCTCAATAATTACATTTCAACAGATGGACCAATTACCAATTGTTTGTCGTAATAGTCAGTTGCACCTTAGTATGGCAGAAACTGAAAGATATACCCCCTATACGAGGAAAAGGCCCATTGGTCATAACCGAAACGTATTGGTTTGTTACGAGTAAATATTTTAGCAGAATGTCGACCGAAGTATGGTACCATGGTTTCATCGATTGCTAAATGCTCCGCCCAGACACTAAATTGTATGTAATTTCATTTAGCATTTTGAACAATGACCGCACTTTTGCAAATTTATTAGCCATTGACACGTGATTTCGACCACGGGAAGATATTATATTGTTTAACGTACGATTAATATTGCAAACGCTAGATTATCTTCGCATTTAATCTGCGTTATTTATGATTTTTTGAGGGAAAAAAAGTACCCGAAATATGATGCTTCAAATAGAAACAATATATAGAGTCAATATTTTTTATTTATTTAAATTACAGGCTAATATGTTAAGTAAACCAAATCCCTAAAAATTATATCTTCTGTTAGTTATTTTCTCTTCAATAAGTCCGATAAAGTGTAAATTTGAAACTATTTACCTTATTCGACTTTATCAAAAAACTAGAGAAAAAATTATAGAAATACCTTAGATTTTTAAAGAAACTTCATTTTTGAATTTTTTTAATATTAAATTATGCATTAAAAATAAAATTTTTAGTTTTTAAATTTAATACAACATTTTTGGCTCAGTTTATTCCAACCCTTTTCGACCTCAAAATTTTCGGTTTACCTTTTGGCTTCAAATTTTTGCCTTTACAATATCACTTCCATTTCCACAGTCTACAAGAAGTGCAAGATTTGTAGCCATTCAAATTAAAGTTCTGGCTCTTCTAAATTACCGGATATATTTTTAGTTTTAAGTCTTTCAATTACGACAATAAAATTGACGTGAGTTGGTAGAAACTGTAAAAAACCACTCATTGAAGGGTGAGAATACTCATAATGATGTTTTTGAAATATAAATCTACTAACCAACAAATATACTAACTACAAAATCTTACAGTTGTAGGTATGTCAGGAATGGCCTTTGGCCTATCAATTTAATTGGTTGGTTTAAAAGCTAATGGACGACTTGAGCAATGATGATGGAATCAATGTGGGAGAAGACTCCGATGACGATTTAAATAATGAAACCATCTTTCGTTCTCGTAGCGACGAAGTTTTTAAATCATTAAATGAATTGAGAGAGAAAAATCAATTATGTGATGCTGTTATAATAGTATCAGATGAGAAATACAATGTACATCGACCTATCATGAGTGCATGTAGTACGTACTTCAGGTAATCATCTTTATTTGAATTATTCTTAGAGTTTATTGTTACTTTGCTAGCATAAGTCTTAAATATTCAAAACATGATCATTTTCAATACTAGAGTTGGTACTTGAAAATTTTTGTAACTTCCTACATACCTCGTATCCACATAAAAGACAAGTGTTTTTAAAAAACATGATTTTGCTATGTTACAGATATATAGATTGTTAGTGAGTCGTTCATTTTTGTTAGAAATTTTACAAATCATTCATTTTGTCATATATTCATATATTCATATGACAAAATGATCGTTGTATGTGCATAAACACCTTCCATTCCTAAAATCAAAAGCGTATGTGTTCATATTTTAAATAATGAGCTTAGTACAGGTGGTATTTTTAACAAGTGGGGTAATTTAGTCCATCTTAGATAGAGTGCTAATAGTTTATGTATATGTACGCAATACATATTGCACCAAGAGATCTTATTTAGGCTATACCATTTGGTTTAGCAGAAGCAAGGTTAGGGAAATATATGTCAATTCTAGCCAAAATTTGGCAGTTTTTGGGATATGTTCACCCAAAAAATAAAAAAATTCAATCATGACACATGCTATGGATAGATAGATGATGACAACAGCTTTAGTGAACTTTATAAAAAATATTTGAAGGATTAGTTAAAACTGAAAATAATAGGACATTAGTCTGTGGATTCATGTTACTCTGTTTTACTTAGTCTACTCTATTCTTTCGATTCTTTAGATTTGCAACGTCTGCCATAACTTATAAACTCAAATTATCTGATTTAAATGTAGTCTTTGTTTCAGAGCCCTACACAACAAGCTTCCATAAATTCAATAATTAACAGAATTTCTAATAAAACTCTAGTAAATACTTAAAAAGTGTCTTAAGTTTTTTATCACTATTTCCACCAGGGATCCCGTTATAACCTAACATATATCACTATTCACTTTTTGCTTCCGCTGCCTTCAAATCCCTATTAATCACAATATTCTAACCTATGACCAAACGTAGGATATTCAAATGCCAAGACAAAGATTTCGAAAAATTTAAATAATTTTTACCTCCGAAAATATTTTTTATAAAAAACAATTGAATGGCATTTTGAATTCCTCTCTTTTTTTACTCTCTCCCTTCTTTAAAAACGTTTGAATTGTAGTCTTTAAATGGAGGATTTTCCTTTCTAACAATTTTAAACATATAAAATTTATTGTTTGCTTAGTTTCCTCAAATTTTTTCAAATTTATATTTCTACAAAGTATTTAAGAAAACTAGATTGAACAAATAAAAAACAATCGACTTGCTTTCACTAAGTATGTTAACTAACTTAGTGAATAGTCTAAAAACATTTGTCTTTGTATCGTTTCCAGCGTCGTTGTCCTAAAGGATCTTTCATTTTCCGACCATACTACATTTATGTATCCAGAGGGTACAAAAAAGGGTCAAAGATTATTTCCAACACTTTTCGACCAGATACACTCTGTTTATGGTCTTTCGAGGATGGAGACGTAATACTTATTTGGACAGCAATCCACTTTCTGCAAAAACTATTACACTCTGTTAGCTGCATTTAACACATTTAAATAGATGTCGAGAGAATTATGAAGAAATGTCTTGTGCCATTAGCCTTTACTTTATCGATTGTTCCGGTCCATTAACTTCCTAATTTCTTCGATAGCATCAAACATATAAAGTATTTAATTGAGAGGTAGTTAATTATTAAATTATAAAATACTAGAGAAGTAAGATAATTTTCATATTTGATTGGAAAACGGAATGTTTTAAAAAATTAGGCTTAGATTCAAATCACTCAAATTTTTATATTTATTTTTCGTCAAATTGAAATATTTATAGACAATGATAATAGATAGTTCTGAACTTTTTTAGTTATATAAATTTGCTAAAACCTTAGTTTCACTTCCTATTAGTTTCATTCTGATCGCACTGATAACATTTAACTTGACATCAGAAAAGAAGACCGGATTTACAGTGGATATATATAGTCATATATAGACTGTACACTGAAAAGAACTCTGAAAGTTCATCATACCTTTACAGTATTTTTATAAAGGGTTCCACATATACGTGGTGTGATCAAAAAGTAGCGGGAGTTTATTATACCTTTAGAAAATGTTAACTTAGTTCTCAATTTTTATCTCTCTTTCAGTAGACACGTTTTTCGGTGTATCTTTTAGTTCGCTCTTTATCATATGTTTAAATATGTTGTTCTTTAAATTTTTTTAAATTTGGAAGAAAGTAAAAAATTACAGTACAACATGTCGGTATAATAGGATGCTTGTGACACCCTTTCCTAATGCCATGTTTCGCAACATAGTTTAGTTTGTTAGTTCAGCAAAGCAGGATTCAATGGTTTCCTAACAAATCTGGCTGTCATTCTTTTCACGCCCAAAACATTCCTAATAATCATTTGACCCATACTATTGTCGCTATTTCTTAAGACAGCTTTGTAATTTTAGTTTATCTACAACGTTAGGCGATTAAAGTGTTACCTATTGAAGCGACCATATCTATTTGGTGTGAAATTATTTTTTATTAATTCAAATTACAAAAATTTGTTGAAATAATCAAAATTTCAGAATGCATTCACTATAGCTCGATGTGGTCACCTTATGCCTTGACAATGGCCTTCAAACGGTGAGTTGCATGCTTCGTGAGTGTGTTCCTCTGGAATCTTGACCTATTTTTGAAAAATGGCTTATTTCAGCGCATCTGTACTATCATATTTTTTAGTCACCACCTTGTTCTCAAAAATAACTCAGATGAAATAATCCAGTGGATTTGCATCCGACGAATTCGAAAGGCCTTTGTGTGGACGAAATTAAGTGTGCAACGACTTTGTAACAGTAAAGATGCTGTAAAGTTTGCAAAGTCGCAGCGCTTGAGATGGATAGGACACACCATCAAAATGCCGGATAATAGACCACAAAAGTGAATACAGTTAAAGCTCACCCCGAGCTGTTACGCTGATGATGATAAAGGCCAAGTACTAATATCCATTTCGCATAAAAAATTGACTATAATATCATGTGAAGCTTATGTGGGGAAATACTTAACGGAAATATATTATTTATATATAATTTATTCATAGATATATTTTTTATGTAGTTTTTATATTCGTTTGAGCGTTATTAAAGCTTTAACAAGCCAAAAGATAAATTTTTTTAAGGAAGTTTGTGGTCTCCTCATAGTCTATTTAAAGATTTTAGTCCTTTCATAGTCCATTTGTAGAATCTAACGTAAAACGCAAAAACTTATTTCTGGAAGAATAGCTTTGGTTTCTGATATTTGCTAAAATGGTTTTAATACAAAATCTATTTGTCTGTTTTTTTTTTTTTGTGATTTTTATACCAATCAATGTATTTACATGCCTCAGGTGCTTGAAAAAAATAGAAAATAAAAACGAAAGGTTCAATTTCGATTGAAAGTTTTGTTTAATTTGAAGTACAAAGTTTATGTTTTCCATTATTTTTGTTTCAAAAGTTGATTCAATTTTCAATTTTGCTGTTTTTAGGGCTCAATTTACTGGTTTCAATAGTGGCATATCGGAATATGACAAGGAAGTGAGCCGAAGAGTATGCATTCCTGGAATGAGTGCAGCTATTATGGAGCAATTAATTAACTACGCCTATCTTAGACGATGCCAAATAACAGAAGATAATGTCCATGAATTATTGGTATCTGCTGATTATTTGGGAATGATGGGCCTTGTGAAGCTTTGCGAAAGAAAAATGACAAAAATGCTGTCACCAATAAATTGCGTCGATATTATGAGTTTTGCTAGGTGAGTTTATGAAATAATCAAATATTTAAGCCATTTTTCTTATGGAGTAGGTTGAAAAGCACGAACATCAATCTATTGTACCTAAGCCAAATGCTGAATGGATTAATTTTTTAATAACCACATACAAATTTATAGCTTAATTAACATTGTGGGTTTCTAAGTCAAGTGCATGCAGCAGAGATTTCATCTGAATTGTATTTAATCGCAACCACTAACGTATTACCTCACAGTACATTTTCTTTTCGTCCTTCAAACACTCAGCCTACTTTTGACGACGGTGTCTCCTTTTTCCATCATAATTCCTCTTAAATAATTTTTTTTTAATTACTTTCTACTCAAAGCTATTTCATTTCTGTTATACTCGCAGGTTTCGTTTTCTTGACGCTTTATATGACAAAGCACGTATGTATATGTTACGTTACTTTCCAGAAGTTGCGTTAAAAAATGAGGACATAATGGAAATCGGATTAAAGGATTTCTATGAGATCATAAGCGATGATGAATTGAACACACGGGAGGAAGATAGTGTATGGAAATTATGCATTAAATGGATTGACTATGATCCCGTCAATAGAAAAAAACATGTGGCAGACTTAATGCAGGGTGTGCGTTTGGGTTTAATGACACCGAAGGTGAGTATTAAATTGGAGCACTTCAATAAATTTTTAAACATTAGAAGTATTTTAAAGAAAATTAGAAACACAATTTAATTTCCCAATCAGGTTCAATCAGGTTATTTTATTATATTCAATATTTAACAGAGCTTCTCTTCGTTTAAATAAAGCAGATATGGAATACTTTTCATAATATGCTTCTTAGAGATTAGAGTTGTATCGAGTTTTTTATTTGAAGAAGGGCAGTTATAGGTGTTTGCCATTTATTGGTTCAATTTAAAAATCAATCACTATCATCACTATAATTTAAGTAGTATGTTAATTTCAATAACTGAAAATAAAATAAATATTCAAAAAGTATTATTATAAAATGTATTTGGCGATTTGTTTGGATCACAATTTTCCAATTTTCAGGCAATTTTATTATGCGACGTTATGGAATATCAAAAGTGCATATATCACCGTTTAGTAGTTCTGATGTGTTTTGATACTAAGGTAGCGTCGTTCTTATCCTATATACCTAAGGTCGTTCTTATCCTATATACCCAGATATAGGATTTGCAATGAATTTTTGAAACACACTACGCAATTGATAAATACTATTACTTCTGTAAAGTGTAGATTTGAGATATAAATGGATTGCCTTACTATAGACAGACTTAGCAATTTATGTAGGAAATGTTCAATTCACTTATATTTTTCCTTCTTCCTGCAGTTTTTGCATTTTTAGTTAAACAGGGTACCCAATTTATTTACATTAGATAGGTTTCGGATAGTGACATACCAAAATCGCTACAAGTTTTCTCACTACAGTTCTAGCCTTTACGGGTAAGATCCACGTGTTCAAAATGAAAAATCATATTTTATGCTTCCATATAGTATATAGATCATTCCTCTATCAATAGATCTTTATATAGATCTTTCAATATTTAAATATCTTTTAAATAATACGATTTATTAAGTTCTCCAAAATATACCACAGTTTCCCATTTCACTTTATCATTTGAAACAAATTTGTTTCCCTAGCGCCATCTTTGGAAACAGGTAATAGTCACTGGGAACCATCCACCATATAGTATGGTAGATGAGGAAACAATTCGCACCGCAACGGTGCACTATAATACAACTATAATATTAAAAAACATAATATCACTTTTATAAGGTACTTGCTTATATATTTTCGCCTATAGTGAATAGCAATAGTGTCTTATGCTCCTTATTGTTAAATACCGAGTACCATTATATTTTGTTTTGATTAAACTAAAGTCTGTAGACTAGGAGCTAATATTAACAAAACCAAAACTTCTAGCTATCACTAAAAATACAAAATAGTATAGTTTATCTTGACTATGTATAAAAATATTTCACTTAAACTATTACTATCAATACTTAAAAACTACCATCGATTCAATATTAAGGTAAAAAGTAAATACAGCTAAAGACGTTAGGGAAGGAAGACTAGTATATCTTCATTTTCACTGCGGTGAAAAATCCATAAAATATATCTCACTATATATTTA
Source organism: Teleopsis dalmanni (assembly GCF_002237135.1). Taxonomy (NCBI): domain Eukaryota; kingdom Metazoa; phylum Arthropoda; class Insecta; order Diptera; family Diopsidae; genus Teleopsis; species Teleopsis dalmanni. Next base: position 69,537,994 of record NC_051848.1, on the reverse strand, counting down.
TTCAGCTGTAGTTGACACAGTCCTTCTATATAAATAATTCTTATGGTAATCTATCTTAAATAATACGTATAAAAACAATAGTTTTAATAAAACAAACGATTTTCATTTATCCTGGTCTATTGATTAGCAACAGACCAAGGGGCATATTATGATTGCAGTCACGTCACACAGTGTTGTTGCTTTCAATTTTAAATCATGTGAGCCTGTCAGTGTCGACATATCAATTTTTTACTGTATTATTTAGAAATATTTTACTATATTTAGAATTTAGAATTATAAAATGTTGTTATATTACTAAAAGTTTCAAATTCTTTCTAAATAAGTGATAAAACAAAGTGGAAACCCAACTCTGCTTCCAAGTATAATTTGTATTAAAATAAAATAATTGCATAAAAATGGAATTACCTTCAAAGAAAGAAAACTTTAAAAGTGAATGAGAATTAAAAATTCAGTTATAAGTTGGAACAGTGTTAAGACTTATCATACCTATAATTGAATTTATAATTCTCAATAACTTCTCTTATATTTTTAATATAAGTTTGTATGAAAATTTTCTTCCGATATAATTAAGTTTAATGTAAATTCTGTTTAAAAGTAAAGATTGAAGTAGTTAATTTGCTATTTTTGGAAAGAATATTGTAAATAAATTCTATAAATGAAGTTTATGTTTCCAAAAAGAAATTATGTAATGAAATTTTGATTATATGTTATACCGATATTTATTATTATATTCCTTCTTATTCAGCAATAAGGGGGGAAAACAAAGCAATACATTGCTGAGCGTTTCCAGCAATCGCTTTTAAAATTTTTCATTTCGCCTATGGAAAATAAAGATAAATGTCGACATAATTAAATTAATATCTTTATCAATATCATTGTTGTGTTATAATGGACCCATGGTTGCCATTTGAAAACTTTTTTCTCTACCAAAATTGGTTAAAAAATATACCATTTTTGTAAAAAAGGACCCAATTCTTTTTCTATTTTCTTTTAATAAGAAAATGCAATATATATAAAATATACAAAAGATATAGAACAGTACATAAATAATCGGACTATTTTTTTACTGGACATACAAACTGCAAATTAAATTTTTTTATTAAATATATTTAATTTTTTTAAAAAATATATATTTATTTTTATTATATTATATAAATATAAACATTACATAAAAAGATATATTACTTTGTCCGATTGAGTTGTCATTCTTTTATTCCTTTCTTCCCGTCTTTACTACGACCGTCACGGAATTAGTCAATTTAACGAAAACTTGTGCTTGAAACAAGCATTTATTTCAGTATATATTTTGTTAAATTATTATTTTATATTCGCTCTTTGTGGCATGCCCAGTTTTTGACCGACTTAGACAAAGTGACAATAAGTAAAATGTCAAGTCGCAGCAAAATATCAAGCAAATTTAGTCAAATTCAAGTTGGGTAGATAATGTGTACTCCATCCATCTACCGACAACAACTCATAGATGGCACTGAGCTAAGATATTTTTTTATTTTTATCTTCAAATTTAAACTGTATATGGGAAATAACAAAATCCATGCATTGGTAAATATAAATATGTACCACGATTCAGACCTGATACTACAAGCGTACATATTGATTTATTAGGTATTAGCACTTAATAGACAATCGTTTCTAAATGTATTCATAATGCGTCATCAAAATCCAATATTTCTGGAACTCAAGTCAATAGGATAGTAGAAAAATTTATTTAGACTATTGAATTTAACAAAATTCTTAATTAAATCCTGATGCTCGAGTAATCGGAATCATCCCAATCACTAAATTAACGATTCTCTTATATTTAAATTTTTTTATTTAAAAGTTGATTTATAAGGTATTAAAATTGTGGTCTTTGATCCTTTATTATATGTTTAGCTTGATTTATAGCTGTAAAGTTTGAAAACTATTTTGATGGGACTTAAAAAATTATTTTATTAATATAAAAACATAACTGAAAAATTTATAGTGTTTCATGGAGGATGTGAAAGAACATCCTTATGTACTAGATTGTGAGAAAGCCAAGCCATTAATCGTAGAGACTTTCAACTTTATGTATGATTTGGATATCATGAATCCCGAATGTGGTGAGGTAATATTTATTTAAATAGATTTATTAATTATAATAGATAATAATATGGATTTTATGTTGAAGGTAGCTACTCCACCGCTCGCAATGCCACGCTTGCCACATGAAGTCATATTTGCTATAGGTGGTTGGAGTGGTGGTGCATCAAAAGGTAGTATTGAAACATATGACACGCGTGCCGATCGTTGGGTAGTTATAAATGCTGAAGATCCAGCAGGACCTCGCGCCTATCATGGCACTGCAGTTCTTGGTTTTAAAATATACTCCATAGGCGGTTATGATGGTGTTGAGTATTTCAACACATGTCGTGTATTTGATACCATCAATAAGACTTGGAGTGAGGTTTGTAAACTTGTCAATTTGATATGTAAGCGACAGTATAATTATAAAAATATGTAAATATATTTTTCTCTTTGTTTTTTATTTTTAACTTTGTGCTTAGATTGCGCCTATGCATTGCCGGCGATGTTATGTTAGCGTGACTGAACTTAATGGCTATATTTACGCTATTGGCGGCTACGATGGACATAATCGTTTAAATACTGTAGAGCGATATAATCCAAAAACGAACCAGTGGACCATAATAGCACCAATGAATATGCAAAGGTCTGACGCAAGCGCCTGTACACTCAAGGGTAAAATTTATGCTACTGGTAATATTTTCAAATTATTTAAATAACTTTCAAATTAATGTCTTAACAGTTTCTTTTTTTGTGGGGGAAGATACAAATAAACATTGTGCCAAATGTAATTCTATTCATGGAATTAAAGAATGTTTAATATTTTCTTTGGAGAAACAGATTAAAGTAAAATAAATTATTTGTGGCAAAAATCCTTTTAAGAATGTTTATAAATTTATATGATTGAATATTCGCTTTCACTAAATTCTACTGGAAATTTCTTCTAAGAGTTCTATTAAACTGTCTTTGGATTAAATCGTCTTCGTTTGGCAAAGAGCCTTAGAAACATTAGAAACAGATTCTTTTTAAAAGTCTTATTTTGTATTTTTATCTCTTGGCAAAAGTATTAACTTATAAATTTTTTGGACCTTTTTTAATGCTAAGTGTATCTGCTATATTCGACTGTTATGAAAGACTGTTTCTATTCATTTATAGTGATAATTTTTCATATATATTTTTTTTGTTTTATTTCTGTGGTGAGGAGGTGGAAAGCTTTATGAACCGTCAAACCGACCCTCGTCGGAATGGTGTGCCCTGACTCCTTAACATTAATATGTAGTATACGGACTAAAACACCCACCCTTCGGCGAGACTTATCCCCTTCAGTACCGCTTTCGTATTACTTCGTGGAAGATCTCTTTCATGTTGGCATTTCAAGTCATGCTCTTGTGATTTTTGATCTGCGTCCAAATCACCACTTTTCACCGCATTTTCTTGGTGTCTGATTCTTCATATTAATCTTAGTGTTAAAAACGTGAAATATAATTTGAAATAATCTTGTTAAATAACTTGATTATTTTAGACATCTCTAACTTTTTTTTTAAGGAGGTTTTAATGGACAAGAATGTCTGGACAGTGCTGAATATTATGATCCCAGAAGAAATGTATGGAATCGTATACCGAACATGCATCATCGCCGTTCTGGTGTATCTTGCGTAGCGTTTCGTGGAGTGCTATATACAATAGGTGGTTTTAATGGCACTTCTCGACTAGCCAGCGGTGAACGTTATGATACTGAATCCCAAGTTTGGACTGATATTCATGACATGAATTATTCGCGAAGTAACTTTGGCTTAGAAATTATTGACGATATGATATTTGCAATAGGTGGATTCAATGGCGAAGGCACAATATCACATACTGAATGTTATGTGGCTGAAACTGATGAATGGTAATCAACCTTTTTGAATTGAATGAAAAAGAAATATATATGAAATAATTAATTATTTTATTACTAGGATGGAGGCAACCGATATGAATATTGAACGATCAGCGTTGTCTACAAATAATGTTGGAGGTTTGCCAAATATACGTGATTATATACACAAAGAACGTGATCGCTTAATGGAGGAAAGACGCCAACGTATTTTATCAGGTACTATAAACCGTGAAGTATCTGATACCGTCGCTGCTATAAGAATTGTATCACAAAGTAACGGTGACGACGACTACGATAGCCCAACAGATGATGAAGATGCTGATGATGAAGAAGAAAGCTCTGTTGAGGCTTCACCCTCAATACATGAAATTGTTGAAGCACATAGGGACGGACCACGCAGACTCTCAATACGATATCGAATACATGTACGGAGTACTCGTTTCGGAGTTACTGATATACATGAAATGAATTTACATAGAAATTGAATTTATATTTGTAAAAATAATAAAGTTTAATAACTTCAAATAACTTTTTTATATTTATAGGAGATTGCTGATTAATACAACTAAACATTGAGTTTTTAAGTAAAACCTAATTAGGAAATATCTTCACATTTACAAGGAGATCACTGCTTGACGCTATTAATAAAATGGATTTTTAGGTAAGAAGAAAGAAACCAAGAAAGATCTTGGGTTCTTTCTCTATAGTTAAAAAAGTATCATTATCGTTAAATTTTTGAGGACGCTGTTTATAAATGCGACTTAAGTCCATTTTATTTTAGGTTAAACTCACTACACGCTATAATCCAAAAGTTACGCATCTTCAAATGTTTGAGAATACCTTATATACACAGCAATACAAGAAAGCAGTTATCATCAGAAATCTGAAAGGATTGCTGCTGTAATCAATGCAACAAAAATCTGGATTTCCAAGCGAAAGGTACAATGAAGAACAGAAAATGTATCCATTTTCGAGCTATGATTGCTGAGGAATGCAACTAACAGCTGGACAGTTGGCTGGAATCCAAAGACAACACAGATTTTGTGGAGAAATAATGTAACTAAAATTTGGAATATTAAGTGAAACATAAAAAAAAAAATAAATCCAAAGAAGACGTAGCCGTTCATTCTTATATCAGTTGCCTTCATTCATTAGACGTTTCAGTAAAACTTGTAATGACCACAATAAACGCCTTCAAAGACAAGAATTTCCATAGAATTTCCATAGAATCAAAACTCATAAGAGATCTGAATCCACCTTCTTATGCAGAGATAAAGGATGAATTAATCAAATAATGGAGCCAAAGTATATTCTTAATTAATATTCTGCACTTATTTTTATTGTAGCCATGACAAGTACGTACGCACTACTACCAAATATATTTGAGTGAAAATAATACAATTCTTTAATTTTTAAAAGCAAAATTTTTCCCTATAATCTAAAAAATTATCATTGCTCTACTACTTGCATTAAAGTTTGGAATCTCCTGAACAATTGAATAATAGAGTATACAGCTGAAATATTCAATGCTTTGATTTCTTTAGAAATATTTCTGAAATATTAAAGGAAAATCAACTTTGACTTGATAAAGAAAACTTAACGTATCCAATTTCAACGTCCCATAAAGTTAATACATCTATATTTAATCATCAATATAAATAGAATAATGTCATTAGACGAATTTTCTTAATCAATACAATCAGCTTTTTGAATGAATTTAGTAATAATGGAAAAAAAACCCTTTTGCGATATGCTCAAGTTTTTAATTCCTAATTCTATACTCTATTTGTCTAATAGAGCAAATTCTTAGAATTCCTACTCTAATTAATATAATATAATACGAAGAAATCTGAAATATAAGGGGCAAAAGCGTATGCCGCAATGGAGGAGTGGTGCGAATATATAGCCTAGCCCTCTCAACTGTTAACCTCACCTACCCATAACGCATTTACATACGAGGTTCTGGTGAACGAGTACAGGTGGTATAACCTGAAAACATCTAGTGTGGCTTCAAACACAAACTGCAGTACTAAACAAAATTCCGAAAAAACAATTGTGAGGGCATCACCTGAATCATCTGAATAATATATAATACATATAAAATCAATGGAAATAAAATATTCGCTAAGCTTCGGTATTAATATTTGCATCTACCATATATTTTAAAAGTTTTTGTTTTTGTTTTGTTATTTAAATATATACTATCGTTTCTGGTTCAGGCAAAAGATACTGGGAAACACTGGAAAAAATGTAATCATATTTCAAGTGGAAATATACACGATAGATAGATGCGCCAGTTTCAACATTGAATGCAACTACCGGAATGATAAACCCAGAACCATTCTGTGGTCTTGGCAAAGGAATTCTATCCATTGTTATGAACGGCGCTGAGGAAAAAGAAAGAGAACTCTATTGGGAAAGGGCACCAACACTAGCACAATTTAAAATGCTTTTAGGGACTTACAAGCTAAAACGCAAAATTGCATAGAACAATCAAAAACTAACCTATGAATCATTATGGGATTATTGACACCGTTCACTGTAGATTGAATAATCAACTACCGAAGTTAGGAATTCAATCTAAGTCAGAGTGCAGATACTGTAGAGACGAAAAAGAAAATGCATACCATGTGCTTGGGGAGTGCTCACCACTGATGCATAAGCGGAAGAAACACCTAGGCGGGTATTTCATGGATTATAAGGATTCAAGACTAGGAAAGATAGGCTCTTTACTGTCTTTCATTAAAGAAATCGGATTTGGATAAACACTCTAATCCGATTAAAGGCACAATAGGTCTTTTAGGTCGCAGTGTACTACCTCTTTAAAAATAATTATAATAATATATTATCGTTTAACAGGGTATATAGATGTAATAGATTAAATTACTATTAAGTATAAAATTAATTATTAAGTTCAACTCGGAAAGGAAAACTACCACTTATGCTAAAAGTACAGTTTGGAAATAGGAAGCAAAAGTAACTCATACTCATTACTCTCATATGTAAACTCGTACATGAGTATGCGCTACTCGTAATTTCGTATATGTAGATGATTAGCTTATAAAAATATAGAACGTATTACGTTAAATGAATTTAAAATATCCGACAATAAGTCACACATACATATATTGGTTCTCAGCGATACCAGATTTATATATCTACATGTGAGTTATCAACATGTTTTTCAGTTCTAAGATGCATTATTATACAAATAATTTAAAAGAAATACTATAAAACTAAGTAACAAAGTCATCACAGATCCAAAACCTTGAAATGGATTAAAAATACGCATCGATAGTTCATACATTTCCCATTTTGATCTATAATAGTTTTAGTTCAGCTTCTTTTACACATAAATGCGGGTATTACAAAGAATCGTATGCATAGTTCAACTCAGTGAATAGATACACGTATTACTTGCATTGGTATCACAATATATAGTTCTAACAGAGTTATATCTCACTATCTTTTATTATTGAAATCGAAGGAATGGGCAACAAGTATTACTTGCATTGGTATCACAATATATAATTCTAACAGAATCATATCTCATTATCTCTAATTATTGCCATCGAAAGAATGGAATAGACTTAATTATTATATTATATTTTTGAAATTTTGAAGATTAACTGGACTTCTTTATTGATGTTATGTTTTGTTTTCTTTCCTGTCTTTTTGACTTTTTATATTATTGAGTTCACTTTTCATACCCTTTATAGGAACTTTAAATTTTTTATAGGTTATAGATTATTTCACAACCTCTTACTTAGGATTTGTTAAAACAAAAAGAAACTTTTTTATTTATCAAATACCATGTAAAAACAATTTTATTTTTAAATTTAAAATTAACTCAGTTAAAAAAAAACATTTCATTGTAGTCGAGTATTATATCCTTTTTTCCACTCCTTTTCCAAAGGATTATGTCTACATAGCACTTTTCGCTTCATTCGTACCCACTTCAAAATAGAAAAATAACAAAGCTTCTATTGCGCATATTTTGCCACCACTGCTCGGTGTCCTTGTATAAAAGGGAGCAAAATTCACTGCAACAAGTCAGTTCTTAGAAGATACGGGAACTGTTGATTTCAGTGCTCAAAATGAATCTGTGGGTATAAGAAGTTAAAATATTTTTGTAATATAATTTAATAACTAAACATTTTTCATTTTCAGTATTCTACTTGTTATAATGTTAGGCATGCTTTGTAGAGGTTTCTGTGTACAACTACTGGAGATGCAACCAATAAACAGTAGTCCCACTGCTGCACCTTTGGGCTGCCATCGTCGCTTATACACCTACCGAGTAACGCAAGTCGATGCTAAAGGACGTGAGTGTTGGGACTATGTTAGTGTTATGTCATGTTGGGGGCGTTGTGATTCAAGTGAAATTTCCGACTGGAAATTCCCTTACAAGCGCTCATATCATCCGGTCTGCGTACATGCGTCTCGACAGCCAGCAGTAGCGGTACTACGAAACTGTCATCCTGAAGCTGGCGAAGAGGCTCGCCGATACGAGTATATGGAAGCTGTGAGCTGCCACTGTCATACTTGCTCGTCACTGGACACAAGCTGTGAAGCACCAGCAAATAACATGTTAGACGACAAATCGGGTGTAAAAGTTTTAGCTTTAACAGGTTCTGATTCGGACGGTTTGGATTATTAGTTGAACAATATTATGAAATTGACAGACAGATGAAATCAATTGTAAATAATTTAAATTGCAAAAATAAGTCAATATTATTTTTATTATATTTTTTAATTTTTATTAAATATTTTAACTAAATTATCGTATTGGCATAAGCATTGGAGCTGATTTTAAAACACAAAAAAAAATTCTCTATAAATTTATCAATGCAAAACTTTACAGCGAAAATAAAAAGGAAAAACTCAAAAAAAAAAAATTATATTTAAAAATAAAAAATTTCAAAAATGTGAAAAATAATTTTTTTATTAAAATAATTTTATTTCTATATAATAAATATTGTTAATGCTATAAATGTTTTTGTATAAGTATCTCTAAAATCACTAAAAATCTGTTTTGCTGTAAGATTACACTGTGAACTCTTATAATTCCACACATTACCGTAAATAAAAAAATATTAACATTTAAGTTCACATTTCCAAAAAGTCTTGAATTTACTTGAATTTTAAGACAAACGCTAGTCAAATATTTGACTTAACTTTCCTATATTTTATTTACATTGTTGCCTCAACTGAAAAAGTTAACCAGAATATACTCCGTCTGGATCCAAGTTAATATTCAATTAAATCCCACCCTCCCAATTTACTCATTATCCTCATTTCGACCTACATCACCCCCAACCACTACCCATCCACTTCCCCACCTATGTAATCGTATTGTATATCTTTTCATGTTATTGGCTCTCAGATCGCAGGGAATTACAACAACAACAATAACTATACAACTATAATATACAACTCATTTTTTCAGACAAATCGAAATCTCACCAAATACTTACCAGACAAATAATTGCATATTTCTTACCAGTGGAGAAGAACTTAAACCTGATTATTACAAGGTGTTGACCCTGCAGAAACTTCAATAGACTTTAACGGTATAAATTTTACTTCACTTTATGTTTCATTTTGTATTCTGAGCGTATTCTTGCTTTGGCGATTTTCCTAAATTAAATAAAATTAGTCCGAAAAATAATAAAACAATTCATCACATCCATATGACACCTTCAAATTGTTATAAGTCCCAATAACCTCAGCCTATTAATGAGTAGACGTGAAAATTGCCCAACAGCCGGTACTGCGGCCAGAAGAGACCTATTGTACCAGAACCTCAGCCTAAATGCTTTAACAATTCCATCAGGAATTAACAAATTGCAGATTTCTATCCAAAGCCCTGAAACGCGGTAACTTAAACCATCATTCTGTGTGCAAAAAGCTAAACGAAGGAGCTCTTGAGTGTGCCAGCTGTCAAGTTACAGCAACTATCCAATAAATAATTGGATAGTTAGTTAAATATTCATCAGCAACTCACATCGAAGCGGGTGCACTATCTACTCAACGCAAACACCATTAAAATCACACAAACCATTTTATTAAGAAAGGCAAATAAACAATAAATTTAGTACTTAAATATAAGCTTAAAGCTTCCACTAATGCCGATGTGATTACACCAACATATAACAGACCAATGCAAAATACTAACCAGCCACCAACTAATATCCAGTTCAAGCAATTCTTCATTTATAGATTAAATTTAACACTACGATGCTTACATTATGCCAAGCATGTTGTCATATATGATCTCCGTCAACTTTCAATAACGGAGATAAGAAACAACAGAATAAAAATTGTCACGTGAAATGCGAATATCTCAACTAAACAGAAAAATAAACTTTATAAGACTGCAAAACTACTCAAACTTATAGAAAAGATAGACACATCGACAAAATGGAGGATAGTAATATTGGTTAAAAAAGTACCAAAGTAACACGATTGAATGGGAGTCGCTTGCGGCCACCACAATCCAAATCAAACCCAACTCCAAAAATCTGACAATATCATCAAACTATAGGGACTAGCTTTTAATCTCGGAATAAGATCCGCGGCAGGATAATACTTGTTATACTCGTATTTCTTTGTGGGTCACTAAATTAATTCTAAAAAAAATTGAAAATTGTTTTATTGATATACACATCCATTATATACGAGTAATTAAATATGCTTTTGTAGGAAGTAATATTCCTATTTTATGTTGTTTTTAGGATCTTTTTTGCACAAAAATCTAAAGTAACTCTTCTACCGTTGCTATTTTTATAAGTTAACAACTTTCTTCAGAATTTCATTAATTAAATTTCTAGTACGTAATGGTACTAAAAACCAATGCTTAGTCTTTATTATTATACAGATAATATTGTCTGAGTATATTTCTTAGCTTATTCCACCTTGAACACGCCAATGTTGGGAATACGCTTTTGAGATTCTTGAAATAATCTAACTATGTTGTTGTAACCCCCTGGGATCTGCTTGTGCAGTTCCTTTGGGTGGTAATGAATGGACTTGGTCGTCGAAATTGAAGAGTGGGTCTGAGACGTAATCCCGACCATTCTTGAAACCCTACAAAAATGATAGAAATCACTTGTTGCTGTCTACAAAACAGAAATTTTTAACTAAGAATAAATTATCACATTTCGACACTCAACAAAATTATAGTTAAATTAGACCCGTTCCGGAGCCACTCGTCGCCAGCGACAACCAAGTGCCGTTCAACACCTTACAAAAAGACTTCACAATCAGGTCCCAGCGGGTTACAACAACAACATAGTTAGATTATCTTAAGAATCTCAAAAGCAATATATTTGTAGCATATGCGAGGTATATCCAAAATGGCTATACTCTGCTATTTGCAGACGCTATTAAAATTAGATAATATAATAAATAATAACATATATACAATTCAATGTCTATAGTAATAGACAGTAATTAATCTAAGTTAAGCAGGACAAAAGAGAGTGATTTTTTGTTATGGTCTGCAAACGCTGCCAGAATTAAACAAAATTAAAAGTATATAGCATTAAAGAGGACAACACGTTAAAATATCTGATTCCGGCTCTTGACAAAAACTCCAAACAATCAAACTCTGCATCCACTCATTGACAACAATTAAACAAAAAAGCAGAAATCTTTAAACAGATCTACAAATTCGCTCTACTATAGCGAGAAATGTAGTTATATCTATTCCCAGACAATCTCCAAACTATTGATGAATAAGGGATTTACATGCGAAGCTGTAGTAAATTTTAATTTTTTATGTTCTGATTTATATAAGTAAATGACGTCATAATTGTTTTCATATGTAATACCTTTAATGATTTTGGTACTAATTCACATTGATTAAGTTAAATACAATACTAATATTTGGTTTACATGCATTTATAGTTAAAAATATTTTAGTTATAAAGAGATTTTGTTTGGTTTTTATTTTAAACGTTTGAATTAATTCTTATTATAAATTTATTAGTTAAGATATTTAACTTAATTCGTTTGTGGGCAATGTTGACATCATATCATTAACTTTATAAAATATGTGAGCAAGCAAATATTGTGAGGGCAATTATATAATTTCAGTTTCTTTAATATTGTATTCAAATATATGAAGTGAAATTAAAATTCGATTTTCATAATTAGAAATAAGCAGCACGTTTATAAATTGATCTTTTCATATTTGGAAGTTTACAAATTAGTTTCAACAGAATCATATTCTTAATTTAATAACTAAAATCATAAATTTAAACAACTTAATGTACATAAATATATATAATATATTTGATCTTAAAAAATTATCCACTTCTCAAATTTCCAGAAATTTGAAATTATTATAACAGTTCCTCCGCTTAATAATAATTTTGTAAAGTCCACACGGTTATAAAATTTACAAAAACTTATAGTTTCCATTTGATTTTGAGCGTGAATATTGATACATACAATATAACGCGGATATTCCAAGACCAACACCTCCGCCAAGAGCACACCTTCGAAGACCACCTGTAAATAGAATAAAGAGAGCATTAAAAATTTGACAATCACTTCATGAACATGCGGCATCTAACTTACTACTTGACTTGTATAAGAGTCCCGTTGCTGTGCCAGCAACTAGCGTATTAATATCGTCGTCTTCTCCCCGCGTATATTGCAATAGAACTCCAAAAGCTGAATACATAACTGCAAGGGTTCCTAACGTATTTGCAGTACCTGATCCTTGTTTCATTATGTGATTTAACATTCTAAAATAACGAATAAGGTATTAATTTTAATTGGATACTTAAATTGTAAACAAAAACTAAATGGATACAAAAGCTTGTAGAATTTAATAGACAATTTTAAAGCGGCGGTTTAATGCTACGTTTAAAAATTTTAAACTTATATATATGAAAATATAACGTTAAACCTACAAAATAAATTTAAATTTCAGCGGAATACTTAAAACTATACAAATATAATTTTAAGCAAATATGCACGTTAGTCCAAACTATTAATTCAATAGTTTTAAAATGATAAACATAATAAAATAATAAATAAAATAATAAAATTTTTCATCTTACTGTGTCCGTCTTAATTTTCCTGTTTGGTTCATAGCAGCAGTTGTTCGTATTCCATTATAAAATCCTACAACACCACCTATTCCAGCTCCTACCATGACTGATGATCCAATTTGCGAAAACGCCAATTCAAATCTGCCGCGCTGTTTACTGGCACCTTCTGGAAATATAAACTCCGGTTGCGCTTGTTGTAAAAATCGTGGATCGTAATTCAGGTAAGGAGAAACAGGAGCACCAAACGCCGACGAAAGTGATCGTGCGGTTTTCGGTTCTTCGACTAAAATAAAAACAATCGTTTATGCATCTGATATAGCTTCACTTTATATTGCGTAATTTAAAAAGCATGCGTTCATAACAATTTTTCTTATGGCCGTTTTTCGAATCTTACCTGGAGGAGAAGCAAAAGACAGCGGTTTACTTAAAAACTCTTCCCCCATAATTTGAATTTTATAAAATATATATTTAAATATTAAGTCTACACTATAAAATTTTTTAGCAGTATGTAAAAACTACAAACTCAAACCTCCAAATATTCTTAATTTTACTAAAACGTCACTTATCTGCCATATGTTACCATGCCGAATGTCAATAAGTCACAATAGTCAAATAATGCATTTGTCATTGCTGAGCAAAGAACACTACATATGATTAAAAAGTGTTTTATGTATGAATTATTATATTCTACTGAACGAACCTGACATCCTTTATTGGATATGAATAGTACAATCTTACCTATTTGTTAATTTATTACTATGACTGAATTGTGCGAACTTAGGCCGTGTGCGAATTCAAGTAAATTGAGGTAAAGTAAATTGATACATCCTGGGAATTTTTTGTATTGCACTTATGTAAATATTTATTTATTGCATTTATTTATTATTTTTGGTTAAAAGGTTTTAAATTTATTTAATTATTTATTGAACAACATATAAAATGTTCACAATAGCAACACCTAATTTACCTAATCTTTATCTAATTCACCTCTCTCGAATTTCTGGTAAATACTAACGTTCGCTGCCATACCGACATAATTTACTATTTCCCTCAATTTATCATCAATTTATTCGAACTCGCACACGGTCTTAATAGATATTATATAATACGTGTGCGGGTTAACTGACCCAGTGTTCAGTTCATATAACCTAACTGATATAAAAAGTTAATTAATAGCTCTATAGATGACAAATATTGTTTTCAATTCCGTTTGTAATTCTTTCTATAAAACATAATTACAAACGACAAATAATGTTAACAACTTAAGCATACGTATATGCACATTATTTGTATATGACCATAATCATATATAAAATTTAGAATAACAATTTCATTCACATCAACATAATATATTATAACATATGAACATATATTTTGATATTCTCATATCAAAAATGTTTTAGCTTGAATAAAACCAATCCGATCTTCTAAAACAATTTCGTGGTTTACTTGAAAACATACCTACAAACAAAATTTTTTAACATAAACAAGTCAAGTTGACAATCACAACTTACAAATCAAAAAAGTGTCATATAAGTAGCAAATTTATAAAAATAGATAAATTTTTTTGTAAATATATCTTATACAACTTTATTACAAATAATATTTCTATTATACAACTAAAATCGGAAAGCTAATGCTTGTTACCATTTTATATTGAAAATACTAATACCGAATCTTAAAAAATTTTATCTCATCTATTTCATATTATAGTAAAACATAGTATATATAATCCTGTTTAAAATGGCTTACACAAGCGGGTTAATATGAGCACCAGCTATACCTACGGACAGACAGCTTAGGGAAGTGTTTCCGTTAAATCAATATCGAGTTATATAATAGAAATTGACTTGATTTATATGAATAGAATATGCTTTCCAATTTCGGCTCAGCGAATCGTGGAGTGATATTAACATGACTTTTTCCATATCGCGTTCCTCGATTAGGTTGTATACTCAAGAAAAAATACTAAAAGCATACAATAAATAATGCCCCTACAATAAGAATAATGCTGAAATTACATAAATTATAAATTGAAAACAACTATAATTAATTGATTCTATTAGCTATAGCTGGTTTATGTTTCTTTTTTACTACAACACAGCAAGTAATATGTTAATAAACTTTCACAGAAAATTAACAAGCTCTAAGCTTCGGGTCAGTTGGCTAATGAACACTGACTCTGAGCTTTAAATATGATACGACACGAGTTCAACCCTTGGTACTTGCAGTATCAAAAAAATTTTTTACGAATAATTAAATTAAATTAATAATAAAAATTATAAATAAAAATATGTTCGTTGTTGCAATTTAACTACTGATCGATAAAAACCTCTCTTTTAAGAATAATAGTTTATATTAAGAATTTATTTTTTCATCAAACCGTTTTTAAAAATTAAAACGGACGTAATTTAATTTACTCTATAAAATAATTATCGAACAAAATTAATTCAATATCAAAATTGTAACTGAAGAATTGTCAGAACTTAATTCGTTTTGATGTTATTGTGAATAGACACGAAAACTATTTTTTATTTTGCATATTTTTTTTTTTTAAATTATTATGTATACCTGCAGGTTAAATAGTTTGTTCTATAATTGTATATTTATAATTATGTACGTATATAATAATATGTGATGTAGTATAATAGATGTTATATTAAAAATACATACTTTTTATCAATTTTTTCTTTGAAATTATGTATAATTATTATTGAATTATTAGAACAAATACTAAACAAAATTTGGCTAATCACAATACAGACATGTTTTTGGGCGAAATGACAATTTTTCAAATTTAAACAACTTTGAGTGCTAGTTCACACATCATATGTATATATGCATAGTATATCTTTGCACATGTTCTTATTTTAAAAATGTTTGTATACATTAGTGCATTAACAATAGAGTGTTATAAATTATTCACAATAAAATGGCATAACCGGTGTGTATTTGGTCCTCTATAGTTTTCTTAAGCATGCGCAAAGCAACATATGTATATAAAAATATCCTTGTTACGTACATATTTGTTTTTTTTTTGTTTTGTTACGATGGGATACATCTTCTGTATTCAACAGATTACAATGCGGCAAATATAAGATTCACGAAATTTTTTTGTTCATAAAATATTTATTTAAAGAAAAATATTGTTATCAAATACTTTGTTTAAATCTAAGATCAAAGCATGTTCTGTAAATATTCTACAGATTGGATTTAGAACTTCATGTTTTTATTATTACTAATATTAATACTATCATATTACAGCAACTGTTGAGAATAGCGGAATTTGGTTTGAGTACGATTTCTGGGGTGTTGCGATTTAACGATAAAGATCATAAATCTGTTTTCACTACGCTATATCGTCATAGCTTAATTCTCGAGATATGAAGCTTTAAAGTTTCAATTTTTTACGTAGAAACTGCTACTGACAGATGATGCTATAAGTTGTTAGATTAGTAAATGTGCTAAACATAAAGTGTCGCTAATTAATGTCTTTAGTTGTTGTTTTTGTAATCACTGCAAAAAGTTAATTATATCAAAGATCGATATTTCAAAAACCAAGATATATTTTAGAATGAAACTTAGCAGAAGGTGGTTATTAAATTTTTACACCTCAAAATTTGTAATTTAATAAAAGCAAACAGTATTCATATAGTTTTTTAAATGGCAAACAAATTCACACCGTACATTTCCATAAAGGGTGATATTTAAATGGAATTTGCACGGACTTAATATTTTCAGAGTCGTGGCATTTACTAAAACCTCTTGTATTAAATTAGGCATTGTGTGGTAAAGGATTATTTTTCCAAATGCGTGTAATATTATATTGAAGTCCATATATTTTTATTTTTTTTAATATATTTTATATTGAAATAATAGAATACTACAAATAAACACAAAATGTATACAATATTTTATATAAAAAATATTTTCAGTTTTATTTTTGCACGAAATGCAACCCTGTTTCAATGTCTTTATTTATGTTAGACATCTGCTATTATCTTCATTTACTTGTCGTTGGCCGCTGAGTTCGGTTTGGTTGTTCGATTCATACTAGAAGTTGTGACGATATTTTTTAATAAAAGTTGATAGGAAATTTGATTGACAAGTTTTTTATTAGAAATATAATAAAAATAAATATAGGTATTTTTTTTTAATTTACAGTTTAAATATTTAGATATATTTTTTAAATATAAAACCTCATTAACCTTGGCGATGGCTTCAGGCGATGTTAATGTTAAACTTTCCCGACTATTTCGGCTCGCGCAAAAATTTAATAATTTCTATTTATCAGGTAAGTAGAAATTTTATTTAAACATAAAGATTTCTATTGATTAACTTAGAATAATTACAAAATAATAGTTTTATATTGTAAATATTTGGTGTAAAAATGGGTATGGCTCGGCTTCGGCATTCAATTATCGATTTGTGTGTGTGCTAACGATGATGTCCTTCCTGTTCGTCATTAATATGTGGTTTGATGGTAGTGCTTGTTATCGGCAGTGGGCGGTTGCACTTTTCAACCCACATACTGAAACTACACTAAATTTTTATACGAATTAGCAGAATATTTACTATATTAAAATTTAGTTCTAAAAGACTTTTTCACACCATAGTCAAATAGCAGTCTACCATATTTTGTTTATCAGAAATATAATTCAACAGGATAGTGAAATATATTGAACTGTACTGGGCGTTTTCCATTAGATATCCTTGAATGTTTAAATTGCATATACTTATGTGAAATATGCATGTTTAAAGTGCAATCTCTCTCTATTTGTTCCTTCCTTTTTGCAATTATCATCCACAGCAATGTAGTTGAAGTGCTCAATTGTCCTTCATTATATTATGCGCTAATCAAATAACTGAACTAATGCAATGCAAATAGACTAGAAAAAAAAATGTTAATTAAATGAAGTCCATACATAAGATTTTTGTATTAAGACGTTAATTGAAATATTGTACAGCTAACTTAAAAATAATTATTTTGAAATTTTATGGATAATTTGTAAGATCTGGTAAAATGCAATATTTTCACATTATTAAAATTGATTTTGCTTTTGATTGCAAAATATGTATCGACACACAACATTCAAAATCTGCTGATGCAGCTGTTCCGAAGGTCCATGGTTTTGCGTATTGTAAAATTCGTTTAAATGACAAGGGGAAGGGTTTTAAGTAGGTTCGAGATATAGCATTTGACGAACGAAAATTTAAATTTTTTTTTCATAAATTAAATAGATATTTAAATTAAAATATTTTTGTAAAACAAAATAATTATAATGAAGAAATATAGAAATTTAATGAATGTGAGAATAGCTTTCATTATATATGTATTTTGTATGTCGCAGTATTTGTTACCTCATTTTAGGAACACTCAACTATTATATATGTACATAAAATGTTTTTATATGATTTATTATTTATACTTTTTGGAAAAATATATTATTTATATAAAAGTAATACAACGTTTACCGGTAATGATTTGCACTCCAATAAGTACAATTTGTTTAAAAAAAAATTTAAGAATAATTTATTAAGTAATAGTTTCTT
The DNA here is from genome assembly GCF_002237135.1 of Teleopsis dalmanni. Taxonomy (NCBI): domain Eukaryota; kingdom Metazoa; phylum Arthropoda; class Insecta; order Diptera; family Diopsidae; genus Teleopsis; species Teleopsis dalmanni. The sequence continues at coordinate 69,519,433 of NC_051848.1, read as the reverse complement.
TATCGATTATGATCGTTTATGTGCATTATGAAATATTACTTATTAAAAAGTAAATTTAAGCAAAACAATCTGAATATAACAACATAAATTGTTTACAATATGGTTATGTACTAAAACCTATTTGGAAATCTTTTCAGTTTTATCAATGCAATCTATACAAATATTAATCAAAATTGGTTTTAAATCGTGCAATAACGATAAAAATAGTTAAAGATAATTTTTAATTAATACAAACAAAGTAATGTTACTGGTTTAAACAACTTTTACTGGTTGCAACTCAGAGAAGCTTCAGTTATATTTAAGGATTACTAATTACTCACTGATTGTGTTTATTTCTTTAGCTATTTCTTTTTCCTATAAATAAATAGAATTGGATTTAATTTTTAAATCTATATTTAATTAATTAAATTATACTCAGAGAAACTTAAGCAAAGTTAAAATCGGAGATTAATGGCGTTCGATTCTATATCTCTAATGCATGTTGGATGTGAGTTTAATCATTGAGTTACATGACTCTAGTTTACGTTGAGTCACAATCTGCATAAGAATTTCACAATGTGAAACCATATTTGAAAGTTTAAAAAGGTTTTTGAATAGTTGTGTTGAGATCATGCAGTAGCTTTGTTTAAAGAATGCAATTCTAAAGTGTTTTTGCATCATACAAAATCGGTATGACTGCAGTTGCAGTCATACTGTTTATAATTCCATACATATACATATACATATATATATATATATATACATTGTGTTATTCTTAATATTTTTGTAATATGTTATATTTGCCATTAGATAAAAATAAATTAACTGAAGCAACATTGTAATAGCACAAAGTTCCGATTCCAAAAAAAAAAATTTAAAAGCTTTTCGATCAGTTTTACATTCCTTCCTTTATACATTTATTTTATTTCTTATTTATTTATTTATTTTCCCATTCTTTCTTATATTGCATCATCAGTGATCACAACAAAACAAAAACAGCTGTGATATGAAACTGTTTCACTCTGAATAAGTTTAACAAAAAAAAAAACATCTTTTGCAAGCAAAAAAACAAAAGCAAAACAATAAGTCAAAAAAAAACACTTCGTTTAAACAACTTGATTGTTGTTTTTCTTCTTTGTTTTTGTTATTGCAGTTGTTTGTTTTATCGGTAGCAGCTGATCGGCATAAAAACAGCCAAGCCAATTGCATATTTTGGTTGTGTTGTTGTATTATTGTATTTGTTGTTGATAAATTAATGCTTAGCAGCCACGACGCATGTGTGTTTATTCACTGTCATTGTTATTGGCTTTCTTCTTTCGTACTTCTTTCCTTAATTTCACCCTCATCAAGGTGATTTAATACAATATATTATTAAGATTTTATATTAAATGAAAACAGACTAATGCGGCGAATGTGCTGAATTATTTCTATTTTATCGTAAAAGAAAAATATGAATTCAATTCATTCAATTCATTGATAAGCTTCAATTAAGTTTAAGTTTATTTATTGTTTTTTTCTGTAAGGCCAACATTTTTTCTTATAAAGTTTATTTTTGCAATATAGTAAAAATCTTTGCAAATGCAAAACACATTTTTATTTATTATCATAACTAAAACAATTAAATCATTTAATAGGTTTAAAAAAAACACCTTTCATTTAAAAACAGTCGGCATATCTTATGAAAGGAACACACGCTTCAACCTGTTGTTCAGTGTGTTGGAACGTGTATTATTATTATTATTATTGTGACATGTTCTATAAGTTACAATCACAATTCAATAACTTAGCCTATTCACATATACTTTCCAGATATCCCTATTACGCGCTAATGCTCTATGCTCGCTGAATGATTTCTTACTTTCCCTATTTATCCATCTTCTCCATGTGCTTTTTGGCCGCCCAGTATTCCTTCTACCTTGTGGGTTCCATTCTAATGCTGAGTGTGCGAATTCACTAACCGGTTTACGCAGGGTATGTCCCAGCCAGCCATATTTGGAACGTGTATAACGAATACAAAAAGTTTGACGCAAATTAGAAGATATTGATTATCGTTTGGCAGAGTAGAGCTAAGTAAGTCTACTGTGGTTTTGTTTTCTTTTCAAGAATTTGTCCCATATCCAGAGATGTAGAGAAATGTTGTATGAAAAATTAGTTTAAATTTAATTTAAATTTTAAAAGTAATTAAGTAACCTTTAAAAACACTTAATTAAAGTAATTGAAAATGAATTTTCACCTACATTCAACATAAAACCTTGAATATTTCTAAAATGTCCAAACAAACTGATTATTAATTATTATTAATTAATTATTATTAATTGTTAATATTAACCGAGATACAGGGTGTCGCCTATATTCAACTTAAAACTCTGACAATCTCTAAAATGTCCAAACATAATGTTTACAAAATAGGAACTATTTGTTACAATAATCCTTAAAAAATGCAGTGATAAGTTCCCAACCCGTTTATAATCTATTCTAAATAGGAACTTGAAATATACATACAAAGATTCAACCTCAAAAAAAAAAAATATTCGCATTTAACAACAATATATATGGATAAGACATTATATATCGATATATAGATAATGGATACGACAGTTTATATTTTTTTAAATTTGTGTTTGATTTGAAAATTTGGCATCGGAGATAAATGGGTTGCTCAGAACCACTACATTTTTAATTATTTTCACAATTGTCAATACTGACTTGTCAATCTTAAAAGACAAAAATTTCGATTGTGAAAAGAGTTTATTTAAAAAAAAATTTTTTTTTAATGAAATTTAATTTTATATTTAAAAATAATATCAATGGCTGACAGTAGTAATGAATACAACATCATTATTGGTACTTTTGAAATAGTTAAATGAGTATAAGTACAAAGTACTTCTTAAAAGAACATATATAAGTGAGGATTAATCATTTTAAGTATTGTGTTAACTCTATATATATATATAGTACATGAAATCCGTACTGATAATGGCAATTCGTTATGCCAATTTATTTATAATTAAATATCTGGAAATGGTATTACGTATCGCAGTAAAACATGAAAGCACATAAAATTTAGAATTATCTAGAACGCTTCGAAGAATATTAGTATCACTGCTACTGAACGAAGTTTGATTGTATAATACTGTAAAAATATGTAATGAATATAGATATATTGTAGAAATCAAGACAATTTGAGTTTACATTCAAAATTGTTCTACAGAAAAACGACTCAAAGAACCTTACCTAGTCCTTGTAGAACTTTAAGTCAGATCACAACAACTACAATAAGGTTCATTAAGTAATTTGCTTAATATGACATGTTTTTTGACTGAGTTCTACGATATTTTTATAAATTTTATAATTTATTTATTTATTTATAAGTATATTTTTTCTTTTGGAAAACAATCAAGATAGATTATATTATGTGCGTATTAGAAGGCCGAAGTTCTGATCTTGCCAACAAATGCTAGTATATTCTCCATTTTAAGATACAAATTTTGATTGCGATACGGTGTTTAATTTAATTTTTCATTAAGTTGTTTTTTATATATTTAAAGAGCAACTTCTTGACAGTTTAGACAATGTCATTTAAACTTCACAACTTTATTTAGTAGTTTGGCACAATTAAATGGAAGTACACCTTCATTAGCTTCATCTACTTATGTCGCCCTTAGCTGTGTTTTATATTCTAACAGCCCCTTTTATTGTCTTCTCTTTGTTAAATAATATGTTATATTATCTGTTTAATAAGGCTTAAATAGTCTGTTGATTTGTGATGGATATATATCGATTTCTTTTTTAAAAGAACTCTCCAGAAATAAAATATATGTTCTGTAAAGCCTAAAGGCACATTGCATAATTCGTATAAGTTTGCCATGATTTTAGTATATTTTAATGTATAATATATTAATATATTTAAAGAGTTCTTATAATTCGCAAACCATAGATTCCGTACATTTATTTTTCGTGGACCAAGTTTAATAGTTAACAAAACCGACGCTACGATTTAAAGTAAACCTGATCTATATATCTGTTCCATGCATCAATATCTTTTTAGTTTTTGCGTTTTAGTTAAAACAAAACTAAGATCTAAGAACCTATTAAACACTAATAATCACAAAAAAAAAACATTTTGTATTTTATGATAAAGAAAACGTTTGTAAAAATAATGTTAACAATTTTATTGCATTATAAAAATAAATACGTTTTTATATTGGTCAAAATGTTATTATCATAACGTCAATAACTTTGGAAGTAATCTGTGGAAATATTTGTGCAAACGTGCTGATAACGTTCAAACATTAAAGTGTATATAAAATAAAACTTCTCTTCGATTTGGGATGCCCATGCAATAAAACATTTATCAACAATTTATATACTCTTCATTATTTTAGCTTTTGTACTATTAACAAGAGGTATATTAAATTTATCAAGACGTTTGCAAAGTGCTTATAAAAACTTAGAAAGTTTATAACTTTATAACTTTTATATATATATATACTCATTTATTAGAATCGTCGATATAGGCATAGATGACTGATTACATATCTGTTTCAGGATAAACTTATCTCTTAAGTTTTGAGATAGTTGAAGCTTAAAACTATTTTGAATAAGGATTATAAAAATTATAAACGAATCACCAATATTTATTATCTATATCCTGTAGTTACTGTAGATTCTGTAGATTTACATAAAGCAAACAATCAAATATAAGTTTTCTTCATCGTTAGTGAAATATTTTTATTGTTTTATATGAATAATATTTAATATATTTGCAATATGTTAAATACAATATCTAATAGTTTAAGAATCGCCTTTGTCTTTCGAATATAAATTCTATTTTATTTAGTTTAAAAATATTAATTTAACAAAACAAAAACACTTCACTCCCTTTAAATGAATACTCGTCATATATATATTTCGATAATGGCTTAATTGCGGACGCTTTCCACCCTATAGACATTAATGGACTAACTTCTTACAAAATCGACAGGTTCTCCAGTTATTTTTTTGTTGTATTTTTTTTTTTATAACGTACAGTTTCGTTTTTAGTAAAGTCGATATTCCTAAACTATTAGTTGCATTTGTATAAGTCGAAAATAGAAAACTTTAAAGGTTTTTTGAATATTTTTATATACATTGTTGTTTATATTTCGACCAAGTATACCTAATGAATATTCCTATTCCTACCTAATGAATAGTTTGTAAAAAAATTAAAAATGTTTTTTTTTTTTTTATATAGAAATATATTCTATATAGAAATATTCTTTTCTTTATAAAATGAAATACAGCTTCTCTTCTGATCCTACCAAAAAAGAAATAAGGAAAGCTGAGTCTTAATCCTCACTACAACAAAACTAAACCGTTTTGTAGACTTTCTCATAAAGTTTTAAATCACCAGTGGTGGCTAGATGATCAAGTCTAATAAGTTTACATAGCTTCTCCAACTGCTTCAAAGAGTATCACGATGTTTGTAATAATCAATAAACATATGACGTATTTCGTCCAAATTCAGTATTTTTTTTTTAGAAATTATCTCTTATACCAAAAGCCTTATCTATTATTGAGATGACTGCACAAAATCCACTCGAGTATAATTTTAGTTTCATTTTTTCAGGTTCAAAGGTTGATGAGCAATTTATATCTAGTATTAAGTATCGATCGCCCCAATAGTTGGTGCAGTCGAATTAGTGTTTTATTTATTATGTAGTTCCCTTGGTATAGTGATTCTAAAGTTTTCAAATATTGCTGATTAAAAATTTAATGCAAATTATGCTATTTTATAAAGAACCAAAGGGTCTTGTGGTATTCAATAACAACCAGTACAACGCAACCTAACCTAATCTTATGGTAATTGTGGGTTTATAATAGATAATTCGTTTGTATGTTAAAATTCATTTAAACATATATATATTTATATATTAATTTTTATTAATATATATATAGCATAGTACAATATTATGTTGTTGTTGTCTGTCCAATTCAACTTATAAAATTTTTATTCATTTATTTATTTATCTTCAGCAATATTTGACATGTTTTCCATAATTATAAATTTCACTGTTTCGTAAATTTTTTTTTTTATTTCAAATATAAATATCCATTGAAAAAAGAAATAGAAATTTTGGCGAAATGGCATTTAAAATTAATTAAATTTATTCACGCTGTTTACATTTGCGAATATGTCAATAATTTTTATAAAAATATGTTTACCCTTTTGACGCTTATCTTCGCAAATAATTTGTTAATGTAGCGATAATTAAGCTTTCTTGCCCCGATATGTTACTGCAATTATACAGATACATATGTATATGTATGTCAAAGAGACGGACGTGAGTGATTCACCTAAAATCATTTCAAAGTCACAACAGAACACACAAAAAAATTATATATAACTGCAGTCGGCTGTGAACCAATTTTTCCAATGTCTAGTTTAAGGTACTCTCCGACAAAAACAGATGACATTGTGCAGAGATTGTTTTTGTGAATATTCTCGAATATATATCTGAATAGTGTATCAACAATTTTTCTTTTCAAGTTTATATATGTATTTGCTTTTTTCATATTCTCAATAGTGATTGAAAATGTTATGCTATTATTAGTGAGAAAAACAAAAATTAATTTTAATATAAAATAATTACAATTAGTGGATAGAAAATGAAATAAGTTCAGGATTCTAAAACACTTTTTAAGCTTCAAGATAAGAAGAAGGAGAATGCAGTAGAATGAATAGGAAAATGCCGATTCAGAAATGATTATCTTTCAAGGCAACACTTAATTTTAATTATATATCCGTATATTACTTCAATTAAATACATATCAAAAAGTAACGAATAATTACAATTTTTTTAAAAAATATTTTTTAATTATAAATAAATATTATATATATATATAATATATGCAGCTATATAATGTATATATATAGAGTTTGTTGCGAAGAAGAGTGGCATTCTGTGTCACTGTGATACTCGCGCCAGACTTTAGACTTCTACACTTATCAACTGCCTATCCATTTATAATGGAATTAGATAATTAGGAAATAGGAATTATGTCTCTCTAAAGGACATAATGGTGTTTTTCACTGCTATTCGTCTATGGGACTAAAGTGGGTAAGTTACAAGTTTCCAACCCGTTTTTAAATCTAATCTAATCCAATCCAATTTATTATGTGTATTTCATATATTCTAAAGTAGTTCCCCTTTTATATTATGCACTAATCTTCAGATGAGCTTGTAATTTCATCTTAATATTATCTATTTTTAAAAAACGTTGTGCTTTGAGTATTTTCTTGATTTTGAGAAATTTAAAGAGTCGCATGGTACCGTATGTGAAGAATAGAGTGTTTGAAACATTATAGTAATATTATATTTTCCCACAAACTGTTGGATGAGCAAAACGGTATTTTGTAGCTTCCTAACGAAATTGTCTGTTACTCATTTATAAAACATATATAAAAATCAGTTCATATATGAATCATATGACATTACTTTTTTAATATTTCTTTAATGAACTCTCTAATGATAATTCTAAGAGCAAACACATTCTATGCCCATTTCTATGACATTTTCATAACTTCATTAACCTATCTAATAGTACTTCTTGTATTGGCGAGTATAATCTATTCAATTTTTACCATCATAGATAGACCTTTTACGGTGCTAAGAAATAAATTCATCTTAACAGTTTTTTTTTATTTTCTTGAAAGCATTTGTACCATTTGTAAATTTTAATACATATGTTACTGCCAGTACAATCAATGTATAAAAAAATTTGATACGATAAACGAAACACAGCGTGCAATAACAAAGTTATCTTTACTATTTTAAACACATCCTGTATATTGCTATATATATGTTCTAACTTCTCTACCCTAAATCACTTTGATCATGAAAATCTTTAATACTCGTATATTTGATGAATTTACGGTACATGCAATGTAATTGAATGTCTTTTTATCGATTATATCGAAATCCCTTTTTTTTAATTCAATCGTACCCTTGCCGCTTATATGTCTTCTTATGATATCCAAGAATTAAAAAAATTAAATAACTTTTTATATCAACTGACAGTATTGCATTATTGTCGCAGCTGAGTTTCTTATACGGAGACTGGGTGCGAAAATTTGTATTGTATTTATACATATATATCATTATAACAATCATATAAATAATAACTATGTATATATTTAAATATTTAGGAATGGTTGGTTGGTTAATTGCAGTAAATAACCTTCTAATAATTACCTACTTGCATTGTTCAAACCAACCAATAAATCCATGCCGCTAAGTTTATGTAATTTAGGACATATAAAATCACCAGAAGAGCTAAACTATATGTTTTTATTCTCTTCGATGTTCCTATAATCAGGAATCCAAATAAAAATAATGTCAGTCAGTTGCTTTAAGCCGCCGATTTCTGTTGTTGTAGTAACCCGCTGGAACCTATAAGTAGATAACATAAAAGGATATAGAAGACGATTACATGGGTGGGGAAGGGGTAGAAATTCTCTTACTAACTTTGATTTATATATATACATACTATATATACATTTCGTTTTAAACTTTTTAACCCATTTATGTAATAATATATCATATATTTTCTAGGATTTAATAAAGGTGACATACGACCCTTTTTAGTTGACGGTCAACAAGTAGGATTGGTTAAATCAGATGTAATTAAACAACTTTTAAAGTATCCTGAAGTATTTTGTGTACGTGATTGTGAATATACCAAGGTGGTAAGTACAACTAAACTATAAATTGTTTTTTTTTTTTAAGATACCAATATCTTCCTTTTTTTTTGCAGAATTATAATTTTATTTGGTTTTCGGTGCAAATAGATATTTAAACATTAAACATTAAATTTTGGCAGTATCATTAATAACATTGGATCTATGTTTACATCATTCCATAATTTTTTTAATTTTTTTGTTTAATTAATATTGTTTTATTAAAAATAACAACTAAATTTGAAGAATTTATCAAACTAGTTGCAGTTATGATTGCCAGCAAATAATTCATGCATAACAGATTCTCTGTTAAATTGATAACTAATGTTGTTAGCCAGACAGCTTAAGTACTGTGATACTCAATAATGACGTCGCATTATTACATCTTATATATGATTCAAACGCCTTAAAGTTATGACGTAATACAAAAGATCAAGTTAATATAAAAAAAATAAAAATAAAATTAAACATAAGCACGATCAATATTCTTTACACCTTCCTAGTCAGTAGGCTTGCTAAAGAATTGTGTATGGAAAATAATGCTTTCAATTATTATTCTCCAAAAAACTTCATGTTTTGGACGTTATTTCTTTGCAAACTGACTGGTTTGGATTTCGTGATAATTAGATTCGCAATGGCAGTCAAGAGTTCTTGGTCAGTATGTAAATATAAATAATGTATTTATTTACCACTTCATATTATATGATGGTGTGATTAATTACCATGTATTATGTTTCCTATTGAAAAAAAAAAACAATCTGGCCAAAACAATTATTATAATAATTATTTTAATTTTCTGAAAATATTTTTTAAATTTGATTATTTAAAATAAATTGTGTAAGTTAATTTTAGTTCCTTACCCGCTTAGTTTTTGAAGCGCCCAAAGATATATATAAAGGACAAGTTTTAACTTTCTCAGAAAAAAAATAAATGTTAACCTTAGCTTACTCTTCGACTATGCTTTGTAGTTTAAAAAAAAACAATAAAATTGATCATTTATAACTTATAAGTATCAATTAAAAGAACGTACCACAGTACCAGTTCAAATGACAGAGTTTTTATTTTAATTATAGAAAGAATTCAATCCAAGTGAGCAAAATTTCGACGACCAAGGTCAGCAAATTTTTTTAACGATTACTGTTGGATTAGTGTTGTGATTCAAAGGAAATGTCACTTATCTGATTTTCATTATTTATTATAGATTTCACTGTACCATTACTCACTTAGTGGGCTTAAGTGACAGATTTTTTCATGGGTGCATAATTTTTTTGTATTCTTTTCTTATTTTTTGTTACATTTTTATATTTTTCTTTTTGTGTTTTTTTTTATATTAATTTGTTGAGTTATTACTTTTTGTCATATTTTTTTTTTTGCTTTTTTTTTATTTTTTTAAAATTTTTTTTGTTATTTTTTTGAAATTTGTTTATTGTTTTTTTAATTTTTTTCTTTTTATTATAATATTGTTTTATTTTTTATCATTTTTTAGTTTTATTTTTTTATATTACTTTTTATCGTATTATTTTATTTACGTATTTTTATTTTTTTAAAATTATTTTATTTTTTTTTATTTAATTTTTTTAAAATTATTTTACTTTTATTTATTTTTTTTATTAAATTTTTTGTTTATTTTATTTTACTTATCTTTTTATATTATTGTCTCTTTCTTTAATATTATTTTCTCTTTTTTAATTTTATTTTATTATTTTGTTTTTTTTTTATTTTATTTAATTTTGTTTTTTTTTTTTATTTTATTTGATTTTGTTTTTTTTTATTTTATTTAATTTTGTTTTTTTTTTATTTTTTTTTTAAGTTAATTTTATTTTTTGTATTATTACATTTTTTTTATATTATTTTATTTTTGTTTATATTATTTCATATTATTTTATTTTTTTTTATTTTTTTTTATATATTTTTATATATTTTATTTTATTTTTATATTATTCAATTTTTTTTATATACTTTTTTTGTATTAATTTTTTATTTTTTTTTATGTCATTATTTTAATTTAATTTTTTATATATTTTTTTATTTTATTTAAGAAAAAATTGTTTTGTGTTGACTTATACGTAATTTTTGTATATTATTTTGATTTTAAACATAAAATTAAATTATCAAATTTTTAAACATAGATTGATTTATATTTTTAACAATGCTGAATACATTTGCATTTTAAAGTATTGCTAAAATATATTATTCGAAATTAATTTTCATGTTTATATTTCAATTAATATTTATATCAATTATAAATTATTCACATTTATTTATTTATGATTTTTGAGTACAAAATATCATTGCACTTTTGTCATTTTATTTATCTCCGTGTTTGGTGCTTTTGTGCAAGTTAATTTGGATGTTTGAGAAGTCTTACCTAATTTATATATTATTGATTTTTTCGATATGATTTTAATTGTAAACATTTTTAGATTTCGGTATATTTGTTTATTTTCTATATATTATACTATTATTAATTATAAATTATTATAAATTTTAAACTATTATAAATTTTAAACTATTATAAATTGTTAAATTCAATTGTTTAATTACAAATTAAATTAAATGTTGTCTAGTAATCTCACAGTGATTTTTGCGAATATTTGGTCTATTTTTATAAATCTGTGGATATGTAAAAATGTCCAAAATAGCATTCGGAATAAGTAGCAAGTTGTTTCCTAAAGCAACTCTGCTGTAGGTATAGTTAGCAGAGTTGCTTTTTTATATGGAGTTATACGTCAATTTTTGTGCGAAATTGATGTCAGTATTAAGTTTTAGGTGTTAATACGGTTATTGCTTATTGCAGCTTTATATAGAAAGTAAAAATATTGATTTTGCTCCGATAAATGATACTTCGAAAGTAATAAATTGTTTTCAAAATAAATGGAGTTGTAATGTTCTACAACCATTACAGCGCTTTATTTAATTTCCTACACATTTTTCGTAGGTTGACTGAGATAGAGTAGACTTGAAGTATTTCAACCATTTTACTTTTATGGTAATCACCTTAAAATGCCTTTTTCATAACAAAAAAAGTGAAACAAAGTTGCTAAAAACTGCTGCAAAACATAATATTCCTTACACATTTTTTACTTGTTGTTAATTCCGGATACTTTTGACACATAATATATAAGTTGAAACTATTATTTTAATAACATCTATCGATTAGCGACAGGTTTCCATTTTTTTAAATGTTTGTCCTACATATCCATTGATTTGTGTATAAAAGATATTGCGTGTATATCCAAAAGACGACGTGCCCAACCCAGTTTCCCCTCCCTAAATGTTTAATTGTCATTTTATATTGAAATCAGATGCCAGAATAAGTGACACTGGAGACAGTGTTGCCAATTTTAAAATAAAATCTCAAAAAAAGTACCGTTTATATCTACTTATGTTTTAGTGATTGTTATTGAGTAAAGTGTGAGATGAATGAAGTGTGAATAGATAACTTGCTCATAATTTTATTTAAAATATGTTTATTCGTAACGATTTATTTCAAAATCGGTTTTGTGTTTTAGAATTTCAACTTTAATTTCGATTGCATTTTTTTGTGTATTCCTATAGGTATTTCGACAAATTCGCTTTTGTCTCCATCAGGAGAATTCCTAATATTCCTAACATTTTTCACAATAATGAAAACAATAAACCAATTTTATTGTTTTCAAAATTAAATACTAAAAATCTAAGATCGACCTTTATACTTTTTATTAAGAACGTTATTATTAATCGAACTATACGTCATAATATTTAAAATGTATATACGAATCCAAAAAAAGCACTTGACTTATATATCAAAAGCCTTATTTTAACTACAAACGTTTCTTCAGTTTAACGGTGACGCTGTTTAATAAATAAATTGAAATCATTTATTTTTTGTTATTTATTTCCTAAGTCCAAACACTCAACCTTTTGCCCTGTTAATAGTTTCATTATCAGTTAATCTAATAATCATATTTTAGTTTAGGTAGTCATAAATAATGTTTGTTTAATTCATTTGGTGTACTTTAGATTGCTTCCAGAATTAAAAACTCTTCAATACAATAATATTATATTACATACATAATTTTACATACATAAAGTTCTTTTGGAATCATAATAATTCATTTAATTATTTTATTATCATTTATGACCAAACAACTTTAGTTAATTACAAGTAATGGGGGTGAATTATTAATGATAATTCATCGATCGTTTTTCAAATAAATTGATAGTCACACCATTTTGAATAAAAAAAAGTATATAAAATCTAACTGAATATCTATTATACAGAAACATCTATATAAAAACAAAAAAAAATGTCAACAAAATCTACTTATTTCGTCAAAATTCACAACGTTTATCTCATACTAATAAAATAGCCTTGTATTTTTTAGAAGTTCTCTTAAGCAGGAACACAACTTCTTCTTCAGAATAATAGAAAGGGATTGAAGTTTTGTTTTTGTCTAAATTAAAAGTGTTTATATGGGAATAAGCAAAATGTTTAAAAATATATATAATTGTGTGATGTACTTTACTTAGTTTACTTTAATATTAATAAACGACACGATTTCGATTTCATAGGCACACCTATTTGACAACGGATTTTAGTAAAGACCAGCTATGATGATCTATTTTCACAATGCTATATGTTAATAAAGCTTAGATGTTGAGGTATTGGGTTTTAAAATTAAAGACATGAACAAGTAAATACGCCATCTGTTTCTATATTGTTGTTGTTTTTAATGAAGACCGCATATATCTGACAGTGTAGTCCGTTTTGGACTTCTCAAGCACTTGGCCGTCAAATTCGACGAGAAGCCCCGGGACATAGACCCGGACGTTCTTGAAACCATACTCATTATTGGTGCTATATCGCGTATGTAAAGTTTGTTACTATAATCAGTTTATAACCTTACAACTTGATACCATCTTAAATTCTAATCTGTATTGGCGCATAAAGTAGTGGAAAAAGTTATTCAAAATAGTTGATTCTAGTAAAATTTGTTGTCTAATCGAAGTGCCCGAGAAATCAGAGTCACGTTCAATAAGCGTATCTACATAATACAAACAAAATATGTTTTTGATTTTACTTTAAATAATTATTAAACTTTTATAGGGTATTGTAGAATTAAATCCCGCATTTCGTGATTATTCTGAGCGAACTAAAAATCTCGATATAGTATTGCGGCAGCTACGTTCGCAAGGCATATTTTCTGCCTTACAAGGATGGCGTGAAGAGGTACTCGAAGAAAATATTTTTCTTTTTGTTCTTGAAAACGTATAATTACATTTGTATCTCTAATTTTTTTTCAGTACTATGAAGTCAAGTCGGAATATAATAGCTTATTAAAAATGGATCGTTCGGCAACACCATTATTTGGTGTACGCAAATATGGCGTTGATATTAATGGTTATGTACGGCATCCTACTCATGGATTATGCATTTGGTTGCAGCAAAGATCAAATACCAAGGAAACTTGGCCAGGTAAATGGGACAACATGGTCGGTGGAGGTTTATCAGTTGGATATGGCATCAAAGAGACTGCAATTAAAGAAGCCGCTGAAGAGGCATCCATTCCTCATGATCTCGTAAAAAATCTCGTTTCAGCTGGTTGTGTATCATTTTTCTTCGAAAGCGATCAAGGCTTATTCCCAAATACTGAATATGTATTTGATTTGGAATTACCACTTGATTTCACACCACATAATGCCGATGGAGAAGTTCAAGCATTTGAACTACTGCCAGCCAAAGAATGTATAGAACGAGTCTTTACTGCTGATTTTAAAACAACAAGCTGTCCAGTTGTGATTGATTTCTTAATACGTCATGGTTTTATAACACCTGAAAATGGTAATATCTAATTATTATCTTATGAATTTATAAAAAATATTTATTTTTTATTTTTTAGAATTTTATTTTACGCAAATAGTTGAACTATTACATGTGCCATTGCAATCGCTCTATACTTACAAAAATCAACGGCAAAAGCAAGAAATAGATGGAAATATAGGAAAGAATTGTGAAAACGGACACAACATTCAACAGTAAACTATATTTTATACAAAATGGGTAATTATCAAAATTTAATTTATGTGTATTAATAACAACGAATATTGCAGATATAATCGTATTAATACTGATTTATTTTTATATAAGTAAACATTTTCATAAAGAGACTGCAAAATTCACGCAAATTTAAGCGCACGTATTAGCTTTCTTCCTTTTACCTAAAATAAAAAAAAAATAAAACAATATTTTATCATTGTTTTTTTCCCAAAATAAAAACTTATTAGTTTGAATATATAATTAATGTGCTCTAATTCGAATCGATACATAATTTTCGTTTAGAAATACATTTAACGTAAACACCTCTATAAGTTATGGTTATTAGCAAATTATAAAATATTTAAAATATACTTATAAATACAAGTATTTATCATTTGAACCCGCTAAAACCACCTCTAAGGAATGAATGGAGAAGATTTTCACAGCATTCAGAAAACTTCATTTCAGTAATCAGGGGAGAGAGATGTGAACATATGAATGTTAGTAAGTGAAGTTATTAGTAAATCGCACAGCAGTTTCTTTGTTTATAATAATAGCCAAAAATATTTAATACTAAATTCACAATAATAGAAATATAAATTACAGATAGGTATATTTTATTTTATATATTTTACATAACTAAACTCAATTCACTGTCAAAAAAGTTGCCATTATACTAAGCAGGGAATACATTAAACTTTATTATTAAGAATATTGCACTTTAATATAATAAAGTTTTTATATATAGGGCGAATGATCTAGCAGTCCAGTTTCTTATTATTAGTTAACTTTAAAATTAATTTTAATGTTAACTAACAAATAAATTAATAAATATATATATATTTATATATATATAATTTTATATATATATAATTTTATATATACATTTTAATATATATTTTTAAAGTTTAGAGTATTCTGTGCTAAGTATAATGAAATATTTATATAAATATATGAACATATATGCAGATATTTCAACAACACTAGCTGCCAATATAATATATTAGTTAACATTAAACTGAGAGAAGTTGTTCGAATACTAAACTTACAAACTTATGATAATATAATTTTAGAGCTAAATTAATTTACTTCATTTCAATTGGCCTGAAAAGTTAAATGCAGGTCAAAATATTAAACTCAATAAATGTATTTTAATGATCGAAACATGTTCAGAACAGCTAAACGAGTTTATAAATTTGGTTTATTTATCATGTTTTATTTATTCATATATATATTTTTTCATAAAAACAACAATGTCAAAATAAGTATGTATATTAATTACCAAACAGAACAAACTACATTTTCAATTTCATCTCTGAGTTTAGAACTCATTTAAAAATGAAACCAGTTTCATTTCCAACAACAATGGCATTGTATTGAAACGTATTTATAACATGGTATCTATAAATTATTTCATTAAAGGCATTTTAACGAAATAAATATGTCAGTTTGGACATAACTTTTTAGATCATATTAACACAATATACCTTAACACAATAGAACAAATTATAAAATATGTCTATGTGTTTTTCAGTTTAACTGCTAAAAAATAAAGAATTCGCTCAGCTTTTAAGCAAATAAGCTTCATTAAAAATAAATTAATTAATAAACATAACAAATAGCTAAAAACGATAAATTACTAAAATTTATTATGTCTGTCATGAAGCGACTATATATAAACATTACAGAAAGTGAGTATATAGTTCATTAAATTCTATGCACAAAAATGAAAATTTGTAAAGAACCGATTGGGTAGTTCCCAACATAATTTACTAAAGTAATTTAAATTATATATTGAAAATATTACACTGCATATAAACTACTGTACTAAATTGCAATCATATCAACTACGAAGTAAACTTCTTCACTTTACTTAAGCAAGTATTTAATTTTCAAGTTAGCTTATAAGCTAAAACTAAAATGCTATATAAAATTACTTAAAACTGACAAAATAAGTACAGAAAAACAAAACGGAAGAACAATTAAATAAAGACAGCTCTAAAAATAAATAAAAGTGCTAGCTAATTGCACCAAAAATGGGCAGTAAGACCAGTGTTGATGAAGAAAGCAATAAACTTAAAAATTTGAGTAGAATAACTTTGTATAAACATTTTCAATAATTTAACTATAAGAAAAAGTAAAAAATCGATTTTTAAAAACTATTTGTTTTGCATATACTGTATTTTAAAATGTTTAAAACATAAAATACTGACTTCTTCGAAGAAAACAACTCACATAAAAAAAAGCGAGGAAGGGTTAGTACAACCAATAGTTCCCTTAAAAAATTTTAGATTCTTACTTATGAATATTATGTAGTACATACTTCGTTAACATAATAAAAGCAAAATCAAGAATTTTTTATAATAGAGCTATTAAAATCTAACTCGGTATACTTTTTGTAGCCATAATAAATCAACTGGTATGGGTAAGTGGTAGAAGGCCTGGGTAATTTTAGCAATACAACTTATTCTTTTTACTGTTAATTTAAATAAAATAACAACTGATTTAAGTGGCCAGTTCAATTAGTTAAAAAAGAAATGACAAAATACGTTCCGAATCTTAACATTTTTCAGTGTATCAATAACTGAGGTCAGTCTGAGAACCTCTAATATTTCAATAGCTTAGTGATGCAGACCATAAAGAGCATGTTTATTATATTAGTTATTGGGAAATAAAACAATTTGATTTAATTTCAATAAAAAATTTCAAATTTAAAAATTATTTAACTTTAACATAATAATATGTTGTTACGTCAAAATGCGTATAAAAATTATTTTTTATTAAAAAAAGAATAAATTAAAACGCTATAAGGCAAACAGCGTTACATTTTGCACCATCATATTTAATTTTTAAATGGATATTCATAAGAAAAAATTTTCTGCGATTTTTTCATATAAATAAAAAAATGAGAAAACAAAAAATATTATTTTAACTTAAATCTAATATTGGCTTAATAATTATATAACCAAAATTGCATGTTTGTGGCTACCCTATATGATTGTCAGTCACAATTAAAAATATTGAACAATAATATTAAATGTTTATAAATACAAAATACTTCTTAGATGTTGTAATAATTTGCATACAAGTACTGCAGCAATATATTAATGTAACAATAATAATATGTAATAATATATCCTTAAGATCAGTTCTTATAACTATATGATTATAAATATCAACAATTTCTTAACTTAAATATATGTGTGTATTATAATTATTACGTTTTTAATTATATTTTGGATAATAACAAAATATTTTACTAAATTATATTATTTTAATATTTAAAGAAGCATATTTTATTATATTATAACTAATAAGTGATATTATAAATGATTGCTATGATATTCTAAAATGTTTGTAAAAATTTTTAATCATTTTATATAAAATGCTTAAAATATTCGGTGTTATATTCAACATATACTCTACTTAAGCAATGATCAGTTATATGGGAGATATATTATATAAAAAATAAAAGCAAATATGTATGTAAAAAAATACAATCATTTAATGTAAGACATTTACTGAATATGTTTTATATTTAATTTTGATGTTATTCATCATGGGCACTTGTACCCACACTTGTACCCAAAGTCCATAAAGTTTAATTTTTTGTTTTGAAGATATTTAGCCGAAAATTTGAGGCCGGATTCTCCGTTTGGAGTTACAATACATCGACAATGATGATCATATTCCAAAAAAAATATTAAATCATTTTAATAATTTAATACGTAAGTTACTTGAATGGTGTGTTGTGTTACGGGCAATATCCAACATGCTTAAGGAAAGTTTGTAATAATTAAAAAAAAATAAATAATTACATATATATTTTAACAATTGTTAGCATAAATGAAAAGGGCTGACAGACATTACACGTACAACTACTGGCATGTTATGTTAAAAGATTGTTTTAAACAAAGTAATGTATAAGGCTATGGAAAATTAAGAGAAAACATTTGAAATAAATAAGTTAATAATTTTATCATTTTGTTATACATATGAAAGTATCTATATTTGATTTGGATACACTTAAGACTCCTTCTCTATAATTTGTTACAAATTAGTTGCATATATAAAGTTTTTCATTATATGCGGGTACGGATATTTAACTAAGTTTACTTGTGCAAAGCACAATTAATTTTACTTTATATATTTAATAAAATATTTATATATATATATATGTCTACGAAAATATATATATGAAAAACAAACTATTTATTACCTTAAAATTGTTCTTTCTAAGTCTAATATGGTAAAGACATATATTGAATACGCCACATTCTCAAAAATTTTATTGTAATAGAAAGCTAATAAAAACATATTTTAATTAAAATAATTATGCGATATATACAAATATATAAATGTATGTAATAAGTATTGTGTGTAGATATTTATATTTTGACTAATACAATATTATATTAATTTATGAAATTGATATTTAAATGATATATGTGTATGTACCAAAGTGCTCAAAGTAGTAAACTTTCTGTTGATTTATTTAAATAATTTAAATTTTTTAAAAAAATAAATTAGCTTACATATTACACAATATGTATATTTATATGTATACACTTAATTTTTATTAAATTATTTACTTTGGGTAAGAAAAATATTTAATATTTTTATTGTTACTTTTATTTGTCGAAAGCGACGCGTCTTTTAACAAAAAAAAACTATTTAAAAGAGTAAAAAATGGTTCGTATAGAAATGAAAAGACAACCACAAAAATTTTAGTTAATTTATTAAAATTTGGCTGACCATACAACGCTTGTCAAATATTGCCAAGTACGCATCATCAGTGGTCTTAGGAAATGTTCGTATTTTTTTAATTAGTTTATAGTACGTATATATTTATATATACATTATTTATATAATTTTAATAGTTTTTATTCGGCCCCTTTTCAAAATTTATTTATAGTTCAATCTGTTATAAAATTTTTTTTAAAAACACCAATTAGTATATTACAAATTAATTGATTTTATAAGGACAATAGATATATTCCACATTCTCTCCAGAGAACTAGCAAGAAGAATTCATAAGAAATATACAATGAATAGCGAATATAATCAAAGTAGATGGATGTAGGAGATATTTTAAAAAAATATTTATAAGAGTTCCTATATTCTTATGCTAAGATGATAAGTATAGAAAAAAAGCGGTAATGAACTAGGTAAGGAACTTAAACTGATGTTTAATTGAATAAATATTTGTGAAGTTATAATACTAAAGGAAGTATACTTTTGATAAAAAAAGCTATCATATCCTACTTGTTTAAAAAAAAACATATTTTAAATACATATTTTTAACTTGAAATAATCAATCACTTTACGATTCTTTAAGTGTAAGTCCAGGAAAGTTATAAGTATTCTTACAAGTATAGATTTATAGGTTAGTTTTAGTAAATACAGACTTTCATCTTCTGTTCAACACATAAGTGCTGCTCTATTAATATGTTACAGATTCAAAATTTTGAAGTAAACCTGCAGTGTTGATAAAGAAAATTATTTTCCTCATTACGTTGTTGTTATAGCCTGCGAGGATCTATACATGAAAGGAATTACAAGACATATAAATGGGTTAGGATCTGGATAGGCATTGGTGATTTGAGACGGCAGGTGATTATTTAGAAAAGAGAATGGATTAAAGATTGGAGTGGCTAATCAGGCTACTTCTCTGCCTGTTATTACTTTGCAGATTGTCATAATGGAATGAATTTCTTAATCATGCCAGGATTAGCCAGTTATTAGTAATAAAAATTTGATATTCTACAATAGTTTGTGTATGGTATTTTATCAAATATAGAAAATTGAAACGTTGTTGTAACCTCAAGGAAAAAGAAAAAACCTATTCGATATGTAGATGTGTATGGAAAAGAAATATTTAACAACCATGAGTGCTAGAACCGCTTCGCAAAATTTCATTCCAGTGAATTTAATATTAAAGAATCATCATATTCTAAAAGGTATTGATTAATCGAATAACACTATGAGATTGTTAAGAGGTTAAGTTAACCGAATTCGATCATTCATGGTTACATGAAGTGTCTTTGTTTAAAATTAAACTTAGAATCGAAAAATTTGCTTTGCCACATTGACATATATGATTTCATTCTTAAATCCAAACAAAGTTTATTTTAACATATGTTATTTTTGAGGCCAATCATCACCGGGAAGTATATATAAGTTGGCTACCATTATATTTAATGCAAGAGATAATGGAGTTAAATGTTAACCGTCTTAAAACTTTGTACTTTGATAAATCTCTAAAAATGAAGTATATATATATTACCACATCCACTATATCATTCAATTCTGGAATCAAATCCGAATCGAAATACATTGGTCTGGTTTCTAATGAGCATGTCTAAGATAAGCAAAATCAGCTTTTACCAAAATGGATCATGAGATCATGGATCATGAATTTTATGAGAGTTTTATAATACTTTCAGGAAGGTGAAAAAAGGTATTGAGACAAACTAAAGATTATATAATTCAATATAGTGCTTATATTACAAAAAAAATTGTATTTAATTTTTATATATTTAAAAAAACACATTATTTCATTTCTGCTTCCTGATGAATATATATATATATAACAGCTTTAAACTCAGAAGAATGACTATTATGAGTTTGGAGAAGCTTTGCACTTAAAAGGCGAGGACTTAACTTATATATCGGCTATAAGACCTTTGTAATGAGCTTCGTAGCTTTTTAATAAATAACATTATAATAATTATAACATTATATATAATATATGTATTAATATATTATATAATGCATAAAATATAATTGTATCTCCAAAAATAATATTCTTCAAACAAATCAAAAGAGTATACAAGTATAATTAAATGTATTAATATATAATGTAATACATATTATATAATAGTATCTCAGAATATAATATTCATCAAAGAAGTTGGAAGAATGTATGAGTCTATTTATATTAAAAAAGTTGGAAAAGTTTTTTTGTCTTATTGTTGACAATATTTTATAATACTATAGATCAGGGTTGTCCAAAATACTGCCTGTTTTTAATCTACTACAATTACGAAAATTTTCTTTTTGTGTACTAGTAAAACAACATTATTTTATTTTTATGATATACCAAATAATTGAATTTAAATTGATAAGTTAATAAAACTAAATTTAACATTATAACCATGTTTTTATTTTTGTCGAAAACAACTATGAACATATGTATTTGTTTCTGCGGCACTCCAACCTGTATAGTGATTTGTATTGGCCCGCGATCGCATCTGGTCTGGACTGTCCTGCTATAGATTATCACGTTCTCGTCGGGAGATTTTGAAATATTCTAATGATGTATATTTATTTTGATATAGTTGCTCTACCCTCCACAGTAACGTCGTAAATCCATTACAGGCGCGTCTAAAGCTCAGTAATATAGTTTTTCTGATCTCTTCTACTTAGATAAGAATAAGTTAAAACTAGTGACAACAGTAATAATAAACAAGGTAAGTTTATTTTTGACTTATGAGGGGCAGTCTGATCTTTATAGACGTAAGTGCCTAGTTGAAAACTATGTGAATTTTGCCATTTTTGGTATATCTTAATGCTTCTATGTTTACCCCTAATATTATAGGTATAATTGACTGAACTCTTTGGAGGATTTCAATGTTACACGTATTTAAATTGCTTGTGCATATTGAAGACTGTATATCTAAATTATAATTTTATCTAAAAGAACTTAAAAGGGGATTATTTATTGAACAAGCAGTGTAACTTAAGAACTTAAAGTTTGTTTTGTACTTTCTTTGTTTCTAAAAGTTTTGACCATGTTAACCTTCTATATAAGTGAATTGTTAAGTAGATGAAATTATATACATTGAAACATTATTACAATGTATGTAATTACAGGTAAAGTATAACTCCTAATCTATATGTTTATTGATCTTGAATTTTTATATATGCACCTACTTTCATATGTAAAAAAGTTTGGATTATTAACAAAAATCATAGAACATTTTACTACATTTAATCTTGAATTCCCTTGCTATTGGGAGACTCTGAAAACATTCCCTCAGAAATAACGATTTCTATGACTAGTATTTGATCAAATGCGATCAGTGTAAGAATTCAATGTATGGGATTTTATCTATATGCTCAGTGTTCTGATATAAATATTACAGGAATACATTATATACGTATTATAAAAGTAATAATTATTTTCTTATTACTTGCAGTTCGTTGTCCTCAAATGGGAATAAAATTGTATATAAAAAAATTACTTTCTTCGATAATAGCCATGATAATCGGAAACAAAATAATTCAGTAAGCATCTGCTTACATATTTGTAATGTTGTTCCTTTCGTACTTGCAGACATGAACCAAGGTGATTTCAACCAAGTCAAGCAGACATCTGCACACCAGCACCGGCGTTTCCATTGTACTATACCGTCACACCGAATTATTATTTTCTCTCCGAAGGAGAATTCATATAAGAATAGAAATACGAGTTCTATATATGCAAATTAAGAGCAAAGTAATTGATAAATTGTTCGAGTGTATATTAGCATTTAGCTGTAGCATTGTATAGTTGTATAGTTATAAATAAAAGATAAAAGGATAATAAGATACTCGAAAATGTAAAGCTTTACACTAAAGTCTTGAAGTTATTTTAGTAGATCGATACCAACTAACTTCTTATTTACTAAATAAAAACACTTTTAATCAACTTTAATCATAAAATATTTCAGTGGGTTACGTACCGGACCGCAGTACAGAATATTGATGTCCCTCATACTGGTTTTGCAGTGTAATGAAGGCAACAGCTGCTTTAGTTGCGAGTAAAATGTTCAACTTTGCACGGTACGCTGCGTTCAAAAGTTTTGTTGTATTTTATTTTCTAACCCCAGAACATTTTTATTATTTTTCCTTCTTTACTTATTACGATTTCGTCACATTTTTTTTCATTGGAAAAAAAAAATTGTATAAAGAATAAAATATAAAAAATAAGGAAAAAAATGTTTTGAAAAGTAATTGCAATACTCCCTAACGTTCCTTTTCGGTTTTTAGAAATTACTCTTAGAGGCAGTCCATATAACTTGTTTTTGTCTTCAATCCGTTTCCTGTGTTCAGTTCACATAATATTGCACACCGATGTGTTGGTATTTCTCAATTATGGATTTCATTTACATTACAACAACGAAAAAGAATGACGGAGAATCCTATTTACTCTTCCGCAACAATGCGCAGCAAACACATAAGCCGTACCCTTCCCCATTGATTTCTTAGTTAATTAATTGCCTTTTCTAAAAAGAAGCTCAGCCCTATGCGCAACAGATTTTAAGTACAAATACCATATACATATGTATGTACATATATAAAAATATTTCATATATAAAAAATTTAATTTTCATTTCTATGGATAACTCTAACCTAATAACTCTGATTAAAGTTGTTAATAATATGTTATATTTCTATTACAGAAATATTGATAAGTGGCTACACCGACGAACTAGTAGCGACTAAAAAGTTGTGAAAGGTGGTAAAAAATTGAGGTGATACAATCCAACAAGTGAAAAACTGTTTAAAAAAAAATAATCTATAAAAAGCAGACCGCAAACTAGAAGCGGTGCTGCCCAGTTACTGTAAATAAATCGTAAGTTTCGATATCTGAACCAAATAGTCTCTTCCAATATTCAAATCAAATTTTTTTATTTTTCTGTAGTCCTCTTCTTCTTGTAGAGCATATGGCATAGGCCTCAAATTAAATACCACTTCTCACTTAAATTCTTCCCAATTCTTCCCAATATAGTTGCTGACAATTCTGCTATTATATATAAGCATATAAGCTACGTCTAAATTCATCTGACAATACTAACTGTCCAGGCGCAAGACTTAAAAAGCGGCCTACGTATTTTGTGTTGTAGGTATATTAATCAGTAGAAAATCATATTTGGTGTACTCGTGGATATTATTACATCTACAATTGATGTAATAATATGTTATTTATAGTTAATATGTTATTTTATAATATGTATATATAATATTATATATTATATATTATCATAAAATTTTAGTTCTACTAAAAACTTCGAAATAAAAAAGAAAATTTATTACGTATAGTACATATACTATATTTAATGAAAACTACAGCGATTCAGAAAAATGTTTAGTCTCATTAATGAATTGTTTCGTATGTTTATAAACATGGATACTAGAGAATATCACTCAGGAGAAAATGTGAATTTTTTAGATTTAAGAATAAAACGTTTGAATTCATCTGAAATAATAAGTTAAATACCTATTAAGTATAATTTAATATATAGTTGATTTCACAGTATTGTTTTTAGGTCAGAGTCTCTCAACCACTGGTCTGTGGACCATTGCCAGTTCAAGCCATAACACCCTCAATATATAAAATATTTTATTTTTTTCTTTCACGACATTATTATATGAGAATATATTGGTGTCGATCATTATAAAACACATTTTAAATTTTTCTGATAAATTTTGTGCTGAAAACTACTGTAAGATGTTTTCTATCTAAAAAATACAGTCGTATATTATATATACGCTATATACGTACGCATTGTCGAAAGTTTCTAATTTGATATTGAATATATATTGTTTAACATAAAAAACACCTTGCACCGATGCAATCGTATAAAACTAACTAATTTGAGTTTAACTATTAATAGAGTGCTTACGGATATAGAGTTTTAGGATATTACAAATTTCTGTTCTATTGGAATCAAATTTCTTTTTACTACCCTCGCCATCATTTTTACACTAAGGGGTTGAATTTTGAGAATACGAATATCAAAAATTCTTTTTTTTACATATATTTTTAGAAACAAGTTATATATTTATAAGTTATTTTACTGAAAGAACTCACAATTTTCTCACGTTGACTTAATTAATACGGTAAATAATATTAATTTAGTAATTGGACTACGGAAATCTGACATTAATAGTAGTGCGTGAGCCTACTGTTATTATTATATTTTTATATCTGAATTATGTTAATATTATTATATTACTTTTGGTAGTATTATATAATATTTTGGTAATACTAGTTTTGGTATTATAGTGATATTATATCAATGTTTTTCAAAACAATTTCTACAGATTCTTAAGTATTTAAGTCAATACATGAAATTCAAATCCTCGGTATAATTTGTTATTATTTTTCATTAACTTTTTATTATTTTATACTATATAACTATTATTTGAGCAGTGATTAATTTGAATAAAAGAACAAGATAATATATTTTTAACCCATATATTTTTTTTCTTAAATTCACATATGTATTTATAAAAATTATATAGGAAAAAAGATACAAAATTCCAATTTGTAAAGAACATTTTTGTGTATAAAATGATTTTTAATATTTATATTGTATAAATAAAATAAATAATATAAAAACTATAACTATATAGTATATAATTATGTTAAGCCTCCTAACCACAAGCATGTAACAAATAAGCCTACATAGATCACCCTCTTGATTAGTTAGCAAGAGCTTATTTGCATCCTTAGTTACATATTACGTGCTTTTAGTACCTGCTTTTGTGGACTTGGTACATTCTCTTTACCTGCAAATAGTACCGTTTTCTTTGGTGTGGTTCGAGGCGTATGTGGTGTCTTTGGTGTACGTGGTGTCGTATTGTTCACTTTACCAGCCGATGAACGTACCGGTGTGGTACAATTACGTGTTTTATTATTTGGCGTCGTTGGTTTAAGTAATTCAGAAATTTCCGTTGAACTCTCATGGCGCACACACTTTTCCGATGTGTTTAAAAGCCATGAAGTAATTTTTTCACATTCCGCACGCAATTCAGAATCAATAAGTAAATCTTCAATTTTCTCCAAATCAGTGATATTCTCCTTTTTATTGGCTGTATCGTCAATTTTTGATTTTAACGATATATTCTCCAATTTGAGTTTTTCACATTCGTCACGTACCTTGATTAGTATTTTCTCTTTGCTATCAAGTTCCAATTTGGCAAATTGTAATACAGTTGCAAATTCATCTAAAGCCTTCTTCATATCTTGCATATAGATTTCTCGCATTTCGTCCTTATTTTTCAATTCATTGTACAAGTCCAGGTAATTTGCAGCATCCGCATCGATGCGCTCCTGGAATGAAGAAGCAATCTTATTGAATTTAGCCAAAGTTTCCTCTTCTGAGGTAAGAATTTGATTGAAAATGCTTTCTTTAATTGATACCTCTTTTTGCAGCGTCTGTGATGAGTCACGTAATCCCTCTAATGCCTCTTCTGATTTACTAAACTTGTGCCTCATTGACTCCAGCTCTGTCTGTAGTGAAAGATAACTTTGTTCTAGTGCACCCTTAGCCAACTGTACAGACTCCAACTCCGCTTTAAATTGTTCAACATCAGAATCGGACTTCTTCAATCGCTCCATAAGTATATTAACTGTTGATCTAGTATTACTTAAAGTTAACTGATAGTTATACTTTTCAGTAAGGGTTTTTGCAATGTCTTGCTTTAGGTCAGCTATTTGTTTTTGCAATGTTTCATTTAATTGTATGTAGTAATCAATACCGTTGCGCAACTGCTCCTCATATTTTTGTATCTTTTCATCACGTTCTCTCAACATGTCATTGGTAGTTTCAAGTAGCATAATCACATCCTGTTTTTCCAGCTCGATACGTATAATTTCATTTTCTGCTAATTTTTGACGTTTCTGGAGTTCGGATCGCCAATAAGCTTTTTCTGTTTCAATGGCGTTTTCTAGATCAGATTCTAATTTTTGAACCTTCTGTTCTGCTTGCACTTCAGCCAAACGCACTTTTTCTTCAGCTGTTTCCATAAAGCGTTCCTTCTCCACATACTTAGCGTTCTCGCGACATAGTTGTCGAATAGTGTCACAATGAGCATCTATTTCGCAATTCTTATCAAGTAGTTCATCCTGTAGTGAACGTATAAATTCACACTTGCTGGCTAAATCATTTTTCAAAGTATTACGTTCATTTTTAAGGCAATCCATTTGATTTTGAACAGCCCTAGTTTCTTGCGCATACGCGAGTGCATCTTGCTCTATTCTGGATTTGAGCTCGGTGACGTCTTTTATTAGCGCATCGTTCGTATTCTTTAAATTCTGTATTAGTTCAAAATTTTGCTTAGATTTCTCAATATCAGAAGCAATCTTCTCATGAGCGCTTTTAATTTCTTTATTGAGCTCCTCAATTTTTTCCATTTTGGTGGCATTTTCAGCGCTTCTTTGTCGCGCATCTTGTTCTAATCTATTATTTTCATCTTTCAGTTTAGCTGAAACAGCATTAAGAGCTTCAATTTCTGCAGCATGTCTTTCGTTAAGCTGTTTCAGTTCAACCTCCAACTTGGAACATTGTGTATATGCTTCAGCATTTTCAGCGCTAAGTTTATCGTTTAGTTCTTTGTGCTCAGAATTTTCAGCGGTCAGTGCCAATACCAGTTGCTCAGTTTTCAGTTTGGCATTTGAATTCTCTTCACGCAATTTAAGCTCGGTTTCTTTGAGCTGCTCTACATGACGTTTTAACACATCTATCTGACTCATGTAGCTTTCAATTATTTCATTCTTTTTGCGTATTTCATGTTGCAATGCTTCTTTACCTTTAAGACGACTAGCAGATTTCGACAATTCTTTGATTGGGGTTGTGGTAGCAGAATGCAAATGTGTGGAACTGGAGGCAGAAGCAATACTGCCACTGCCACTACCATTATTATTATTATTATTACTTGCTGCAGTAGCATCGGAATTGTGCCGAAAACGTAAACGATGCGGCAAGGATGGTGTTCGAAACAAACGTAATCCCTTTGACTTTTTGTCTTCTTTAACAGCGCCATCTTTTGGCACGGCAAACTCTTTCGATTCTTTACTGCTGGAGGCGAAACGTACTGCATCTTTAAAAAATTTTTCGATTTGTTCCTTGCGTTCTGGATGAGCGGATGAAGTTGACGATGTTGAATTTATAGTCGGTGTTGGTGTACCAACGGCATTCATTAAGTCGGCTGTACTGGACTGCACGAGCTTAGCGGCTGCAGGCGAACCACATACTATATCAACATCGTTAAAACGTTTTAGTTTAGCTTTCGAGAAGGACATGTTTTGTTTTTTACTAATACAACGTTTTAATAATTATTATTTACAATAATTTTTACAATATGGAATTAAAGTAATTTTTAATTAAATTTTGTATTATTTTTATAAAATTAAAGCAAATATTCGTTTTTATTAACAACTCTTTTCACACTTTTTTCTGTCTATAAAATTTATTAACTTTTATATAATAAATGAATACTGTTAATTAATGTTACTTTTCAACAAAACGTATAAAAACGAAAATATTTATTTAACAATTTTTTAAATTTAATATTAAAAACAAATTTAAAACACAACAAAAAAGAGCAAACTACACTAACTACGTTTAATTATACCGAAAGGATACTTTCTTCTGTTTATAGAGAAGTTCCTGCGCGTTCCGTTGATCGAATCTAACTGATTTGTCTTGAGGAATTTAAAAATAAAGGAAGACAGCAGCGAGTATTGAGAACAGCAGGCACCCTTTGAATTCTGTAGTTCCTTGGTAAAGTCAAACGAAGTTGTCTTCGTCTTCGACTTCGACTTCGTATTTGTGTTCGTGTTTGTAGTTTGTTTCAACTGCAACGCAATAGTTCCGTTGGTGGTTATATTTTTTTGGTAGTTGTTTGTTCACTTATAGATATGGTACGGAGAAATAGGTATGGTGTGTTTGTTCACTTATAGGTATGGTATGGAGAAATACCCTCATAAACGCGAAACAAATTAAAACGGAATATCAAGAAAAACAATTTTTTTCTTCCGTACTCTTCTCTTCTATGTTGTGAACTGATGTGTAGAACGTGCTAAAGAAACCCAACTGAAGGTTTCTTGTTTTTCGAATACAATTTTTTTTTTAAAGGAAAATAAATTTCAAAAATGCGCGCAAATTATGGAACGTGTACGTCGACGCACTAACACTCACTTACTGAGCCTACACGACATTGGGGTGCGCTATACATATGGAAGATTGTGCGGTAACCGATGCGTCATTACGTTACAGAAATATATACAAACAGTTAACAGCCGAATTACATACTCGCGGTGTTTATCAGAAGACTAATACATATTTCATAACGTTACGTGTCATTCCATTCCATCCATTGTCATTCCAAGAGGTGCACTTTCTCATACGCTTTCCACGGATTTGGCTATGTGGCATATGCAATACTAATTAACGATTAGAATTTTCTCATTTACATATATGTATGTAGTAAAATTCCTTCATATTCACGGGTATGTTGAGATGGCTGTAAATGATTTTTGAGGTGTCATTACACGATGTTTTCGCTGTTAACCTATACATTTTTATAGAAGAGTTTTAACTTGTCTATTGGAGTGTGTAAAATTATCACAACTTCTTGAGCTATTCCCAATTTATGTATATATAGAGTAAGATAGTGAAAAGCTCACTGAAGTATTAAATATTTTAGACGGATTTGAATAGCAAAGAAGAGACAAGGTCAAAAATTTTATTTATGGTTAAAGTATAGAACTATGGATTCTATGGCACCAGAACACCAGCCCGTTCAAAGAAATTAAATTGTGGATGATCCAGTTATACAATGATTAAAAGCAACTTGTGTAAAACAATGAAAAATGACTGTTTAACCACAGTGGGCTGCAAAAAATGTATCATAATATAGTCAAGCTACAAACTTTTGGAAACAGAAAACTCCAAATTTCTATCTGACATGGCCACCTATTGGACATCCCATTCAACCAAAATTATAGAAGTAAGGGTGTGCAAGAAAAAACATAGCAAATTGAATACTGTCTTCAAAAATATTTATGTGTGGTCAGATTAAGACTAAGCACACCTACAAACAAATTTAGAGAACACAAATATATGTAGGTCATTAAAAAATTTATATATCACTAAAAATAATGTTTTATAACAACCACACCAGTTGGCTGCAAGCTGAATTCTAAATCTTATCTCTGAGTGACTGCTAACAATAAGGTACCTAGTTGGTACTTGAACCAACATATTAGATAAGAACCAGTTATAATAATAGATAATAAAACCAGTTTTAATTTATAGAATTGATTGAAAAGTTCACATATTTACTTTACAAAGGCAGTTGTAATATTTGTTTATAGATATTAAATCTATAGGTATATGAACTAAATAGTTGTTTGGTGTTATAGTCATTCTGAGTGTAGTATATATATTATTTGCCTGTTTATTAACTTAAATACACTTGGAAAAGCATAAGATATATATATGAGTAATTAAGATCGAAGCAGTGAGAACCACCTGGTTATTGTATTTACAATCTTCAAATTCTACTATAAACACTAAGGTGGGGATATTCATTTGGAAAACTTTTTTTATAACAGCATTTAAATTCTTTTACAATGGAAATAAATGTTATTAATGGACAGCCAAATATATCTTTCGTTCTGAAAACAATCAGTTAGTAAAATTTGTGTAGGAACGTTCTCATGCAAAATTTTGAAAGCGTTCTTCAGAATTGTTAAAATTTTTTTGAAATAATATAATTAATTTATTAATAAAAGAACATCAACAAAATTTATTTTTATTTAAATTAAAGCTATGTTTAATACTTAATTTTTTGCGAATATCTATACATATATCGGTTTTAGTAAAACGATTTTATTATTATTATTATTGTTCTAAGGGAATGTGGCACTGCGACCATTGGGTCTATTGTGCCCCCTTCTGGGTTTAGAGTGGGTCTCTACGTCCTGTTGCGTCAATAAAAAGTAGTATAGAACATACTTTACAGAATTTTATTGCCTTTTCCGTAAAAATATACATTCCCAGGAGCCTATTCCATATGTGCATTAGCGCAGGGCATTCTACCAGCACATACATATGTGGTCGACTCTTCATTCTCTTCAGTTTGCAAAAACAGTTGTAAAAGCAGATATAAATTTCATTAACAATGTAACAATAATAATAATGAAATAATTTACAAATATATTTATATTTATTTTATTGCACATTTATTTTAATCACAACTAAACAATTCAAACCAAGAAATAAAAAAGCTTCGTAAAACAATGATTCTTTCACTACTTGATAATAATAATTACACTAATTTTTATATAAGTAAAAAGTTAGATGAATAAATTTATATTAAAAAAAATGTATAAATATTTAAAGATTTTTTGTATTTAAATGGAATATTGCACCAGTAATTAAAGTATATATAGTATAGTAGCCATCGCGCTTCTCTAAGAACTCATTAGGTAGTCATCGACAATATGGGACACACTCTCCATAAAGTATCATTAAAATTGAGAGCTATAAAAATTATGAAAGAAATCTGAAGTTATATTAATGTATATAATAAATATGTGAACAATTATTAAAATAATAACATATGCTTATTTCACTATATTGTTATTCAGAAATATATTGTTTATACCATAAAATAACAAAACTATATAAAGATATAAGGATAACACTAATAATTAAAACCACAATATTAATAATACGATTAAAGTTTATATAGAAATAAATTAATGTTAAAATTCATTATAATATATCATACCAATATACATATGTTATATATAAATAAATTAATATTTTCTTTAAAATTCGTTACGAATATATCAGATACATTCATTGTACGTATTATATTATATATTATGTATTATATATACTAACAAAAATTCATTATTGTCAATATTAAGTGTAAACACAAATCATTCCTTTGATCGTTAAAGCATTCTTCTACATATATATATATATATATGTATGTAAATTATCTGTAAGGGATTTTTTTAAAACGATTGAGATATGAAATTATATGAGTGTATAGCTGGTTCGCTAAATATCTTCTATCATTTTTAAGTTTTTTGCATTAAACTTCGTATCTTTATTGTTTATATAATAAGTTACTTTGTATATTAATATAAGATGAAAAGGTATATTTTGGGGAGTACTGCTAGTGTTCCATAAAAAAGCGTTTAATTCTACAAATACGATATTATAAAAACTTGTTTCGATATGATTACTATTTTAAACTAATTAATTATTTTATTTTTAGAGTATTTATTTTGGAAGTGTAATAACAATGTATTAAAATTCATTATTAATTACGAAGAATGCAGTATATATTATTTCCATGCCGCCTTCTATATTCATCTTACATGCTATAGGTATGTATACAGGAATTACAAAAATTAAGGAAAAATACTGACAAACCGAATAAAATGGTATAAGAGTCAGGTAAGTTTTAATAAACATTTTTAATAAATAATTTTACTTTTTCTTCTAATATTATTTTACAAACAAAAAATTAACATTATAAGAAATAATGATACTATGTAGTATAAGAATCAGAAAAAGAAGTTAAAAAATTAGCCTTACTGGAAAGTTCGTTGATTCGCAAACATGTGGACAAAATTTTATTCCCAAAACCTATTGTTTTAAACTAACACTTGGTATTAACTCTTATTAGGTAAAGAGGAAATAAATTGGTAATCTTTAAAAAGAAAATACTATAACATAAGTTTTGGAGTCATAATTGGGAATGTAATCTGTAGAAGCTTATACACATATAGCCACATAAATATACCTATTATATATAAACAAATCAAGGCCTTGGTATTAATTCGTGAAGTACTGAACAGCCAACCGTGTAAGATGTTCGCGTCTAAGATGGAGAGATGGAATCAATCACAAAGTAAAAAATTTGGTATTATTTGCTGGAGAATATAATTAATAGATCGTAAAGAATGTAATCGAAATTACTGCAAATACTCTGACTGAATTAGTTACATATTCAGAAAAGTCTATATCAATGTCTTATGTTTCTTTTGAAATATTTCAGTGTATTTGTATTTTAATTTAAATATTTTCCGTTATCGGTAGTTTTTTTAAAAATCTTATTTATTTCAATATTTTTTTTGATTTTTGTTTTTTATATATTAGTAACTTATTGTCTCAAAAATATATCTTGTCAAGAAATTTTGTATTTTTTATACAACTTTTTACCAAAATAATGATATAAGAACTGCTTTCTTTAGGACTACTAAGAACTATTCATATCTACACTTCAGAGAAAGAAAAATCAAGTATATCAATTATGAAAAAATTGGTAATTAGATAAATTGAAAAACAGTATCTCGTACAATCCGAATTATCCATAACACATAATTGCAGCTATCCATTTATTCTATTTTTCTATTTTTTACAACATATTTTTGTCAATTGTTGAATTCAGCTTTATAGGAAGGAAAAGTTAAGTCATCAACTTTATAGCTCTATTCCTCATAGCTAACGTACACTTTATCGGAGATATTGATATTGGCAGTCAATTCAGTTAATCTTATAGATTTACTATCAATTAATTAATATCTTAATATATATATATATATATATGTACTTTACTCAGAAACCGAAATTAACTCTTCTATCAATGTTTTTCCTATTGTACACATTTCTCTAATTGTTATGTTTAAGTTTCATTCATTAAAAATTCTAAGCTAATACATGTTAGTACTAAAAATATATTAGAACTATATAGTTTTTATTATCTGCAAATTATATTTTCAAGGGGAATTTATTCCTTATTCTCCCGCTGAGTATGCCCCTATGTGAATATTTTCAAGCTTTGTTTCCCGTTTTTGATACTATTTTTGCAAAATTTTTTTTAACTTTTTTTTCATTTGTTTTTCACTTCTTTTTTAGTGCTATTTGATGGCACTTTAACTTTTACTTATACTACTATATACATGTTAGCTATGTTGAACACTGATTGCGTGCGTAAATAGAGTGAAGAAGCTTACTCCGAAAATCTTAATTTACATCTTTTCCAATTGTTTTTCACGTTTTTTTTGTCTTATTAGCTGATACTTTAAGTTTTACTTAACTACATGTGAGTTATGTTGAACACTGACTGCGTGCGTAAATGGGGTAAAGAAGCTTACTCCAAAAATCTTAATTTAGTGGGGTGATTCATTTGTACTGACACATTCAATAAAGGACTTAGTTTAGTAAATTACGTTGAAAACCTCAATTTATGGCAATGCATTATTTCTGACATTTTTAATGAAGGACTTAGTTTGGTAAATTCTGTTAGGGATTTCTTCTTTGAAGTTCAATGAGACTACGTGTTGGCTATGTGACTGATTAAAAAATAAAATTATTCTTATTATATAGGAGGAATAACTCAATTTATTACTTAATCTGGTCAATTTAATTTATCAAAATATATTTTTTTAAATAAAAATTTTCTGAATTTTCAAAATATCTGAACAATTTTTGTGCTAAAATTGCGTAGGTAAAGAAGAAAGCTTATATTTTTCTATTAAATAGTTCTCTATATTTCGTTATGTTCATGTATTTCTAACGCCCAATGGCGGAGGTGATACGTGGGCTATATTAAACGTTAAGAGTAAAATAATTATTAATTGAAATTACGTACTAAAAAATTATAATTAATAACCTTCTTGCAACTATGAAAAGAAAGCAGTGTGTAAGAATAGAAAAAAAGTCGAATAGAAAAACTTTTTAACGATTCAACAGGACATGTTTTGTGTTGGGTTGGAGTGGATATTTTTATTGCGCATGTGACACATTTTATAATATGAGGGTTGTGATGAAAAAAAGTTGATTTACTGCATACATCCATTGATAATGTACACAGTAAAACGATCCGAATGGAAAATAACTGAGAATAATATGTTCTCGTTATCGAGTTATGAGGGCCTTAACTAGCCAGCATAAGCTCGCACAGAGCCGAGGGGTTGATCGTATAATTTTAGAGATATCTCTTATGTACCACAAATATTGTATAGACAATCTCTGTATATTTATTATTGCGATGTTTTCAACTGTTATTGTTGCAATCAGCAGAAGGAATATCATAACACAAAAAAAAACATCACAAAAAAAAACAGAAGAAATAAGTACACGTAATAGAATAAAGCCAGCCATAAGCAACTACAGGCTAGTATGGGAATATAACGTAATTCGACGACGACAGTTTTTCTTCCAAACTTCTCTGTTGAAGTATTTATTTAGCCACAGAAAGGTAGGAAGTGTACTTCTTGCATTCATTGAACCCGACTGGAATTGAATCACTTTAACTCGTGTTCTTCTCGGGGTGATATTTTCTTATTCACACAGCAAAAACACGCACACATGCTTGTTCGCAGCGTTACGTGTATAATTGCCGAGGATAGTTGAAAGTCGCGCAAAATCTTAAGAATTAAATTCAAAGCAAAACCAGAAATTGAAGAAAAGCAACAACAGAGAAAAAAATAATTGTCAGGACTACATTTACAGGAATAATCTTTCATTATTCTACGTACACACATGCATATAAACCCCTAGGACAGCTGAGATTTGGATCGGCACGTAAGTATGTAAGTGCGTCGTATGCATTTTCTTATATACTTGCGTGTCAATGTAAATTCATACATTTTAATGCATTTAAATAGTTAAACAGTTTTTGTACATGTAAACACCTTGACGTTTTTTCCGACATTTACCTTTTGTGCAGTTATTATAAATCTTAAGCAATGACAACAATAACAACAATAACAACAACAAAGCTCAATTTGGATTTACGGCGAAGATAATGTGCATAGAAAAGAAGGGCAAGCGCATTAAAATCTTATAAATATTTTCAATTACAGTACATAGGTGTGTACTTATGTACATACATAAATCTGCATATACAAGTACATATGTAAAGGGCAGATGTTTTGAAAATTTTTAGCAAGTATTTTAAACAGTTTGCATTATTAATATAGAAGTACTTTTAATCTCTGCGCACAATTGATTTTATCTAACGTATTATTAACTGTGTTAAACCAGATTTGCAAACAACGAAAAGAACTGGCTTGCCGATTGATTGTACCTGTTATCTCATTTCCAAAACATGGTACATTTAAAACAGTACCTAGCTGTGGCAGACATCCTGACGCGTCTAACTTTCTTTGAGAAAACTACAATGACTCATCTTTTCATATACATATTTCGACCTAAGCTATATGTTTTTAGATATAAGGTGCATTCCTAAGTTAATAGGCCTATTAAAACAGAATTCAATAGTTTTATAGTAGCAATCTATTGGCAATCACATGCGTCTATAAACGAGAGGATTCATTGGTGGACTGTCAACATTTTATATCATTTAAGCAAGTAGAAGTGGAATTATTACGCCTTAAGTGACAGACTCAATCATTTTTTTCCACTGTCAGAAAGAATGTCTACGTTCTTCCTAAAAAATCTTTTTCTTCCATCAGCAAATGCATTTTTCCGAAAAGTAAAAGTAGTACAGTGCTAAATTTGGTGAAGGAAACAGTATTTGACAGTAAAAACGGAATTTAAAGCCAAAAAATCCGTTACAAGTGTCGATCGATGAAATCAAATTTTAGTCATAAGCCAATTTGCACTGAACAACCGTCTATATACATTTTTGTAGCCGAAATATTCTATTAAATGTGAACAGCAATGAAGATTTGGGCTCATCTTTGATTATATAACGCGGTTTTGAGGAATCTGTGGCTTGGATCTTCTGATTCTTAAGATATTATATAGAATTTTCTGATCTCAAATAGGCGTACTTGGCAAAGGACTGTAACTGATCTAAATATTAATCGATTGAGGAGATTTATGGAATTTTTGAAGTTTTACGTTTATAAATGCAAAAAATATTTATTTAATTACACAATAAACTGTTACAAACTAAACACTTTGAAGTTCAATAGCATTTCTTAAGGTTCCGTTTTAATTGCGATAAGTTATCGCACACTTGTCACTTGTTTAATTATAAATGCCTACAAAATATTGACCGCATCCAATAACGTGCGTTACTGTTAAAAAATAAAAAAATTAATATGTAATTTTATTTTTTATATAAATAAATGTGCAATGAACTATAAAATGAACTATAAAATGCAACATAATGAAGTAAATATTTGCGAACAAATACTCCGATTGACATACCAAAGTAAAAATCCCATTGGCAGACATTCTCCATCTTTTACGGTTTCAAAAACAAAACAATCTTATGAATATATCTTAAGAACTATTCAAATTTAGATTAGTTTGTTTATGGTTATAAGTTTAAACAGTTGCAGAAGGTAAATTACTAGTTAGCTTTCACATTTTCAAATTGTTAAACCTTATCTCCAAATAAGTATATATATATTATATTAACAATGGCCTCAATACCAATTTATTCATAATAACTGTTTTCGAACAATTATTTATATTAATAAATCAACAAACCACATAAGAATTATAGTTTCAAACAACCACATAGTTTCAGAATCGCTCTGCTTATACAAAATTTAAGCTAATACATAGTTCAGCAATCCACATGATAATTATAATTTCATTCAACTTTAATACTATTTAGAAAGATCCAGCTTGCACGTAATTTAAACTAGTACCTGGTTTTTTTTTAATATTCAAAAGATTTTAATATTTCGGATATTTAATTTTTCTAAATAGTTCGGATATTAAAAAATATGAACAGCACTCATAATAATCTATTTCGAACGCATGGCTTTAATAAATTTCAGTTAGCTAATATGTTACTCATCCTTTATACTTTTAAATCTGGTTATCAGCATTAAGAGTTCTATAAAATTTTGAAATAGTTTGAAACAATAATTAATATTATTTTTTAACTCGACACACATTTCCATATCAATAACATAAACGTACTGTCAGTCGATTTTCTCCAAATATGAAATATATTTTCTTCAAGTCCGATTTCTTTAATGAAAAACAGTATAGAGCTTATATTTCCTAGTCTTGAATTCTTATGATCCATGAAATTTCTTTAATGAAAAACAGTACAAAGCTTATATTTTCTAGTCTTGAATTCTTATGATCCATGCAATACTCTCTTAAGTGTTTCTTCCGCTTGTGCACCAGCGTCGGGCATTCCCCAAGCATATGGTATACAGCTTCTTTCTCTTCTCTACAGTATTTGCAGTCTGAGTTAGATTGAATTCGTAACCTCGTTAGGTGATTATTCACTCTACAGTCAATAATCCCGTGATGATTATTTTTTGATTTTTCTATGCAATCTTTGAATCGTTTTAGGTTGTAAGTCCCTAAAAGCATTTTAAATTGTAATAGGCTTGGTAGCCTTTCCCAATATAGTTCCCTTTCTTTTTCCTCAGCGCCATTCATAAGAATGGATAGAGTTCCTTTGCCAAGACCACAGAAAGGTTCTGGGCCTTTCATTATTAAGACCGCACCTTCTGTTGCAAGTTTGTCTGTTATTTCATTGCCTTGGATATCAGCAGGCATCTTTGTTTTTTAATCTAATTTAATTGCAACACGAAACAAATTTTTTTTAAAACAGATAAAAGTGAATATCAGACATGTAAGGCAAATATATTAAAAGTTATTAAAAATAGAACAATGTAAAGATATTTCTCTTTTATTTAATCAAATCTGAATAGGTTATATACAGATTAATTGATTTAGTTTCGAAAAATATAATTTAGCTAGCTAGGAGTTGGTTAAGTTGTGTTATTACAGTGCTTGTACCTTCTAAAGGATTTTTAAACTATTTCGAACCTTTCATAAAACTTAAGAGGCTTTTGAAGAGCTGAACTTATCTAATATATATTCGCTAAAAAATGAGTTTCAAATTGTAGTGTAGTGGATTGTAGTGCTGTAAACAAGCATCAAGGTTTAACTTATGTATTTACATATTTATGTTATAGGTAATTATGTTATAAATTATTCCAGAAACCAAAACTCTAAAAAACTTATTTGCAAAATCCAATAATGCAAGACTATTGCTACTGAATGGTAAATATAACCAAGAATAGGATAATATGGAATATTATAGGATAATAATAATAGGATAAATAGGATATATAGGATAAATTGCATAAAGAATACATAGTTTGTATGTAAAATAAACTGATCCGTATACAAAATCAATTAACAATCAACTGAGATTAAACATTTAATTATTTATATGCATAATAGTTTAATACATTATAAACCAAAATAACAACTAAAAAAACAATTTCGAACTTATTAACATGTTGTATATTTAATAATTGTTGGCGTTTATACTTAATAATAAAAACAAGTTGTACATGTAACTTGATTTCAATTTAACAATTAAATTTAAAAATAGAATTGATCAAATTCCAATATAAAAAATACCAACCTCAGTAAAATCAATATTAGCTTTTTCTTGTTTTAATATATAATTAATTATTTTACTAAATTATTCAATAATTTTTTCAGTGTATTTCTTTGGCACAGCTGATGTATACATCGGTTATACACATGGAATTTAAGACCTAAACTGAACATACCCAAGACACATGACATCAATACAATTTGTTGTTGTTTCGACGTTTGTCGTATTAGATTAGTACTTGGTACATTTTTTCTGTTTGTTTACATTTTCCTAAGCGCGAAAATGATGAAAGTGAATACAGAAAAATGTTTATAATGTACACATAATTTTATTAAAATTTCAATATTTGCACATAAAATACATAAAATGTAAAAGTATAATATATTCTAAGAAATATTAATGGATTTAATAGAGGCTAACATTAAATATGAAAAATGTACTAATATTAGGTGCTTGAAGTGAGTTTAGTCATACAAATGAAAATAGTAACAGATATCTGTTGGTATCTTGAAAATATCGAATGTTCGCAAAAGAAAAATTAAAAGTAGTTAAACAATAAGAGTAAATAAACCAGCACATACATTAACTAAAAGTTATGGGGAAAAGTCTTTAAGTGGTGTTGTACGTGGTATAAAATGTGAGTGCACAAAAAAAATATTTTATAATACCAAGAAAATAAAATTTTGCATAAATGCTGTGTTGTTCAAAATTAAATCAAATGTTTTTTATTTTTTAATTAAAGACTTTAACTCA
Organism: Teleopsis dalmanni; assembly: GCF_002237135.1. Classification (NCBI taxonomy): domain Eukaryota; kingdom Metazoa; phylum Arthropoda; class Insecta; order Diptera; family Diopsidae; genus Teleopsis; species Teleopsis dalmanni. The sequence goes on along the minus strand of NC_051848.1, from coordinate 69,478,805 downwards.
AAACACTTTAATGAATTAATATTTATTCAATATTAATACAGATTTTTGTATATCCATAAATTCAACATTAAACTAGAGAAAATATATACATACATGCATACACACATAATTAATGCAGCTCATTTTCACTTAATGCTCACCAAGAATTTCAGAATAAAAATAAGTCGTACACCCACCTATCTACCTGCTGTCCTCTCATATGTTAGGAAGGAGAGAGTGATGGTAGTGATTAATTTCTTGGCCCTTATATTGTCTATTTGTGAATTGCATATTCAATTTATTTATAATAAATGAACAAATTCGTAAAGTGAATGTCAAGAACTCATTGGGTGTGTGAAAATATACTTTATAAAATAAAATGTAAATGTTACCCACTGGTTGCTTTATAAAAAAACCAACTGTTACTGTTGGTAATACTATTTGTTCCAAGTGTACTCGCTTATAAGAAAATAACTTTGTAAGCAAATAGATATTGATAACCTTGAACAACGAAATAAACATATAACGAGTATTTATATAGTAATATCTGTTTTAGAGATACTACGTATGTTAGGTGTGAAAGTTTCATCAGACTTGATATCATGTACTAAAAACTTGCACTCTGCAAACGACATAATAATTCTGTCTCTGCCTATTAGGTTAGGTGTCATATGGAAAGAAAATATTTAAAGTTTTTTTAAATACTTTTTATTTCTTTGGTGACCGGTGGTGATGTCCTAGTTCAATATTTTAAAATCCATAGATATTTTGAAAAAGTTATGCCAGTTATTCTAATTTTACTAAGTCAACGCGGGACCTAATCCTTATTACGTTTTTCATAAGCTGATTGAGCTGATCAAAAGCTGATTTTTTGCAGTAGGTGGAAAGCATCGCAAGCCACAGTGTGAGACTTGAACCCACTAAAACAACCTCTTAGGAATGAATGGAAGAGATTTCCACAGCATTAAGGAAACTTCATTCCAGTAATCAAGGGAGAGAGATGTGAACACATAGGCTTAATACTTAGTGGACTAGCTTCATCTAAGCCAGAAAGCAGGAGCGTTTATTAGGGAGAAAGGGTAATGGTAAAGGGAGTAGGGTGATTTCTTCAGCGATTTTATTTTTATATTTGTAAATACGTCACTCTAAGTGATAGTATTTTTTCAAGACACATGGGTATAGCAAAAAGCGAGAAGTTGACTTTGGGCGGATATCAGATAATGACATATGTGTAAATAAAGTCATTCCATTTAACTCCTCTTGTTCTCTCCTCTGACTACGCGTCTGATCTCGGATGAAAACGATGCGATTATATTCATTACATTTTTTTTCACCATATGTATATATATGTATATATGAGTATATCCATTTTTTCTCTTGGAATATGATTCTTTAAAATATATACACCAATTATATACAATATATAGTTTACAGTGCTACTGTGAATCGGCTCTTGAACTGATTTAGAATCAAAATCTCTGTTTCACGAAGCTAATTATTCTGAAACAGATTAAAGTATGACTTTTCTGACCGCAGTACCGGTTGTTGGGCGATTGCACATCAATAATTTTAATAATGTAAGAAAAATATATTATTGATAAATTGAAATAAAATTATTTTCACTGTAAATACAACTAAAAGTATTTTAATAAAATATTTAGTCATATTACCCTTATTTATAAACATAACCAATACCAATCATCATGTCCAATCATTGAACCGTTCCGAAAATTTGCTTCTGAAAAATGGTTTCTTCTGCTCAGAAGACGGTTATATGAAATTAAAAATTTCAGATATTTTTTCAATGAATATACATACTTTAGCAAAAGAGTTTGTTTGTTGAATAGTTAAGGAAGTTATAGTTAATGAGTCCATACTTATGTAATAATCCAACTTTATACACATATATAGCGAGTCGCTTGTTTTCAGCTAGACTCACCTACCTAACCACACGTACCTTTGGCTTATATATGCACAATTAAACTTACTGGCTATATAAGCTCTACCAGTGGCTATATTTTCACCGATATTGTTCACATGATCGTTTTACGCACCGTGTTTTGTACCCAATAATAAGATTGCAAATCCCACAAGAGGTTCTGTGTCCAATTATTTTATACTAAACTATAAAATCACAACAAATTTTCTACATTATCTATTAAGATGTATGATAAAAATTGAATATATATCGAATATAAGCAGTTAACACCTCTGCAAATTTGATACAGTTTGATTATGATTTTTATATTACTACTATAAAACTGATAATACAGATATACGCGCTCATAAGAAGAGCATATAATATCTAAATTTTAAATATAAATCTAAATGTTTTAATGCTAAATATTATTAATTACTGATATATCAGTAATATATTATATATTCCATTGATTCAGATTTCAAAACATTACTTTATATTAATATCGTATTATAGACTGGAAAATATTTACTTGGGAATTCACAAACAAACTGCAATTCTATAATAAAATTCTAATTTTAATTTTATAAATAGTTAATACCATTACTTTATATATATTTAACTTAAATTCTATCTGCAGTGTATTTCATACTCGGCAGAACAAGAATATAGTCCTTTTTATTTACAATAAGCTGGGTTTGTAATGCTATGTTTACACTTAGAGATGATAAGCGCAACTCAATTAGAGTTAATTGCACATATAAGACTTTACGCTAATGCAATCTTATTAGCAAACAATGAATCAAAACTAAATTCAATTAATTAAAATTAAAATTAATTAAACATTTTTAAAAATATATTATTTTTTATTTTAAATTTATTTTTCAATATTTTATATTTGTTTTTATTAGCATTTGATTGAGTGTTCTTATACATTTATATCAATAGTGTAAACGTACTAAATGTTCTTTAGTGATGAGTTTGTTCTTAATTAATTTTAGTGTGAAAATATAAGGTTTATTCACGATCTTGTGTAACGAGCTTGGTAACCGCGTAACATAGTAATCGGTAATAACCTAACGCATGTCGAATGCAAATATATGTTGTTGTTATTACAAAGTTATCTTATTATTCGAATACAAAGATCCATAGTCGAAAAAGTGAATACACTCAAATCAAATAGAAAATGTTCGATTCGATGAACGGCTCTCAAACCCGTTTGTAGTTATAATTGCCTTCTTAGTTAAAATTATTGTTATATTTTTTTTTCGAACATTGCTACTCTCAAGGTTGTAGTGAAGAAATGGCTTATACCCAAAAAGTATTTATTTAAAATTTGCATTCGACTAAAAAAATTTATAAAAACTTTAATTCTTTTGCAACAAATGAACATTTCTAAGAAAGCCGTATAAGATATTACCTAGAAATTTCTAATCTCGGATTCTAATCTCGTACTTGGCAAAGGACTTTAACTGATCTAAATATTGATCGATTGAGGAGATTTATAGAGTTTTTGAAGTTTTAGGTTTATAAATGCAAAAAATATTTACTTTACTACATAGGTATATTATTGAAGTTCATTTAAAGTCTGAATTAAATACTACTTATTTGCTTGAAGTACTTACATAGCAAATAATAGGCACAATAAACTGTTACAAACTAAACACTTTGAAGTTCAATAGCATTTCTTAAGGTTCCGTTTTAATTGCGATAAGTAATCGCACACTTGTCACTTGTTTAATTATAACATAAATGCCTACAAAATATTGACCGCATCCTATAAAGTACGTTACTGTTTTTTTTAATTTTAAAAATAAAAAAATTAATATGCAATTTTATTTTATATATAAATAAATGTGCAATATAAATGGACTATAAAATGCAACATAATGAAGTAAATATTTGCGAACAAATACTCCGATTGGCATACCAAAGTAAAAATCCCATTGGCAGACATTCTCCATCTTCTACGGTTTCAAAAACAAAACAATCTTATGAATATATCTTAAGAACTATTCAAATTTAGATTAGTTTGGTTATGGTTATAAGTTTAAACAGTTGCAGGAGGTAAATTACTAGTTAGCTTTCACATTTTCAAATTGTTAAACCTTATCTCCAAACAAGTATATATATATTATATTAACAATGGCCTCAATACCAATTTATTCATCATTGTTTTCGAACAATTATTTATAGTAATAAATCAACAAACCAGATAAGAATTATAGTTTAAATTAGTATCAAGTTTTTTCTTCAATATTCAAAAGATTTAAATATTTCGGTTATTCAATTTTTCGAAATAGTTCGGGTATTAAAAAATATGAAGAACACTCATAATAATCTATTTCGAATCGTAATTGTATTCAATGCTTTTTGTACAGTTCTTTGGTGAATCGCGTTCAAACACCACATATTTTTTTTTAATAAAAATATGTTTGGTTCAATAAAAATAATACTATTTTTATTATTTTAATTATATATTACCGAAAGGTTGCAATATTGGTGCTTTCGAAACACGTTTCGAAGATCCTATTTTCAAAAAAAAAACGTCCTTCTTGGAGAAAATTTATATTTAAGGAAACTGGCGGACAGACAGACATTAAATTTTAAAATTGACAATATATTTTAGACATTAAATATTAAAACACACATAATATACTCATGTTATCGCATGTTGAGTATAGAGAAATAGACCTAAATCCTTATTGAGTTTACTTTTGAAATACATCAGTTATTTATATCAATTATGTCTATTACATTTATCTATATAATATTAACAGTTCTTAAGAAAAATACCTTGTACATGCAGATACACAGGTTGTCTAAATTGAACTGTACCTTTTCAAGTTACTTTATTTTGTGATATTAATTCAACAAAAAATATGCTAAGTAAAATTTAACTTTTTCGAACTAATATTAGCTTCTAAGCCGATCAAACAAAAATATCACACACTTGCCTTTTCGATAACAACATTGGTATTCTTAGTGCTTACATTGTCGAACGAGCTTATAACCGGTGACCGTAGAGTCTAGTGGAGTCTTTACGGTCTCTTGCTTTATAGGAATGTACAGAACCCCTTTATATATAGAACGTAAACTTTTTCTACCTATCTATCTCTTTTCATTTTCCTAACCAGCTTCACAGTCCATAAGCCTTAACGAAAAACGATCATTGTTAATGCTGTAGATAAGATAGGTATATGAATTATTCTCAACTCCACATATCTCAATAGAACTTTTTCCCTTTATATGTTAATAATACTGAAAATAAATGTTCACACACAATTATTTTCATTTATTCTACCAAAAAATGACATCACAAATCTTTACTATAATGGAGAATACCTAGTATGTAGTAATTTCGAAAAATATTTAATAAATATTCAACTATATATTTGCATATGTTAATTCATACCTTATAAGAAAAATTTATTTACAATTTAGTTAATTAATTTATTTATTTAATTTGCTGTTTTTATTTTAAAAATTACACATTGCACAATGGTAATTGGGTAGCTTTATACACTTAGCAAATAAAAGTATTTAAATAATATATTGTAAAATATAAAAAATGTTTTTATGATCTATTAATAGTAGTCGGTTTATCCATAATGAATACAAATAGATTTAGCCTTAGTCTTCGTGAAAAATTTCTATAAAATATATTTATTAGATAGTTCCAATGATACTAGAAGACTTAAAAAGATATGACAGGTTCAGTAGATAATAATAGCTCCATTCTCCTTCTCTCTTTTTCTCTCTTATCAGCATTAAAGAATCAACGAAAAATGACTATCATCGGTCAATGACTAGACAAATCATCAAAAATGGTGGTGCTTGATTGCTACCCCCCACTCCAATATTCCAATTTTTATGTGACCTCTATTTTAAATAAACGAAATGTTTTTTATAGTTTATTCACGATTTGCTAATATTTACGGATCCTTTGGATCGCCAACATAACCTACGAAAAATTACTATCATCGTTAAATGACTAGACAATTCATCAAAAATGGTGCTGCTTGATTGCCTCTCCTCATTCCAATATCCAAATATTTATGTAACCTCTATTTTAAATACATCATATTCAATAGCACTAAACATTCAGCTGAAGAATTTATTTGTTCAAACTATGTTATAGTATTAAAACATATCTTAACTCGATTCGCAGTTAATCCCTTCGGAATATATTAAATGCATATATATAGCACATTTATGCTCTGTTGCACCAATTTTGTTTTTAAAGCTTTTTTGTTTATTTTATCTTATTGAACTTTACTCACAACTGTCAACAAAATAAATATAGCAAATAAGTAAAAAGTATAATTTTAGTCTTAAATATAAAATGAGGTGTATTAACAATTGTTTCCTGTAAGGTAGAGTGGACCTACTTTTCATTATACAAGAACTTAATTTTCTAATTTTTCTAGAACTACTTTGTTAACATATTACACTGGTATTTTCATGGTTACTTAGACTGTTTAAGTATTTTTTATCAAGACTACAGATATCCTTCTATGTAATCATCAATTATAGATAAACAAGGGAGTGTTACGAAGTTTTCTAACAGCGTTTTCGGTTGGTAAGTCTGGGGTGATTTTTTCAATCGAGAAGTTTAGTGCACTAAACTTTTAGTGCAATTTTAATTTTCGATTGGTAAATCTGGGGCAAAATGCATTACACTCGCGATTTATTTATAACACTCTAGATATTTTGCCAGAGTAATCCGATTACCCTGACTTTAATAGTAGTGTTATATGATTTGACAGATAAACAGTAATAAATGTATTTCTGAAAAATATAAATGCCTTCTAATACAAGTAGAAAAATGTTAGATCACTCTAAAAATGTTCGATTGGACAACAAAATTCAATAGATCGAGAATAAATCGAGATTGAATCCAAATTTACCAATCGAAAAAGTTATAAGAACTGTTAACTGAAATCTGTCTTAAGTGAAAGATTTCTATGTTAGAGTCGCTGAAAGTTCGCATAAGTGGTCATTTGATTGTAATTAAATAAGACCATTCTTCTATGTGCTTTTTTCACGTAAGTCTTCGGTCGAGGTGCATTCCCAAGTATTATGTGTAATTGCATTGGGATATTACTTTCCCATTGATACGGAGAGCAGGGCAGGTATCTCGTCGTAGAATTAATATTAAGTGTACACTTTTCGATTCGTTGATTTTTATTCTCCAAATATCAAGTCATTCTTGCAGTTTGTTGATGTGGTCTTGAACTGATTAATATAAATAACACAATTTGTTTAAAAATTTTATTAACATATTTTTCTATTTTCAGAAAAATTAATAGTTATAATAGCTTATATATATTCTAACTCTTTTTTCTACTAAATTCTGCCTATGTTCTTAAATCCTGCTCAGCACATTAAGCAAATCAACGTACTCAGTTAATTTTTGGATCTCTCTCGTTTTTTGACTTCTGCCATCTCTGTTTTAAATATGTTTAAGGTTACTTTTTCTTCTGTCTTATGTACGATGTGCTTTATCTATTTTGGCTGCTAATTTTTTTGTTTGTCTCTATTGTATCTTTTATTTTATTTTTACTTGATTCTTATTGTGTCATATACGATATTACCATTTTCTGGTATCGATATAAATACTTTCCTCACCATTTTTTTTTAATTAGCTTCGAAGCTACAGCGGTTAACCTCCAAGTTTCACACCCATAAGACACAACCGGTTGAATTAGCATCTAAAATAATCTCACTTTATTTAGTGACGTCTTAAAGTTGAGTATACCTTAAATTGTTTCTATAAGTCGAAATGGTTATACCAAATAGATTTATAAATAAAATCCAAAACATTACAAATGAAATACATTCTTTTTTAGTTTTGAGTGAATTTTATTTAACTTAGCATTTTTTTCTTTAGATGAAATATTATTAATTCCAGTCACGTAACTGATTTCTATTACAGTATAAACTACGAGTATTTAAATTTCTAAATAATATAAGCCAACATTTAATTTAAATATATATAAAATAATTAATAATATAAAAATAAATAATGATATAAAAATATAAAGCTTCCTTTAATGATTTTTATTTATATTTATAAAATATATAGTATAAAGTATAAATATTTTATTATTTTTTATCACCAAAAATGCTATATAATAATTTTTGAGCAAGCTAATTGGTCATTTAAATAAAAATTACAATTTACTATTTATATTATTATTTATATCAGAATAATATTTTAATAAAATACAATTTGTTCAAATATAAATAATAAATTGTGGTTTTTATTTAAATGAACAATTCTTCTTCTTATTTGGCACTACAGTCCAGTATGAACTTTGGCCTCCCTCACGATCTGCCTTCATCTGTCCCTTCTGTTACTCTCTTCCAGTTCAGTACTCCAATCGTTCTTGCTTCACCATACACGTTCTCATCCCATCTTGTTCTTGGCCTATTTCTGTGCCTGGTTGTCATCGGCTTTGCGTTGAATATACTGTTCGACTTTCTCCCCGACCCCATTCTTATTACATGAGCAGCCCATTGTAACCTTTGCGACTTAATATATCTAACTATATTTTCGTTTCTAAGGAGTTCTTCAATTTCATTATTTGTTCGTCTTTGAAAAGTTTCTGCAACAATTTGGATTGGCCCGTAAATGAACAATTATGAATATATATATGATATAATATATAAAAATAAATTAAGTATAAATAAAATTTTTATAATTTTTTAAAGAGTTACTACATAGCAGTAGGAGACACTCATTTTACTACACCCCATCTTACTTTATTTATTTGTGAGTTAATATTAAAATTAATTTTAAATTTGAAAATTGAAAATAAAATTATAATTAATTAATTAATTCAATTATGCTACAGCTGGTTTATGATTTCGTTCTAATATAAACACAGCAAGTAAAATTGTTAATAAAAACATTTATAAAAAAGTAACAAAACTGCAGAAAAATATGCGAACATAAAAAAAGTCAAGTACGGCTTTGGATCAGCTGGTTAAGGTGCGCTGATTCTGAGCTCCACATTTGGCAGGACCCGAGTTCAATTCCTGGTACTTGCAGTCTCAAAAATAATTATTTACGAATAATTAAATACAAGAATTATTTCCAAGACCACTGATGATGGGTATTTGGCAATACTCGAGACAGCTGTATGGTCAGCCAAAAATTCAATTAATTAAAATAATATAAAAAATAAAATTTTTGTTGTTGTATTTCACTACTGTTCAAAAAAAACCTCTTAATAAAAATTAATTATTAAAATTATTTTAAAATTAATTTTAAAATTAACTGAGTAAGTTCCTGCTAGGTCTGCTAGGTCCTTCGCCCTGTAAACACTTCATCTTATATTATGATCTAATATTAGCTTTTGAAGCAAAAACATTTTGTTGCCAGCATTTAGCTACGAGAATAGGGACTTGATATTTAAACTTTAAAAAATGTATACATTATAATAATTGAATTGAACACACCAGCAACGATTTTAATAACAGGAATTTAAATTTTCCGCAATCTTGCAGCTTTTAACCAACTTTTTGAATATCTTAGAGAACCAGTTCAACATGTACTATATGTACATATATTGTATACTGTTTGGTAAATATATTTTTTGTATAAATAACCATATGTTGGAGTCTTAGTAGCTAAGACATGCCCATCTAAAATAGATAGGAAAGAATAAAGCCAAAGTTGACTTTCACTAAACGTTCAGGGACGTCTTAATTCAAGAAATAACTCGGTTAGTCACACATTTAAGACGACGACGACGACGACGACGATCTGAAGCTAATCGACTGAACTCAATATTTCATGAGTACTTTTCAATTTTTTTAATTCTTTGCAAGAAAATATAACAAAATTAAACAAACGATAACATTTCAACAGAAATAAAAAAAAAATTAAAACAAAAAAAATAAAAAACAAATTGTTTTAATACTATAAACATAAATGTTATATGAAATGTTATATTCGGTCTTATGACACATACGGACACAGAATTCCGAGTCATTAGTTCGATTGTATAGTGCACTCACAAAAAGCCAAAACTGTTAACTGTTGGCTTCTTGGCGTTACTTTTACATACAATATGTTATATGTTTTGTATTGTTTATAAAAATGCGCAGATATTTCATATATACTTTATCATTGCAGGGAATCAAATCAATCACCGAATTTGTGTAGCGCTTGAAACGAAACCGAAAAACTGTATTTGAATCATGCAAGAAGCTATGCAAGCAGCAGCTTAGCATACGTTAACCAAAAGTTAAGCTTGGAGCCAAGCTACGCTCAGCCACGTTCAGCCACGCTCAGCCACACCAAACCAAGTCACACAAATAATCAAGTCAAGACGGCATCGCGGTACCGCAATTATTATTCCCCACAACAACGCACCGCACCTCCCGCGTCCGTAATTAGCAACAACAGTTGTAGTTGGTGCAGTAGTACAAGTTGTAGAAAAACTAGCGTATTCGATCGTAGCATAGCGCACAACTTCAACCCATTCGCTCAATTATTCAGATATAATATGGGCATATCGCTTTTGTTCACTTTTAGTTACACTTTGGTTACGTTAGCGTCCGGTTGGGTATAGTTTTGTACGCTTCTGCTATACACAATTAATAATACTATAAAGCAGTATAAGAAAATTTAAAATTATTTTTAATTATTAACAAATTAAATTTGTGCTTAATAAGTGCGTAGTATTATTGTTCTTTTACCTTTGAAACTCGATATCGTGCGGCGGTAATTGAAAAATCTGCACTTGCTCAACTCTATTAAAGTCCAATAAAGATGACCGTCTATGATGATTTGCATAAACGACTAGCCAATGTTGGCCAGGAGCATTTATTGAAATTTTGGTTTGAATTGACACTGGATGAGCAAGAGCAATTGGTACGTGATATTAATGAATTGAATTTGAATGAGCTTAAGGACTACTTTAACCGGGCAACTGCATCTCTGAGTGAAGACAGTATTCAATTGGACGATCGTCTCCAACCGATTCCTGAGACCAAGCTAGTGAGCATTTCGCGCACTACCGACGAGCGTTTAAATGAATATTGCCTAGAAGGCTTGAAGCAAATAAGTAATGGACGTGTTGCGGTATTACTTATGGCCGGTGGACAAGGTGAGTGAAAATTAAGTTATAAATAAAATATTTTTGTTTTCTTTTATAAATTTGAAGTCACATAAGCATGAGTAATGCGGATCGCTTGAATATGTGAGACATTTGAAAGTTCAGTTACCTCTAAAGTTAATAAACAAAAAACGTTACAAGTTTTCATAAATTTATTAATTTCAAAGAGAAATATTAAAAAACAACTCACAATACATAAATAAATAAATAAAATCGATAAAACTTTACATTTTAATCATAAAATGAAGGTTTCTGTGATGAAGATTTCTGTGATGAAGGTTTCTGTGATGAAAGATGAAACTTCTCTTACTACTGTGTGATTTGTAATCATATTTATATATTAAATGCTACTACTTTTTCCATTTTGAAGAGTAATAATTAGATCCACTATTATCATCATATACATATAGGCGCTAACTTAGTCTGAAGTATTAAATATAATTTCGGCAGGCAATTAGTTCATATTAAATGATTTAAACTTTTATTTTTCCTATACATATATGTGTACGAAGGGTATTCGAAAAGTTTAAAATAAAAAAATTAAAAATAAAATTTTTGTAATTTCTTATTGTTTATAATAGCATTAATTGATATTTTTTTATTGTTTATATCAAATTTTTATGATAAATTTTTGTCTGCTCATTTTTTGATATAATCTCGTCTACATATCTTCAAACAATATTCCAACTTCTTTAACTCAACTTAATTTTGCATTGCATCAAAGTCCTTAAATATCCATTTACGAAGGATATAATCTTTATAATAAATGCTATTGATATTTTTTTATTGTTTATAGCAAATGTTTATGATATTTTTTTGTTTGTTTATTTTTGATATAATCTCGTCTACATATCTCCAAACAATATTCCAACTTCTTTAACTCAACTTAATTTTGCATTTACGATGGGCTTAATCTTTTTTTTTTTGCCAAACGTTTTCCATTTAATCCAAACTTTCTACACAGGAAACTGAAATTATCACTAGAAACTATGTCTACTGTATAGAAGAGATTGTCAAATGATTGGAAACACAATTCAAAATTTTTGAATTATCTATTTACGATGGTTATAATATAACCAACTATCCTAACAATTTCTTAATATCCTAGAAGAGATTGTCAAATGATTGGAAACACAATTCAAAATTTTTAAATTATCTATTTACGATGGTTACAATACTCCAACTATCCTAACCTATTTAAATTGTGTATTATAAAAAGTCTATAATGTACCTCCAGCTCAAAAAGTACCCGGATTTTGTAAATGATACAAACAAATTTAAATTTTATTCCAAATTTATTTTATCTCCTTCAAAATATGCTTCTTCTGAAGCAATACACATATGCCAACGCTTAACCCAATCTTCCATACACTTTTCATAGACCCTTGAAGGTATGGCTTTTAGTTCCTTCAGCGAATTCTCTTTTACCGATTCAATCAACTCAAAACGCTTACCACGAAGTGGCAATTTGAGTTTCGGGAACAGGAAAAATTCGCAAGGATCCAGATCTGGCGAATATGGTGCCTGAGCAATGACAGTGGTCAAAAAATCGCGTACAACAAGAATTTTTCATTTCGCTAAATGCACTTGAAGTAGTCTCACATTAACAGCTGCTGTAAAAAACTAATTGACAGATGGCGCTTAAATTTGTACAATATCACAAGAAAGGGTGTACCAACATAACACAAAATTTATTAATTTCACCAAAATTTTTACCATTGAAGCAATATTTTCAGCTATGAAAATAAAAAATAATCACTGAGAACTAGATCTGGTATATATGGGGTAGTGGTCAAATAATTTAAAACGTGATTTATGAATTTTAACTAAGGCGACTGCTAGAATATAAACCAGTGTCAATTTTTTTTTTTACAAATGGAAACATTTCTGTATAATTCAATTTACCCTATAATATTGCAAAGAATATTTCAGTTGTCGGGCAAATCATTTCATTATAGTCAATTAGGAACAACTATAGCTATTCCAAAATACAGAGATCATAACATATACGACTGATAGCACAACCTTACTTTTTTCCAAAGCATGTTAGCCTATTTCAACATACTTTTTTGATTAATCGTTTGATTCCAGTGTGTGTTTTAGAGTGGATGTCCATTTCATTAACATTAACGAATATACTTAAAAAGTTTTCATTATTCGCTTCAACCATTTTAAGAGAATTTTCGATATGTTTAAGCCATTGTATTTTTTCAAAGGTTAGTAAACGCCGTACTCTCGATATATTTTCATGGCTAAATCTTCACGCAAAATTTTCAAAAAGTGATCAAGCGAAACGCTTATAGCCTTAGCAAGCTATAAAATGTTTATTCAGCCATTGTGCAATACAAAATGTTGCACATTTTAGTTGTTCTCATCAGTCCCTAGGGTTGTTTTAACCTCTCCAGAATGGTTTTAATTAACTAATCTGGTGTGGTCATATTTAAACACAGGTAACCAATTTTTTACTGTCGCATATGATATTGCATAGGTCTGATATTAAAATTTAAATTAATTTGGATCAAATTTAAAATAACGTATAATTATATTTACAAAATATGAAAATTAAATCTCAGCGAGATAATTGTTTCTTTTATTTTCACAAACATTTAAAGTCGTACAATGAAAAAAATTATTAAAAATAATTTTTACGTTTAGAAAAAGCTGATATTTTCAAGTTTAAAATCGAAAAATATCACTGTAAAGGAACTGCTTCATGTTCAGATATAAAACTTTTTGTATACCATAATGTTTGTTTCAATAATCTCATATCTGTCTTTAAATGAACAAAAATGTTTGTTCTTGTCTTTTCTTTGCTATTCGAATCCTTCTAACTTTTAAGTAGTTACTTTTTGTCATATTGTTGAGTCACTCTCGGCAAGAAAAAATTAACATTAAAAAAATATTATTTTTTTATAAAAACAATTGAAAAAATTGTTTTTATTTGTTTATATATATTTTTAATTAAAACCTGCTTATCGTTTAAAATAGACACCTTCTATCTCAAATTGTGTTATGTACACTAATCAGTTATAAATTAATGCTGTTTTAATTTTGTTTTGTAAAAATTAGAATGACTTAATGAATATAATAATTGATAAGCACATTAATAAATTTTTTTAATCCATTATTTGTACAATTAAAATCACTATGGGAACCCATCGTACACTACTATAACTAAAACCCAGTGAGATCATACTATAAACAATTTTTATATAAACATAAATCAAAACCAAGTCTTAATGTTGATCATGTTTATAGTCTTTTTTTTATTTAACAATATATCTTTATTGAATCGCTTTAAATTAAAATTATTACAAATTACAAATTATTTTATATAAACATATTATAATGAAATGATTTGTGAATCGGAGCCTTTAAGGAGCCTTTGAATAAGTAACCAGGGCTTACTTATACCAGATATCTCGGCGTATAAGTGAATTAATCAGGGTGATCTTTAGAAAAGTGTAGAATTTAGAGGAATTTGTCATATTAGCAAGAGGTCTAGCCACCGGATTCACATGGTTTTCAAGATTTGAAATATGTTTCTGCCTTATTCTCTCGAACTCAACTTTAACCATCGGAACTTCCAAATCATAATGTCTGTTTTTATTTCTGATATACCAGGGTGCACCAGTTATCATTATGAGAATCTCTGCTTGAGATCTCAAATCTTTGCAGAATTTCTATGTTTGACGAACAGGCATTGCCATATAGCTGTAAGCCATACATCCAGATTGGCTTAATGACTATATTTACAGTCTTGATAACTAACATTTATAGAGTTGCTTGAAATATTAAAACTTTATATTTTTCTGATCTCAGTTTTCATATCATAGAATTCCCATTAGTGGTAAAGTAATCTGAGTTATAACCATATAATATATTTTCCTAATGAATATTATTTGTTTGCAAAATTAATTAATTCAATATATTTCCCGTATTTATATAATGTCTCAAAATTTTAGTTTTAATTATTTGAGACTCATATTATAATAATTATAGAAACTACATAAATCATTGGGAAAGTTAATGCCGATTACTACATATATTAATTTCTTTTAAACGTTTATTTCATATTTGATATATATTATAATATATAATAAAATAATTAGTTTAGAACGAGCTAATATTCTTACATTTATCTCTTTAACATGACGAACGATATTAATATAAACGTGTTAATAATAAATACAAACATATTTAAACATGATTTTAATATGTGTTTTATTTAAATATTTTTGGTCTAATATAATATTTTGTCTCGTTTTTGTAAGTTGTGTTATTTATTTGTTTAAGTAATATAAATGTCAATGTCAACTCGTATTTGATAATATTACAACAACAATTAATACCGCTAAATTATTTATATTTTTACATTATCAGAAATGTAGAAAAGGTTTTTATTCCATATTTGTACATTGTAATGTCTTGAAAAAATGTTTATATCTATAATTTTTGAAGTTGAAGAAGTCATTATCTTATATGAAATAACTTAATTTCTATAAAATATTAATATTTTTAATAATAATCGTGCGATTTCTATCTGTTGTATTCAACACTGTAACTAAGTCCACTCCAAGTCAAGTCTTAATGAGATTTTGGTACATTCACATTTGGTACAGTCAATAAATTTTAAATTGGATTTCAAATGTCATAAGTAGATGCTTAATGGCACCACACCAGGCTCTCAGATAAGCTCAGTAAAATTGAAACTGAAATATATATATAATATAAACTATATACTATGTATGGAAAACTGCACTTCTGATATTATTAATTTATAGTGCTTATCATTTAGTATCAAAATCGTCGAACCAACAAGATATAGGCTTTTAGATAGATATGAGAACCTTTTATAGATTAAATCTTAAAATGCATACGTTGTAATGCGTGGTCTTAAGAGAAGAGAGAATGCGTATTTCAACTACTCAGGCATGCATTCTCTAACACCTATTAGAAAACTATAAATTGCCCTAGGTTTCTCTTCTTCTTCTTTTTCTTCTTCGTTTAATTTCCTTTTATTGTATCAAGCTTTATCTATTATGGTATGTTAATTCTTAAATGATACTTATTTTCTTTGAAAGGTGCCATCACTAATTACTACCTTTCATACTTTATCTTATTAATCAAATTAAAACAATTGATACATATCTGGTTTGCCAGATATTAAATAGTATTATCTGTAATTTTATATTTCATCCATATTTATTTTTATTTTAACCACTTTTCAGTTAAATTAAATTTAAATATTTTTCCAATTGTGTTATTTATGCACTTTAAACCCGCACTGTTCCCATTTCCTTTAAGAGGTAAACTTGGTCAGCTTAGATAAGTGGTTCTGGGACAAAGACCCTGTCACTCTTAAAATTTTTAATATTTCTTACTAAGTACTAATTTCCATAAATAAAAATTTTTCTAGAAATAAATTTCTGTTGATATTTAGAAAGTGTTATGGATAGTTTCCTTATTTGTGTAGTTATTCTAGCTCAGTTTGATTTAAAAAGCAATCACATATAAAACTGTGAAAACTGCACAATGGGAAGGAAGTATAAGAAAATAATAAAGAAAGAGATGAATAGAAGTGTTGAACCTAATCTGTATATAGGGATGGAATCTCGCTACCGCAAGGAGATAAAAAAATAAATCAATTGGACTTAAATGTATATATGTATATGAACATGAATGGAGATAAAGTTATGAAGATGAAAGCACTCAGTTGGAGTAGACATTGTAACAAGTAAGTGTTATGCATGTCGCAGCTGTATGGAAGACGATGAGAGTGCCTCATCGTCTTAGGAACCCCCTTCCTTGAGAATCTTGATCAATTACAAGACCTGCCACTAAACAGCATTTTGAGCTTCGCCAAAGGTTCTAGATGGTTTTAAACCCTGAGTTTTCCTCTATATACGGTAACACAATGGAGCAATAGGTGGATCCCCTCGAAATCGTCGGTATAACCTAATCTAACGTAACTGTTATGCAAGTAGTTATATCTAGTTATATCTTATTCAAACTATTTTTTTTAATTTTTGTTTTCTGTTCATCTATGATTTCTTCGCATTTATAAAGAATGTTAACAACGTGAATGATATTTAAGTCGTTTTGTGCTATAATATTTTCGATTTCCCTAATTATAAAATACAAGAAAATTTCACTTTACTAAAGTTTAGTTTCAATGAATGAGAGTACACTAAAAAAATAGACTAGTTTTACATTTTCAGAAATCTTCAAATAAAAATTGTACTTGCAGTATTTTCAAATTATTTTTAAGCAATAAAAGAAATAAAACTATAAAGTATGTTAAGTTTTTCATTGTCATTTAATGTATTTTGATTTCCTAATTAACATACAAATAACCAGTTGAGTGCTAGATGCCATGTGACATCACTTGACAGCTTAACCAAGACTACAGCCAAATAAAGTACTATCATTTATTTATGTATTTATTTACTTATAGACTTATAAGAAAATCGGCGAAAGTATTTAGATATGTTATAAATTAATGAAATAAATCAATGAAAATCAGCGTAAAAATTATAAAATATTATATAAATAAACAATAAATATCTTAATAGACCCTTTCACAGAAAATACTACAGATTAAATATTTTTAAAAATATTTAAATAATATTTTTTTAAATAGAATAAACACAATTTTTGTAAATAATTGATTTTGGAAAATATGATTGAGCTTCCCAACTTAATCAGCTTTCAACTTAAATATGTATTGTATATTAAGGAAAAGACAAAAAGTAAAAACCTAATGACAGTAGCAAAAAGAATCTAAGCGCAGAACAAAATAATTGGCAAATAAAAGTTCACTTCTTTTTAAACATTTCTAAATAAAAATTTTCAATATTAATCATCCTACCTGCATATGTTTAGGTATTAACCACAGTTACCACGACGCTTCACGAAAAGGTCAACCCAAATATCCAGACGAATAAAATATTGCTAGTACATAGATTCCGTATAACCAGATTTCACTTCTGGTAAGATATGACAAATAAAATCGAATTACTACCGGTTATAAGTGCAATAATGTGTTTGGTCCAAATGATTTTAGTTGTTTCTTTCGACAAGCATCCTTCATTTCGGGAAGCTTCAAACCTCTATTGCGCAGACAGTTTTGTCTTATTCTGTCTGATATCGGATGGATATCTGGTCCTCATTCATAAGCTAGAAAATTTACCAATTTAAAAAAAATAAAATTTTTTTAGTCGCAATGTTTTGCTCCTCATAGAAACTTAAATCTCTATAGTTCATATAGCTAATAAGCAAAAAATCATCATCGTTTATTTATGAAATCATGTTACTATAACTTTATAATATAGAAAAATTACTAACATTGTTTTTATTTTAAAATCGTATAAGAATTATGGTACTAAAACACGTAAGCCCTACGTTAGGCGTAATAAAATTAAGTTTACTTTCTTATACGACAATTGTTATAACAGGTTCCAATATTGACGAAGAATAGTTAAACATTTACGTATTTGGAATGTTTTCCAAGTGATGTATATATGTACAGTGTATATATATATATATTTTTGATATGTTATATATTTTTGAGTATTCTTCAAAAATTTTAAGGAAGAACCCTAAAGGAATGTGATCGATGTGATTGGCTATAAAACAAAATTCGCTTAGGAAATTCAATGCTATAACTCAGCCAGCTTACGAAGAATATATTTATGGAAAGTTCTGTCGAGCACTAGCATAGTCGTCTTAATATTAATGGGTCTGCTAGTAGTCAAACAAAAAAAAGATAGATGGTTTTTTATAGTTTATTTAATAATTCCGGACACTTTATATATATATATATATATATATATATATATATATATATATTTATATTAATATAATTGTTCGAAAAAAGTGTAAATAAGATAAAAAATAATTTCACTGTTTAATATAATCACTAAAAAATTAATTAAATAAAAACTGTTTATATATAAAAAAACTTGAAAAGATAAAATTAAACGGAAGAAATAGAATGATAAAGATTCAATTGATACAAAAAAAAAAAAATGTTGATATATTACCCAGTTATTGTTTACAATTCTCAAACACTTCATAATAATTTGAACTTTCGAGAGCGATAAGTGCAAACACTAGACAATTAACACCTATAGCTAATTTGCAACTTTAAATGTTATTGAAACAAAATAAGTGCTACTGTTAATTAGTAGATAAAAATATATAATTTTAAAATAAACTGAAACATAAAGAAAGTTATCTTTTCTAATTATTTAATAATTGCTTATTAATAAAATAAAACAGTTTATCAGCTTTTCTATTTTTAAACTTATAACTTTGCCAGAATATTTGACAGTTATACGAAAAAGGAAATATCCCAGATATTCGATATACGAAAAAGAAAATATATATGTAATCATATGTATTTGTATCTTTTTTTTAAATATTTTTTGCATAATTGTGTGTGAAGAGTGTTTCAGCTACGACAAAACCCAAGAGAAAAGCAGCTTGATTGGAAATTACTTCACTTTGTTTACGATCTGCATTGCTCTTGATGCAATAATACAATTTTTTTGCTTTTATACATACACAGTGTATCTCAACTATTTCACATTTTAAAAATAAACCTCTCTACATACTCGTATATCTTCATTTATGTATACAAATATATACACGTATCTTTTTATTTTTGCACTTAAGAGTTACGAATGTTTTGATAAAAATGTAATAATAAAATATAAAAAACATCAAGCAATTGTTTGACTTCGTCTTTCTGTATTGTACTCGAAAGTACCAATTGATAATAATTGAATTTCTCCAGTTTTTATTATTAATTTTTGTATCATTTTGTGAAGAATTTAATTATTTATATTTATTATCATTAAATTAAAGTAGTGTGACTGAATTCTATACAATAATCATCATTTTTTCTTTCAGAGTAGCAAAAAAATACTCACAACTTAGGAAAGAAAACATGTGAAGCAACAACAATGCTCTCAAAATCTTCAGAGTTAGGTTTAATAGTAAAAAAATTTAATTTTAAGTGTCAGTACAGCCAAATTCAAAAATCAATCTATTGTGAATGTTTACTGGAAATATGTTGTAAAAATCCAGTCATCTGTTAAAACCATGTTGCACACCGTCTTCGAAAGAGGCACAGCTTGATATGCGTCAATTTTGAGTTAATGTATGGAACTTGCTTATAGTTTATCTGTCTACCAATATGCATAATTTTATTCCATATTTTTATTGCAAATTGATTTTTGACGTCATCTAAAACGGCAGTAACTGTTTTACTAAATATAAACTATTGCATTTATTAGAGAACAGTACTGAAATGCAACAACAAAAATTTTTTATTATTTTTAATTAATTGTATTTTTGATTGAACTGACCATTCAGTTGTTCATTCAGAGTATTCCCAAATTTTCGAATTTCAATTTTAATCATTTTTAAATTCAATCATATGATCTTTAGCTAAGAGAAGATCAAAAATCTTCGGGTCACTTTTCTTACCGAGCTGTCATTCTGCAATATTAGGGTCTTAGCAAAATTTATAGAACTGCCAGGTTGGTTTTCCTTCACCTAATAGGGGAGTTTTTACCTTTTTTAGCATTGGTCGTATACTGATTTGAGCTGAAGTGGACTTTTTTGCAAACAAGGCAATGGGCTTATAGGCGTAAGTGGATCGCCGGTATTACTTAACCTAACCTCATACATTTTTTTTTGCAAATTTCAAATTTGAAAAATTAGTATTTTCTTCCGGGAGGTACAAAGATTGATAACAACTAAAATTCGTTAGTTTTGTCAAAAAGTCACAGATATTATATTTTATTTTTATCTATAAAATTATTTCACAATGCAAAGAAGAGAAGAAAAAAATATGGAATTTAAATTTCCTTATCTGCGCTTTTTGTCAAACGTTTTGAAGTCTGTGTATTGTACTCGTGTATACTTATTTTTATTTTATTTACAAAATTTATTTTTAATTAATTCAAATTTTAATTTTATTTAGTACAATTTTTATTTTATCAAACTTTTATTTTTACTTTTATATTATCATTTTATTTTTATTTTTGTAATTACAATTATCTGGAGACTACACTAAGTTATTAAACAGTATTTTGGGTCAGGGATGTTTATTACTATGCCTCTAATATAAAAAGAACTTACTTGACTTTAATTACAAATAAAAATGTCTCTATTTTCTCTCAATTTTATTATTATAAGTTCTACTTTTAAATTCGTTTTAATTGTTGCCATTAAATTTACGAGATTTCTAGGTTACAGTATTAAATTAACTTAACGCTTTAATAACAAGTATAGGATCCAGTAAATAAAATTTTCGCATTTCCAAATTAAGTTTTTAAAGATACTCAAGAAAAACCTACTTAACAAAACTGAGATAGTGAAAAATATATAAGAATATAATACAAAAAAGCCGCGTATACCATATATACATGAGCTTAAGTCGAACATATTCATATACTCTATCTCCGCACAATTTTTATATGAACGATACCGCATTTAAAATAATTATAAAGTCTTATAATATGGTCTTACAACCATTGTCACAATATTCGAAAAAATTAAATGTGAACTATATTTTTAGCGTTGACGCATATATTAGGCGGATTGATCAATGTCCGGCAACAGACATGCATAGAGATGTAAGAATTGACTCAGTGAAAAAGTATATCAAGGACAGAGCCCTAAAATTGTTCACAAAAGTTGATATGTTGCCCAATCTCGCTCTAACAAACCTTAAGTCCACCTCAGGACGCGCAGGAAGATATGCTGATCTACGGTCCGTCATCAGTTAGAAAATAAATAAATTATAAAGATTCTAGTATAGTTAAAGTTTAGTGTGGGGCAGAGATAAGCCCCCCAGTCACAATAGAGTATTTTATGCTTCAATGTAGTTCCCTTTTAGCTGGACACGCCGAGTCCAATGATTTTTTATATTTCATTTCATTATGAAATGCAAATCATTGGAGCCATATTTTCAAGCTTGGAAACTGGTAATAGTAACTAGGAGCCAAATCTGAAGAATATGATGGGTGGGGAAGCAATTCGTAACGTGATTCATATAATTTTCCCATAATTTTCATTGACGTGTGAACAGGTACGTTATCCTGCAAAAACAAATTTTTTTTCTTTGACAAATGTCGTTTCTTTTATTTCCTCATTCAATCGATCCAATAATATGCAATATTAGTCTAAGGTTTATATGGGTTTATGTACTTCTCCGACTTCATTCTTTAAGCATTATTATTATTTTCTATGCAACAATTAAGAGCTTCCTTATAATGTACAACAACCACAATGCTTTGAAGTAAAATTTTTACTTATGAATTCCCAAAATTATAGAGCCATCATCTTACTTTTATTATTATTTTTATTTATACTACTTATCAAAATGAAAACAATGACCTTTATAGCCAAGCTACAGTTGACTAGTAATCGATCAACAATATCACTCGATAACTCCCTTCTAGGTAAGGAAATGCAAAGAGAGGAAGGACTAAACATTAACATATCTAACATTTGCTCACCTAAATTTAACTACTACCAAAAGTTTCGTGTACTAATACCAGACAGAAATGACTGGGAACTGATCATGCCTTCATGTGTTAAAGATTACCTTCTGTGGTACACAGATGGCTCTGAAGCGATGGAAGTAGTGGACGGGAGTCTATGGGTTTAAACCAAAAGAGAAAATATTTGCGAGTATGAGTCAAGAAAACTCAGTTTTACACGCAATTGAACTATGCCTAAGGGAATATAAAAAAAAACCCACCACGGGAAAAAACATATATATTTTCTCTGACAGCAAATCAGCACTTCTACCACTACGCTCACCTCGAGTGACTTCAAAACTAGTGTGGGAATGCTTTTAATTTCTCAAAGATCAAAGGCTCCACTTAATATGGATCTCAAGACACAGCGGATTCGAGAAAGACGATGAACTAACCAGAAAAGGGGCAGTCCCATATTCTATTGGGTCAAATCCCAATAATGAAGAAATTAGACTCGATAAAGTAAATTTAATACTACGATCTATCGGGGAAATTAGACTCTGAACAATACCCTGAATCCATGAAAGGAGCATGAACGATCTCTAGGTCGCAAAGCAAAATTCCACAAATAAATATTAATAATTAGTATCAACCGTTTGTCGTCAGATAAAATCAAAAAACCTGCTTTATATTTAAATGAGAAATAATTAAGTTTTTTTTTTTTTTAAAAATATTTTGCTAGATTGATTTGTTTGTAATGAATACTTATAAAAAATTTTATTTATGCATAATGAAATAAAAAGTGTGAAAAAATCTGCTGAACTTAGTATTACTTAATATGCCAGCGCTGAAACCTGTAACCAAAAGAAAACGAAAGAGACCAAATGAGATAAATTTTATAATTCAAAAGTATATGAAATGCCAGTCGATCAACTTCTTAAAGACAATCTCTGCTCGCTTTGCTGCTTGTACCTTAAAATGATATTTCTTGACTTATTAACAAGAAGCAGAAATCAAAACATGTTTTAAAGGTCAACCAGATCAAGCCAACACCAGCACCAACCAAAGCTGCAGTTTAAAAAATATGTTTGAATTAAAAACCTGCATTAAATGTCAACATTTAATTCTTGTTTGGATACAAAATATAAATCGAATAAAAAACAATAAAAAGAAAATAATGGAGAGATCTATGTACTTGGTATCAATTCGCCAGATTTGAAATAATGAATCCACTCGAATGATATTAATACCAGGCGTTGTATTATGTGAACTGTTAGGATTTCATTAAGTTTGGAAGTATCTATGTTGTGTTATTTATCAAAATATAACATTTGAGTCGATTTGCCTAGTATTCCCAACCTAATAATAATATGACTCAAATGCTCGGACCTCACGTCAAGAACTAGACTCAGTTTATGGAAGGCAAAAAAGTTATGAAATTTTATTCTATTTTTTAAAATAATTTTGTTAAGACTTGATTAAAAGGACTATTAAATTTTAACTCATTATAATGACACATTGTAATATATTATATATACGAGTATACAACAATATTCTAGTCTCTAGTATCTAGTATTATGATGTGCGTAATCAACATACCTGTTCTATGAGATTTAAATAACTATTATTTTAACTATTTTATTTTATACTATACATAACTATACATGATATGTATAGTTCCTTGATAATGACTATAGATTATAGTCGAAATATTGGACAATAAAAATTTTATAAAACTAAATAAAAAAATTTTTTATTTATTTAATGACTGACCAATTAGACCTTGGAAAAAATTATTTTTAGAAAAATTTCTTTTGGTCATTAAAACATTTAATTATTAACTATTATTAAATTATATTTTGTTGTAAATTGAAGTATTTTAAAATATTTAATAGTTTGTTTAATATATCAATATACGAATTAGTTAAAACTTATTTTAGTTCTAGACTTTAGGTAAACTTAAGCTTGCAGAGATATCACAACTCTTCGTTGATAGTTTTATATTGAATCGACAGACTACTAACTCTGTAGAGTTAGTCTTTTTTTGTGATTTTAAAGGATTTACTTATCATCAAAGATAAACAAATTTATTATTAAAAATCAAAATTAATTATACATTATCATCACATTACGCGTTTAGGCACATTTAAGCATGTATTCCTCCAGTCTAAATGTTGCCTAGATCCATAATCTAATGACGGAAACAGAAAAAGGACAGAATAAAACGGCGAAAAATTGGAGAGATTTTGGAGAGATACAAATTTCAAATGAATACGTTCATAATATTTTACACAAACATTCATATATATTTCGTCTATTCTTGAAGTAGATCAAAAACGTACTCGTGTAATCAGTTTCTCACCACACGGCATTTGATCGTCAAGATTGACGAGTAGCTTCGGGACGTAGATCCGGCCGTTCTTGGTACCGCTAAGACATAGTCAGTGTAGACACTGAATACGCCAAGCTAGTTTAAATATCAAAAGATTTTAAACAGCACGAATTGAAGCGCAAAAAGTATAAATTTTATATATTATGGCGTATTATGGGTTATCTTTTCATACTTCTTTCCTTTAGTTGTTTATCTTTTTGTCGGTATCTCTCACTCATAACTTTACACAACTTTCGCTTTCGATTATCTATTAAAAAATATTAGAGGTAAATTCAAAAATATGCTTAAGAAGTAATTAGTTCTATAACTTTTTTCACCCTGAAGCAAGCAATTCATATATGGTTGCCGGGACCTATGGTCCACTAAAAATAATAAAACACACTTGATTGCTGTCGTAAACGGGAGAATAATATTTATTTTTATTTAATGACAGGTCTACATCCTGTATTGTCTTGTCAATATTGACATCCAAATATCGCTCATCATTCCCATTGAATGGTGGTCTCATAGATTATAATATTTAATTGCAGTTTAGACAATAAAAAGATGTTGACTTGCATGAATGAACAATAAAATATTGTTCCTGATTTTTTTTAAATAATAATCATATCGTAAACAAATATGGAAAAAAACATGTTTTTATTATCAGAAAACTTTTACTGATATCTTACCATTGACTATTTCAATAATAACTTTTCTTAGAATAACTTTTATAATTTCTTATTATTGTCACTTTTATATGAATTGTTTAATTTGTTATATTTACTTATCATTATTTTTTTTACAACAATGTTAATATATCTATTAATACCTCGATTTTGTCTATATTCTAGGTACGCGCTTGGGTTTTGCACATCCAAAAGGCATGTACGACATTGGTTTACAGTCACGTAAAACATTATTCCGTATACAAGCTGAGCGTATACTAAAATTACAAGAGATGGCTTATGAGTCAACTAGTAAACGTGGCTCAATAACATGGTACATCATGACATCAGAACATACCATACAGCCCAC
This sequence comes from Teleopsis dalmanni, assembly GCF_002237135.1. Lineage (NCBI taxonomy): Eukaryota > Metazoa > Arthropoda > Insecta > Diptera > Diopsidae > Teleopsis > Teleopsis dalmanni. Next base: position 69,452,870 of record NC_051848.1, on the reverse strand, counting down.
ATATGAATACTTTGTTGCAAACAACTACTTCGGTTTGAAGAAAGAGAATGTTATTTTATTTGAGCAGGGATCGTTACCTTGTTTCGAATATGATGGAAAAATCATACTCGATTATAAGCATCGCGTCGCACGTGCACCTGATGGTAATGGTGGTATATATCGTGCCATGAAACAACAAGGTATACTTGCTGATATGGCTAAGCGTGGTGTCATGTACATACATGCCCATAGTGTTGACAATATCTTGATAAAAGTAGCTGATCCAGTTTTTATCGGTTACTGTGTGCAAGAGAATGCAGATTGTGCTGCAAAAGTAGTTGAAAAATCGCATCCAAATGAAGCTGTCGGTGTTGTTGCAGTTGTTGACGGAGTGTACCAGGTTGTCGAATATAGTGAATTATCTGCTAAAACAGCTGAAATGCGTAATTCTGATGGACGTCTAACATTTAGCGCTGGGAACATATGTAACCACTTTTTCACAACAGCATTCTTACATAAAATTGGTTCCGAATATGAGACAAAATTGAAATTGCATGTGGCCAAAAAGAAGATACCATTCATTGATAATTCCGGTAAACGTATAACACCAGAGAAGCCAAACGGCATTAAAATCGAAAAATTCGTCTTCGATGTTTTTGAATTTGCTAGAAAATTTGTGGCCATGGAAGTACCAAGAGATGAAGAATTCAGCGCACTTAAGAATCCTGACTCGGCTGGCAAGGACTGTCCATGCACTGCACGCGCTGATCTTCATCGATTGCATAAGAAATATATTGAATTGGCTGGCGGTATTCTACACGGGAATGAATGTGAAATTTCACCTTTCATTAGTTACGCCGGTGAGAATTTGGCTACACTTGTAGATGGCAAATCTTTCACAAGCCCATTATATTTACGCAGTAGTCGCGACCAACTGAATGGTCACTTGTAAGCGCATTATATATCAATATCTTCAAGGAAGTTCGTTGTGGCAAAGATGACATCATCATTAAACGATTAACATAAGTAATATCATTTTTCTTGACAAAATGACTGGTTGACAGGACTGAAGTTAAAGCAAATTCTTTTACAGAATGATAATTAGCAAAATCAAAATATTTTAAATGAATGAAATTATGACCAAACTTATAGTTAGTGAAATGCTGTGAATATATTTTGTGCTTATTTGTTAGTGATTTTTTTTTGTTATTTTTATTTCGAACTTTTTATTTTAAACGCATTTTGCAAATATTGTCCATGGCCCTAGCAGCTAGTGCTCGTCTTAAGTTAGCTATAATATTGTATATTTTTTTATTATTTTATAAACAAATATATTTGTAAATTTTTTAAAAATTTTTGTTAATTATTAATGTTGTTCTCCTTTTGGTTTAACACTGTTAAAATTAATTTTGGCGAAATGAAAAATTCCATTACTTAAAATTTATTATATATTATATTAGTAAAAGCGAGACATTATTCCTAGTTGTATTATTACTTAACATAACTGATGCATGTAGAAATATCTAATTTTGTGTACATTATCTTATATTTTTGTAAAATTTTAGCAAATACTATTTTAAACATAAAAGACTCTTAATCGTTTTTGTCTCTATACAAAAAGAGAAAATAATTTTTAAAAATTTTATTAATAATGTTTAGACCATAAAATATTGACGATAGATATTCAATCAATACTGAATCTTACTTAAATATTATAAAAGTTATATTTCAATGCATATTTATATATAATATATCTTATGTAAAAGCAAAAAAGAAATTATCAAAAATGTACTTTAAATAAAATCACTATGTTATGTGTATGTATTTATACTCAATAATAAATTTTTTTTGCTTAATGCAAATAAAATATCCAACGTTTTTTGTTATTAAAATGTATTTAATTATTAAAATTCGAAATAGTCGAAATAATTTTATATTAATTTTTTTCGTGCAAATATATACTTAATTTATAAATTTAATCATTTTTAAATATTACTATATATATTATTATATATTTATAAATATATAAAGTCAAACTTCCATTACTCGAACTACCATTTTTCAAAGAAAACGTTCGACTTATGGTCGAAGTCTCCATAAGGTTCGACTTATGGAGACTTCGAATTAGAGAATTTTTTTATTCTTGAAAGAAGCTAGAATTACGTTTTAAAATTTTATTTATTTATTTAAAATCAAATACAGCACAGAAGTTATATTGAAGTAAAATGTTCAGAACTTAGAGTTAAGGATAGGATTTTAATTTCAATAAAAAGAGATTCCAATATATTCAAAGCCTTATAGTGATCATCAGTTGTGGTGTCATTCACTTGCAATTCAGAATTTGAATAAGTCTTCTACTTCATTCTTGGAAGGCTGATAAACAATTTCATCCAACAAACCCTCATTATCCGTTGCGCTTAGAATCAGATTCACTATAATGAGATACAGCTTTAATGCTCAATAATATCGTCATATGTAGGAAAGCTTGATGTACAAATTTCATTGTCAAACTCAATATAATCGTTAATACCAGTCGCTGGCATTTGCACAAAAAAGCAACATAAGAAAGTAAAAATTGAAACATTTGATTTGGAAAAAAGGACTATGGGAAAGAAATTCGAGTTATAGAAGTTCGAATTATGGAAGTTTGACTGTACTTATATTTTAAACTGGCGATGTATTGCGAATGTAATTTATCTTCAAAAGAAATATGTAATAGGAGATAGTAATTAATCGCAATAGTCCCAAAATTTTTTAAATTTTGCCGTAAGAGTTGATTTCATAGTTCCAGAAATGAATAAAATCATATGAGAGGAGTTAAATTTCTTATTTCTAGACTGGTGTTTGCTCCATAAGGCTGTACTTTTGCATACAGATCGGTTACTGTTGTTTTAATTTTGGGTGGTACATTCTTCTACTTCTTTCTTATGTCTAAATGAAATAATATACATATCTATAAATGAAAGATATATATTAACTTTGAAGGTAAGGAATAATGTAATATATGTTTAGGTACGATAACTATTTTGTTGACAAGAATTAGTATTTTTCGGAATACGTCAGTTTTACACCATGCTAACGGCACCTGCCTGGATGTTTTGTTTTATTACATAAGTTAATATGTCATTTCATTACAATAGGCTAATATAGCTGGTAGATTTCTTGGTTAACAGTGAAGATATCAAGGACTGAGTCTAGGACTAGCTTACTTCATCATCATCATCATTATTTTTGTAAAGCCTTATTAAAGCTTGGAAACAAGCAATTTTTTTAGCCAATTTTTTTAAACCCTTTAAAACCACTATTTAGGAATGAATGAAGAAGATTTCCACAGAAGTGTGGAAACTTCATTCCAGTAATCATAGAAAAGAGATCAAAGCAGATAATTTAAGCAGATTGAGCGATAATAAAGGGTTTCCAGCAATAAATCGATCCAATTATTCATATAATAACACAAGAGTAAATGACTTTTAATTAATTTTCGTTGCAAATTTAATAGAAATGTGCCTAATATTAGATAATAATCCGATTTGTTTAAAATCAGTCCTTGATATTAAGTACTGTTGTTCAACACCTCTTGGATATTACAAAGACTATGTGATCAAGAAATTTTTAAAAGATCTATCAGAGAGAATATTAAAGATGACAGCTCCATATCACATTTGTCATTTGTCTGTCTATCCTTAGAAGTTAATATGCATTAGATACACTTCATATGTTTTAAGTGGTGATCTTCTCTCGTGAAAACTGTTATTTTGAACAATACGTCTATAGACATAAAGACAGCAGTAATAGTTAAAGTACCAATCAGTTACTAGTATCCTCAAATATGTCAAGTATGCCTGGATCTCCTTAGAGCTATACTGTTAGGATATGATATACATTATGTATTGTTTATTAATATAAATAAATATAGATAAAACAAATATTTAATATTTATTATTGTTTAAAATTTCACTTTCTTCATCACAATGCAGTTGTAGATGTAGTGTATATAAAAAATCATAACTTGGTATTCTGAAGACACTTTTTAAGTACAATAGGTTCTAGATATCTATATAATTATAATTATTGGCTTGGAATATGGATAATAATAAGAATACACGTAAAAGTTAGCGATCAGATATCCCAAGAAAGGCGATCCGACTTGAATAGTTCTGATAAATTACAAGGTCTGGCTACAATAAAGACAACAACAATATTAGATGTAGTAAAAATAAATCCATTATTTTTCCAATAGATGGGTTTATTGATCTGTATCGCACGTTGTAGAAATCCGATCGGGTTACGATAGATAGCGTTAGTAAGATAAGATCTCGTACCTAACAAACCTTTTAACAGTTTGGTAATTGGTTCATTCAGTTATGTTTGAACACGCATCAAACATAGACCCTAGCAAAGAGAAAATACGCAATATTTTACAGTTTTTCTTTGATGACAGCGATCGCATGCCAGGCAGCTAAAATGTGAATAGTGTTTATGGTTCTGATACTGTTATAGCCAATCATGCGCAATTTTCGTGCAAGTAATTTTAATGTCAAAGATGTACCAGCATTGGAAGGTCAATTGTCAAAAATGTAGATAAAATCATGGAAATAGTCGAGACCAATTTATTGTTATCATGTAACCACTGCTTCGATTGCAAAAGAGCTAAAGATTGCACCAAAAATCGTTTGGAACCATTTGAATAAGGTTGGATACAAAAAGAATTTTGATGTATGGGTGCCACACGAGTTAACGCAAAAAACCTTGTAGACTGAATTTTCGCTACTGAATCGCTACAAAATCCACCCATTTCTGAAGCTGTTAGTGGCTGATGATAAAAAGTTTATCAGGATCACTTACGACAACGTCAAGGACTATCCTGGTCGAATCGCGCTGAGCTAGTTAAAAGGGTGGCCAAACCAGGACTCATGGCCTAAGGTTTTGGTATGTGTTTAGTGTGATTATGAAATGCGTTCCCTATGGCCAAACTCTTAACTCGGAACTGTACCGTTAACAATAGGAATAACTGGAGGAAGCAATCGTTCGGAAACGGGCAATTGTTAGCAATGGGAAAAGAATTGTGTTCCATAAGAACAATGCTAGTTCACACACATCGATAATGACTCGCCAAAAGCTCCGGGAGCTTAGTTGGTAAGTTCTTATGTATCCATTTTATAGTCCAGACCTAGTACCAAGTGATTATCATTAGTTACTGTCCATGGACGATTTTTCTGGTAAAAAATTCGCTTCAAGAGAGGCTTCTGAAAATCGACTGTCTCAATTTTTTACCAATAGGGAGGAGGTTTTAGTTGTACACTTTGATGCTACTTGTAAAATTAATGACCAAATATCCCGCGAAACATGGTCTGGCTATGAAATATCTGATGAATCTCTAGAACTAGCTTCAACAGCAATAGCAGTTTATACTGAGCTTATAAAAATGTTCTAACATTAAATAGCTTGTTATAATCTATTGATGTTGTATAAGTTTGTGTAAATTTCTCATGGTTATATATATTTTTAATAGAATTTGATTACTATAAACTCTTAATTGGTTTATTATCATATATTTTCTTTATTTGTTGTTAATATTTTAATTCATAATATTATAATTGTGTTATTTATTTCATTCTTAACTACATGCACAAAATTTAAATTTAATCTTGAAAAGTCCGTCTGTCCATCCGTTTATGCATATTATAGCCATATATTTTTCTTTAGGTATTATATATATATAACATATTTCTTAAAGTTGAATATATTGTAAAAAGAAATTAATTAAATTTTGAATCAAAGGATAAAATAGGTTCCTGGTTAAAGAGCAGTCTGGAATTCCATTTTTAAAAAAAGAACACATCGAAAAACAAATGTACGCGAATCTTCTCATTACCGAAGCTGAAATAATCTTTCCAGAAAATTTTTGGGAGTTGAATAATAAACGTTTGGTCGCATCACATGCGTACAAACTAAACCTAATTCGCAGCGGCTCTCTCGAGAACTCGACAAAAATACTTAGGGGCTGTCAGTTTTACAGGACTCGAGCACATACCTGAGGTTACTGTTGAAATCCTAGTAAAATTCGCTAATAACACGCTCATCCTAAGTGATGCACAATATAGCTAAAAATTAAGACTCGGATCTGGTATAGCAATGAAGCTTAATAGTCTACGCGTGGCTTTTTTGGTCTGCCAGCATAACCTAACCTAATAATAAACGTTCTTTAAATAAAAAATCAACCCGTGTGCATTACAGCTATAATAAAATGTTAGCTGTTTAGCAAAATTTATTGCTTATAAGATTTAGTTATAGGAGTAGTTGATCAAAGTTACAATTTTTTATAATAAATGCTTTTCTCAAAACGTAATGGATTTTAGTAGATCGCTAATAAATTTATTTAAAAGAACTACTAAATGTGAGTTATTCCCTCTCCCTTTTTTTAGTTCAGTAGTTCATTTCAGTTAAATGGTTCTTCTACATGCAGAATTCTATTTGGCAATGCAATCATATAATTGGACTGCAGGATAAAAAACAAACAAATATTAGTTTTATGAATATAGTATATAGGAACTATACAAAAGCTACAGATAAAAGGTAAAAGTAAAAGCTACATGGAATCAAATCAGGTAAATGTGGGGATTTAATAAAATCTGGAGTGAGCACCGTGTTTAATGGTTTATTTTCCCTACTCACTCTATAACTTCTGTATATCAGGTTAAAGGGAATAATCAATTTTTCGGTATAAGTATTGACTGGCCAGTGACCATTCCGTTTTACATATGAGCTACGTTGTCCGATGTTTGCTTTATAGTCTAACTTATGTATGAAAAAAGTAATTGTTATTCAAAAAATTATTTATTACATATTTTTCTTTAGAATTGTCTTGATTTAATATTTCTTACAAAATTTTAAAATACATGTTTATATATATTGCGAAGTTGAACTAGATCAGCAACGGACGAACTACCGAATTAGATATTCAAAGCCCCTAAACGGAAATTTCGAATTTCAAATCCTATTATTAGTTTTAGATACAGATTTATACGCATTTGTTGCATAAACTAGAGAATTATTATAGAATTTCTAAACAATTTAGACTGGCACCGGGCGCTTTAAAATCATGCCACCCAAAAACCATAGAGAAATTTCTAAAATTAACACTCCTAGATTTAACAACAGAGCGTAAAGTTATTATCAGTGCTTTCTGACTTCCCCGAGATAATTTCAAGATTTCTAAACTGTTAAGGAAATCGTGATTTTTAATTGTAACTTTTCTAACAATTTTAAAAGGGTTGCTCATAAGAAGAATCACCAGAGCATAATCGATCATATAATTTTTAAAGCTTCGATCAACTTGAATTATTTTGGAAGCACTAATTTACAGTCATATCTCTCAACACTTCTATAACAATAACCATTTAAAGCATCTTAGTACAGATAAGTTAATTGTAGTGAACAGTCAGTCTTAAACGGTCTTCATAATAGAATCCATGTCAAATTAGTCGAAAGTCTTAGAAATTGAAAGCATCATCACATACTCCTAGTTCCTCACTCTCTACTCATTGCATATAAATTCTAGCAAATCAAATAAAAACTCGTGGCTGTGAGTTGTGTCTCGATAGTATCTATTTTAATATCAAGTTTTTAACTGCATTGTGTTGTATCTCACAAGTAACTTCTATTATTTCATTATATCACTTATGTTAAGATAAGTATTTACATCTTTTCATAAACACCCAAAGCAGATAAATAAAAATAAAAACAGAAATAATTATTATTTAAGTTTGTCGTATCTGTGAATATTTTCTCATAATTATAGGTAATTTATAAATATTAAAAAGATACAAATGTACAACATAGAGTACTTTTAATAACTCATTGAAGTAATTAAAATTGACTAATTGGTACATTTTATAATTATCATTAAAAGTACAATTTCTGATTTTCTGATATTTCTTTTCCAAAATTCTCTTTCCAGATAAAACTGAATATTTAAAATTCTTTTTTTGTGTACTCATAATTTAACATTTTTAAGATCTAACCCATAATCAGATCGGCTTAACATATGCAAATTTATGGTGATATTCTACAATCTATAAATAAACATTTTTTTATTTTCGATATCATATATTACATAAAAAGAAACTAAAAAAAAAATTAAATAAACACATTAATTATTTAAATATATATTTACACTTAATATTAAGATTTATTAAATATAATTCCAGGATCTCTTTCGAAGTAAAGAAAATCGAAAATAACGAATTCTTACCAATTTTCTACTAAAATATTTACCTGCTCTAGGAATCACAGATATTCCAAAAGTTTGAGCTCCATTACATAGAGACCTCTATTCTAATAGTATTCACTGTTGAATAACAATGCAGCAAATTCGGAGTTCGAATGAATGTATGCGAATGGATATTTTTCGTAATAAATTTTTTATTATAAGTATTGTATATTTTCGGAAAAAAACAGGAACTTAATTAATCAAACATAGCTCTAATTGTTATCAGTTAAGTATTTTTTTGATATAAGCCAAGATAAATTAAACGGAAAGGTTTATGGATCTCAAATTAAACCACATTCAAGCCGTGAACGATTCCATAATCATAATTTTGATCTATTCTCAGTCCAGTTCTTTCTCTATGATATACATACGGTAGAATATGGTTAATAGATAATTACAGCTCATCCACATTCGTTTTTCTTTAATTAAATAATAAAAGAAAATATATAAAAATTTATGTGGAACAGTGTTTGGCTATGCATGGATTATTGTAGAGCATTAGCTATAGTTGATTAATTTCGTATAACTCTATAACTATATATGAATATTTATTTCAGAAAAAGTAGTACATTATTGAATAAACTTAAAATAAATTTAAATAATAAACTGTGTGCTTCAACAATTTTTTCGTTACAATTTAATAAAAGAAAAAAAACTTCCTTGTCGATGTTTAGATCACTGTATTATTAGCCATTAAGCCTGGCATTTAGGACAATTTTATTCTTATCTTCTAATGACCAGCGACCAATGACTAGACTACGAACCGTATCAAAAAGAAAACTAGGATACCGAAAAGCACAGCCTACCACATTTTGGGCGAAGAAATGAAACGTCTGTGATCGCTTCATGCCATACACTCTAATAAACGACGAAAAATACTGGAAAGTGCAGCATAGCAAAGAATGTTGATGACCCCAAAAAATGTTACAAGCATTTTAGCGACTGTAACTAGTAATGGTGGAAATAGCTAGAAATGTTAGAGACTACGCATTGAAACAAGCAAAATATTAAGCGTTTCGTTCAATTCAAAAGGAATAGGAATAGTTCATGGTAAATTTGACCCGAAATTCAAAAAGTTCGACCTTGGTGACCTTAGAATATAATCTGACAATGATTATGGACTAGAATTCGACGAGTTTGAAGTCAATATTGTCAGCTTTTATTGCATGATAATACTTCATTCCACAAAACTATCATGACAAGAGAATTCTTGAACACCTTTTGAATTAATTTTGTCGATTATCCATCATATTCATTTGATTTGGCACTATACCACGCCTGGCTATGTCCTAAACTGAAATTGACTATAGAAGAATATAACTGCGATAAAATCCTGGTTATCCAAAATGCGTTGAGTGGCACAGTAAAAGTAATTCTGATTGTTTCGAAAAATTTGTTGAATATTTTCAATGGTATATTGACTCAGAAGGAAACTATTTTAAATAAAGAAAAATTAATATCAAATTAAATGACATTTTGTATAATAAATCAAAATAGTCTCATAATATACTATACTCTTACTCTTATACTCTTAATAATTAATAATAAGTATTTTTTTTTTATTTTTATTATATAATTTTTTGTAAAGTATTTATGTATTCATTTAAATATTTTAAATTTGTACAACATTTGAACAAAAAACAAATCAATATTAAAATTGACACTGTTGGCAAATGCAGTCAAACCTCTCTATAGTGAACCTCCCTATAACGAATTCCTCTCTATAACGAAGTTTTTTCAGGTACTCAAATAAATTTTTGTATACAAAAAACTTCTTTATAATGAATTTATTCAACTGCAAGTTAAAAACTCAACTTGTAATTCATGAGAAATTTTTTATATGCAAAATTATAAAAAAAAAATTATAAAAATTTAAATTATAAATTATAAATTTAATATGTAGTAATTAATAAAAATAATTTTTCTAAATACAAACCAATATATAATAATTGTTTTTGATATTATGTACATAATTCTAAGTCAAATACCAAAAAAAAAATTTAAACAAAAAAAATTTTGTTCAACCTCCCTATAACGAAGTCCTCTCTATAACAAAGAGGTTTGACTGTACCTGCCTACGTACATAGACAATAAACTGACATGAAAACATCATTAAACATAAAAAGAAATTGATATAAAATATTAATGTCTATTAAAAAGAAATTCTGACTTAACTATTAATTATAAATATTTAAATCGGTATTTTTTAAAGTTGAATACATGAAGTCCAATTATGTGATACAGAGAAGAAACTACTACAAACATTAGTCGTTTAGTTATATCAATTATATAAATTATTATTTATAAAATTTATAATTCATTATTATAAACATAAAAGTAAAAGTTTGTAAAATGTACTTAATGGTGAACGTAATTGTGGATAAACACAAAACATATACTTTTGAAAATAAACAAAAAAAAAATAGAATTTCAATAGAAAATTATATTTTTAAAACTTGTGCAAATTTTGTACTTGCACTTGTAATTCTCATACACTTTAAATGGTTATTACTTTAAGTAGCAACCACAACTGTAAACAAAACGTAAACTATTTTAATATAAACCGTGATTAGAAGCAATGTGAGAAATAACTTTATGAAATTTTGTGTTAAGAAATATTAATTGTACGGAGTTTAAAAATGGTCTTAAAATTGATTGTGTATATTTTACACATCTTACAATTGAATTTATTTTTCTTTTTAACTATTTATATATTTTTTTATCAATATATAAGACAATTCTACTCAAATGTAAAAATGTAGTTGTCTGATTTTACTACAAAAGACGATTGGAAGTAATATTGAAAATAAGTTCGAAATTTTCCACATTACTTGTAAAAAGAGTTTCAAATTCATCATAAGTTTAAAACACGAATTTTAAATTTATTTTATTTAATGTTAAAAATTAATGATTAATGTGATTAATAATTAATAAATATCTATGAATTCTGAGAGAAGATTTAAGATAAAAATAATAACGGTTTTTATCCCTTTTCAAATAGTATTTTTAATTTATTTTTGTTTTAATTTTTGAGTCGTTACTTCGAAAATGTTTAAATGCGGTTATTTTTGTTTTTTAAAATATACTAACTTTTATTTCGAAAGTTTTTTTTTTTTTTTTTTGTGTATCTCTACACGTGTTTCGGCAAATTCGGTTTTGCCTTCATCAGGAGAATTCCTAATATATTCCTAGTATTTTTAAGTTTGTCATTATAGGCCTTTTCGGTGGCTTGCAAGTATGGCAAAAAACAGCAATTTGCTGGCCTATACTGGTCGAAATGTACGCAAAACAACAACACTATTTTTTCTACCTAGGCCAGTAGTTGTATACTGGCCACCACGTTTGCCACTTGAAAAATTTTTTCCTTGCCAAAATTGGTTAAAAAAGATACTATTTCTGTAAAAAATTTTATTCTGTTGTATTTTAATAAGAAAATACAATATAAATAAGCTGTACAGAAGATATAGAACAGTACAATTTTTTTTATTCATAACAATTTTATTATTTAAATAATCGGATTATCTTTTGCTGACCATATGTGGTTCATATCTTCTTTATCAAATAATTATTTGCATAACATATTACTATTTAAGGTCTTAAAATCCAATCGAAATTTTCTCTTACCTTTTGCGACTTCAATATTTTTTTCAAAATAATCACATAAAATTATATTAGTTTTAGAGTGCCCAGTTGCATCTCTTCGGTGTCTCGCAAGTATGACAAAAAATGCATGCTGGGCTATAGTGGCCACGCGAGCGTTGGCATCACTGTTGCCATCTGTCAAAGCAAAAATAGCATAATGCAAGTAAATTACATTTTGTTTAAAAATAAATAAGTAACATACCATAGATTGAAAATTAAAATAAATACAAAATTAAAAGGAATGGGAAAAATGTTCAAAATTTCAAAATAAAGCACCAAAATTTTTCTTATTTTCCAATTTCCAAATTGGAAATTTTTGAATTCTGTTTGAATTTCTGTTTATACATAATTTTTGACATATGATTGCAATATTCGTTGGTATCACAATAGTTCGCTTATTGCGTTGGTCACACTTTTTTTTACGAAGTGTGTGGTTGTAAGACTAATGTGCACAAAATGTATTCACGATTATTTGAATTTGTATTGATGCACATTCAACGATACACAGACATCCTGAATACCCTTTTTTATTTATTCTTTTTTTCCAATTTTCAAATTTATTAAATTTTTGAATTTTTGTTTGCATATGATTTATGATATATGATTGCAACATTCGTTGGAGTTTCTAATTAAGGTTCACAATAGTTCGCTTACTGTGTTGGTAACACATTTTTTTACTGATCGAAGTGTTTGGCCAGTAAACAATTACTTACGTAGATAGAGAAAATAGAATTGTTGTTTTGCGTACATTTCAGGCAGCATAGGCCAGTCAGTTACTGTTTTTTGCAACAATTCCAAGCCACCGAAAACGTCTTTTGTTGTTATACAAACATATTGAGAATTGAAACGTTTAATTAGCATAAGCCAAAAAAGTTTTTATTAAATATAGAAAAATTTTTTCAGTGTATGCACAAAGTGCTGCCAGATGCCTAATAGTTGACAAAAAATGTGTCAACAACGTAGATAAAATTGAGAATGCTAGGATAGTAATCACGATATATAATTGCATTTAATTATTAAAGGATATGGTATATAAACCATGTTAGAATCGCATCTATGTAATTAATTATCATATAGTATTATAACGTATAATACTTGGCCACATAAAGAGGTGGGGCACGGTCCAAATGGAGTCTCATGAAGACGGAAGTGCAAAACGCGGCCGTGGTCGTGGTCGCGGAAGGGGCCGTGGTAGAGGCAGAGGACGTGGCAGAGGCAAGAAGAGGTATTTAATATAAGATATATAAAATAATACAGTAAGTGACGTAAACAATTTGTTTGCAGAACTGTCCAAGGCGCCCAATCTGATGAGGAAACTTCAATGGACCATGACAACACTGCAACTGTACATACGGAAGAAGTCGAGGTTCCAACTACAGTAACTGAAACAAACGAAGAGGTAGTTGCGCCCACTGAATCAAATAAAGAAAATGAAAGCGAAACTAAAACGCCGGCACAAATTGCATCAAGTACTGCTGCGGTAACCAACTCTACAAGTGAAGTTTCAGCAACAACAAATTCAACTCCTGCTGTTGATAATACTATAGCTTCTAACGCTGCTGCAAACTCAAACGAAGACCAAAGTCAAGTAACAGCTGTGGCGCCAACAAGTATGTTTTCGTTATTTTTAGAACACAAGCATTGTATATAATTTACCAATTAATTATAGTTGATATGGAAGCGGACATATCTCAACTTGAAGCACCAACATTTACAACAATTTCAAGAGGGCCACCAGAACCTATGTTACGCCTAAAATGGGATCATAAAGTTAATTTAATTGGTGAAAAAGTCCTAAATCCCATGATACACTGTTGTGACCAATGTGAAAAACCAATTTTGCTGTATGGTAGAATGATACCATGTAAACATGTGTTTTGTTTAAAATGTGCACGTACTGAACCTGTTAAAACATGTCCACGCTGTAACGACAAGGTTTTACGTGTTGAGCAATCTGGTTTGGGTACTGTTTTTATGTGCACACACGGTGGAAGTAGATATGGAAACACTGGATGTAGGCGCACCTATTTATCTCAGGTATTATTTCCCATTACCTTTTATAATAGTTTATAAAAACATTACATAATTTAAATCACTGATATTTATTTACTTTGCCTGGAGAATGTACATATAATCTACATAATTTTTTTTGCATTAATCACAAAACTGTTTAAATATCTTGCCAATTTCAAAAGTCTAAGGCGAGTCTGTTGACGAGTTTTTCAGTCTAAATGAATCTGTACAAAGCTTGATCACTGGTGTCTTAATTATACTAACTGAATTTTGAATCTTAAATCAGGAAGTAATGTTATGATTGCTAATAGTTCTCATAAGACACAGTGAACTATTGGCTCTTTTAGTAAAAATAATAATAAGCATCAAATAATATTATTAGTTTTAGTGCACTATACATATAATATTCCTTAAAGGCATTACCTTTAAACACATTTATAATTTCCTAATTTTGCATTTCCCTATTTGTCTATTTGTAATTAAAAAAATTGAAATTGTTAATTCATAATTAACATAATTTTTTTATGTATTTATGCTCCTATTTGAACAATATAAATGTACGAGCGAAAACTGTGTTCTGCTGAGGAAAGAAACATCAGTTGACCACACATCCGTTTACAAAAAATATAAAGACTAAAACTTCTTCAAAAGTAGCTAAAGGAGCGGTATTCTGATTATGCTTAACGCAGCTAGTACATCACGCAATCTCTAAAATGGTTGCAATAATTGCTAACAATAGCATTTTACCGGTTGTTATAGCACTGCGAGAAATGAGTAAAAAGCAAAATAATTATATTAGTTGCATTTAAAACAAGGTTGTAAGTGAAATTAAGAACAAAACATAATTTATTCGCAAACAAAATGTAGAACCAGTCTCTTCACCGTTCAAAACATAACTCTAAATAGTTTAGAGTTTGGGATTATTGAAGAACGATTGCCTAGATAACTGCGTCTAGTTCCGTACTTACTTTCTTTGTCAACGAGACAACAGTAGGAACATGTGATTTAATGATCAATTGATCAGTTATTTATTTCTCAGTCATCGGAATGATCTTTTGTGTATAGATTCTAGGCTTTAAATTTTGTTAAACTACATATCATAACACCAGCCAATGAACAGCTGCAGTATAGACATCTGTCAAATGCTTTGGAATAGTATACATCCTTGCCAAACATTTAGCATTTTGCATTTTAATCTACTTCCTTCGAATGTAACATATCCATCAACTTATTGCGAAGTCCAAAATTCTTTTAAGGGATTATAACCAGTTATTGCCATAACAATTTCTCCAGTTAGGTGATACAATTAATTGAACCCGTTCAACATTGCATACGTTGATCCCTTTCGCAGTACCATAAGTACATCGGCATTTTCTGCAACTGAGCTAACATCAGTGAGTTCGATATTCCGCAATGACATATTGTTCTGCATATATATATGGCAGTATCTTTCTCAAGGCAGCATTTGCACAGCAGAAAAGAAAATCTTAATAGTCATCTATATTAAGTCCTCTCTCTTGGTCCAATCAACTATTGGATATATGTTAAATACATTCAATGTGATGTGATACATAATACGTATATGTATAGGTACGTTTATCTACAATGAGTTCCCCAACTGCAGATCTACTCTTAATGACTTCGATAATCTAAGTTTATATTTAAACGCACACATTAATATGAGTTTTTTTGGTTTATGCTTCCTTTACATTGAACTGAAAAGATTCCATCTCGACGTAGACTGTGCTCCTTTACATACGAGCCACTTTACATTGAAGTGAATATGCCCAACTATTCCTTTTCTTATTATTTTATCTTCTTACTTACTCAATCCTTTCCATTCAATCCCTTTGTATAAGTTTTGTTGTTTTTATATGTACTCATTTTCTGCGGTGTACTAAGTTATAAAAGCAACAAATTCACTAAATTTATTTAAAAAAAAAAATTTTTTTTCATTATTTTTATTTAATTGCTGTGTGGTCAGCCAAAAAATCAATTATTTAAAAATATTATAAAAAAAAAACTTTTGTTGTTGCACAATAGTGAATTGTTCGTTAAAAATCTGTTTTGAAACCTGAAAATCGAAGACAATAATTTATATTAAGAATTTAGTCAAAAATTCGTTTAAAACGGACATTAAAAATCAAAATGAAAAAGTTTTACTCATTTCTTTAAAAACAATTAATTTATTTGAATTTTAAATTTTTAGAGAGACTTGCAGGCTCATATCAATCATCGACATGTGTCCCAACAACCACAATTACCTCAATCCAATAACTCAGCTATAAATGATGCAAAAATGGACCAAAATTTGGAAACATTAAAATCAATTGGAAAACAACGGAAGGTATACATAAATATAAATTTAAAAATAAATATATTATTATTAACAGGAAAATAATTAAATAATATATTTATTTTAGCTCTCCGAAACAACGCCTGCAACAAATACACAAACTTCCACGACATCGGTGCCACAGCGTACTCAAAATCGCAGCACTAGCAATATCGGCAGCATACCACCACCGGGAACAGCAAACGCAACAACAGCACAAACAACAACACACTCTCATTCCACACTAACCCAAGCAAATCTGGCACGCATCAATACTGCAAATGCTCAAGATTGCCACCAAGGAAAGGTAGCACTGCATCAAACGCTTAAAAAGACACCAATTACGCAGTCACATCATCAACCACCAGAAACAGTGGCGGATGCATCATATTATAGCAGTGTGCTAAATTCCTTTGGCGGTGCTAGTGGTGGTAATAATTCGGTTGGTGGCAACAGCACGAATAGCACTGGCGTTACTGGCACACAGAGTAGCAACGGTGGTAGTAACAGCGGTACAAATAACGCAACTACAAATGGACAAAGCACTAACGCAGTTCCATTCACAAATTCGAAATCGTATGAACCAGCAACCGGTGTGGCAGCATCCAAAAATCAATATTACAGATGAATAGGAAGGCTAAGATATATAAGGATGGCATACATTTTGAGTACCGCCACATTATTTAGAACTGACGTTTATATTTTAAATCCATAGGCTAAAATGAATTTCTATGTAAAAGATGCTTAGACAAAAACCTGAACAAAGGATATTACTTATTTTATTATTTGGCAATATTTTTCTTTTTTTCTATAAACAATTTACTTGCTTGCATGTGTAAATTGCTTAATTTTAGTTTTTCAATTTATATTGTTCTTATTAATTTTATAAACAATCCATTCTTTTAAGCTAAATTGGAAAATTTTAGAACTTTAACAATAATGTTTTAAATACTGTTATTGCAAAATTGAAATATTAAAATTTAACATTTGTAACTGCTTGTACAATTTCGTAGTAACTTTTAAATAATTATTTTTATTTTTATAATTAGTATTTACAGTTTTATTCATTTTTCAATATAATTTTTAAATTTTTGTTTGTAAAACATAAAACACAATTATTTGTATTTCCGCCTTTATTAATAACTACTAACATTTTTATTTTTTAACATTTTAAAATAATACAAATTAACTAATAACAAATACGTAAAAAAGATGTCAAGTAAAATATACTAACAAGTAGAATTATTACAGACATAATTGTGTAAAATAAATTGATAGTAATATATAAAAATTTTATAATATTTAATAATTGTATTTTAAATATACTTAGGTAAACACACTATAACATTTTCAGTTCCCATTTACACATACAAAAAAAAATTATAATTAAATTAAAAAAGAAAATACGATATTTAAGCAATTGTTTTATTAATAAATTCTGATGCAAAATTAAAATAAAAAATATAGAAATTTTTATGAGATTAAATAAAATTGCAATAAAATACATATTTATATGAATATATGTTTATATGTTAAATTAGACTCAAAAACCGAAAATATTTATTAAATAAAAAAACCGTTCGAAATTGGAATTTTTTTTTTTATAAATTCACGATAAAGAATTGCAGTTGAAATTAAAGATTATTTTAAATTAATTTATATAAGTAATATATGAGTAAAAATCATTAATATGCTATTTATAAAAATAAACATTTCACAATTGAACCAATATTTTAGCCGATATAAAAAAAGGAACGCAACATTAATGGAAAATAATGTTTCGAATAAATTATCTGTGATGTGGCCTTTGTTTTGGATATAGACTGGACTTAAAATGTAAAGACTCTACTTTAATTGCTTTAATTAATTGCATGTTAGGACAAGAAAGTTAATTAATTTTAATTTATAAAGATTTAAATTGAAATAAAAAACATTTGCAAAAAAAAAAATAAAATAAACATTACTAAACATTTTCATATCCACACGATGATGTTTTGTATGGCAAAATGGAATCGCACAAATACAGGGGTTGTTAAAAGTTAGAATAAATTAAAATTATAGTAAAAAAAAGAGTGTTCATAAATTTAATAAAAAATACAAAAACAAAATTTGCTAACATATTTCATCTAGCACATACTGCAGACTCTGTTTGGAAGACGATGAAAGATCTTATATAAATGTCCGGACTTCGCGAGAATAATATTTAAATTCTTTTCTAGCCTATATCCTTGGTCCCTCCAACAATTAACAGCTCCACTACTAAAACAGTTCACTTATAGAAAAATAAGAGAAGAAGCGAAATATAGAGAACTTTTTGATTTTGAGGTCGCGTGGCGGTAAAAATAGTCCACTAAGTCTCAGCTTAACAGCCAAACTCGTCAAGGTAAGTGCGATAATCTCTCAGACTGATGAGAAGCTCTTGATATGGTCATGTCTCTGCTGGGGAGAGAAAACTTTCCGGGTATGTATAGCTAAGTAATTGTGAATGTTTTGCCTTACTATATGTGTGCATGTATAGCTACTTATTATATACAGTACCCGACCAAACCATTAAATCTAAAATAGACTTACGCTGAGGATTCTTGGCTGGAAGGGTGCATCTAGTAGATTAGTACTGAAAACAGGATATCGGGCGTCTTCCTGTTTTATTTAATGCCTTACTAAAGTAAGGGCCTCTGCATTGAGTGACCGGTTTTCCCCTTTTAAACATTTCTATATGAAAAATTTAAATAACATTAACAATAATTAAATTACAGAGTCAGAGGATGACATTCCACTCCGTTCACCAACGAAAGTTGGAGAAAATCGTGAACAAAAACTTGAAACCTCACTCAATATTCAAGATCCGGACGATCTTAACTCATCTGCTCAGAGACCAATGGTATCAACCTATGGAAGCACCTCACCAGTGACTGATACACAGAATTCTATGGACACAGGTCACTGCGATGGCGATGAATTAACCTCAGATGACCTCAGATGACGGCAGCAAAAAGACCAGGAAGAATGCGGAATACTTCACAGGGGCTCAAAAAAGGCGTGTCAAGACTATGATCAGAGACGGCTTGGATTTGAAGACTTCGAAATAGAAAGAGAGGGAGCGATATTCTCTCTACAAAGCTCCCCTGACGGCAGAAGGAGAAAGTGACAGACCCAATACCAGCAAAAGGTGGAGATCTAATACATCTCTCGAAAAAGCACGCAGCCCAAGAAGCCAAAAGCCATCCAGCAAACAACTAGCTCGATCGAACACCAACCGACCCCGACCCCAACATTGAGGAGTCAAAAAACATCCATTGAATCTAGGTTTTACAAGGAACGAAGGCTGCAGACTTTATCACGAAGAAGAGGAAACAGCAGAACATTTTATTTACGTACAGCATTCGCAAAGCAGAAAATATGCTTCTAATAGTTGTTACTTAATTAATTCGAAATCATTTTAAAAACGATCAATACTCTGATGTGAAATTATGGTTATCAAATAGGATAGAATATATCTTTTGGATTTTCGTATAAAAAATCTTCAGTTCTTGAGTCTAAAATACATTCTATTCATTTTACACAAACAATTATTTAACTGTATATATATATACTCTGGAAACTCCGTTAACCGGATACTCATCGTTATTAAACTTTTATCCTTTTAAGAAAGGTAATAAGTTGTTCGAAATAATGATAAAAATATTGTCTACTCTCTAGGGTAGACGATGTCTGTTCAATAGATGTATCCGTTTGGAAAGTTTTCATTATATATATAATTTAAAGTTAAGACTAACAAAAATAAATCATAAATACATCAATTTTATTTTAAACGAAATCGTTAATTGTTCGATATAATTTTCAAAAAAATATTACAAATACTTTTAACAAAAGTTAAAAATAATATAAAGTTAAAAATAAATAATTAAATATATTATTTGTTTGGAGTGTGGTGCATACAAATAGATAGATACAATAGTAATAATTTCTTTTATTGTTTTTCAGTAAAGAATGAAATTTTTTATCAATCAATTCAATATTCTTAATTAAATAAACTAAAGATGAATAAACATTATGACGTTTGGTATTAGACTAAGCCGACACACATATCAACATATTCTGAGAAACAGAACTACTTTAGTTTAATATGCAAACTAACTTCAATTAAATGTATTTTGAATGAAAACCACTAAAAACAATTTTGGTTAATATATTATTTGTAAAATCGGAACTAACATCGGTGGAAAACGCGGTAGAAAATGTCCGCATCTTCTATTGAAGGAACAGGTGACCAATGATTTGGGGGCACTCGGTACTGCTGACCGGCGACAACAAGTAACTGATCGGACTGACTAAGCAAGTAGTAAATCGGAACTAAAAATATTTCAACTAATCTATGTTTAGTACCTCAAATACAAAAGATTTATAATTTTTCCAACATAAACCTAAAAATAATTTATTTAATTTTTATAAGAAAACTGATATAATTTAATGTTCACAATATCTGATATATAAAGGTCCAAGAACAAAACAATTGGTTGCATTTCATTATAATATATAAGGCGAGAATATTTTAAAAAAATTTGATAATACGATTCCATTAGATAAAGCAATATAACTCATTAGTTATGTAGAAGACTCAGATACACATATCCGTATATAACAGAAAACACAAAGAGACTTCATATATATATATATATATATATATATATATATATATCAAATATGTATATATATAAATATATATTCCTCTATAATTCACTTTTAATCACTCATTTAATTGAAAAAAAAAAATTTATTATAAACATATTTATTGACTGTTATATCAGCAAAGCGAGGTTAAATCCCTATTCAGGAATAGCTTAATATACATTCCAAAAATAAATCGCTAGTCGTGATAACCAATAATCACTCGCTCATGCCATCCGTTGATGTCTCACTATTCACCCGGAAGATGAAACAAACAAGCATCTCAAATACATATGGAATGCCAAGGAGGACTAAAACAAAAACGCACTTTAAAAAATGGAATAAATTTTTAACGATCAATTAATTAAATATTGTAAAATAAAGTTTCAAAAATTATTGGTGCCGCAATGAGCTTTGACAATTTTCATGTTCGAGTATACTTGTACTGAAGCATAGCAACCTATTCGAAAATGATCGCATACTATATCTCCTCTTCGAACATTTATTATAATATACATTTGTATAAAGAGGTTTTCTAAAAGTAGTGAACTACAACAACAAAAATTCTTGAATTTTTGGCTGACCACTCAGCTATTTCAAGTATTGCCAAATACTTATCATCAGTGGTCTTGGAAATAGTTCTTGTATTTAATTATTTGTAAAAAATGTTTTGAGGCTGCAAGTACCAGGGTTCGAACTCGTGCCCTGCCAAAGCTCAGATTCAGCGCTTCTTAACCAACTGATGAAAATTAAATAAAAGGTAGGGCAAATCAGCTGCAGGAGGACCTCGAACATATTTGATTGCCTACTAGCAAAATTTTTCGAATACTTAAGATATTTAATTCAAATCTTTAGTTCAAGATCTACTCGAATGTCTTTGATTAACGAGTTACCAACATTTTTGAATATTTAAGATATTTGATCTAAATCCACAGATTATACTCAAGCTCTTCGAGCAACTTTGATTAGTGATTGGCTAATATTTAAAATGTTGTATTCAGATCTTATTTCAAGTATACTCAAACTGCTCGAACATCATACATCGAATACTTTGAAACACTATTTAAAACACAAAATTGACATTAAATACGTCTCAGATCGTACTTGAAATTAAAATGTCAGTTGGTATGAAATACTATTAAGGGATCTGTAAGAAATTATTGGTAATATTATAACATCAAATCTCACAATTGTTTCAAGAAATTATTTGGTGCAAAGTATTTGATGATAATTAATCATCAAATATGATGATAATAGTAGTTGATAATATGATAATAGTAATTTCTGAAAGGAACTAATGTATACGATATATTGTATACATTATGACTTTCACAAATTTTTATGTCAGGGTATATCTCTAGCGTGGATCATAGATCAATAGATTGATTTAACAAAATGTGTTGTTAACACTATGAACTTTAGATAGAGTGTAATAAATTTATATATTTTATTAAAAAATCAACATAAGATTTTAATAAATGTTTTACTTTTTGGGTGCAAAAAACAAAAAAAAAAGAAAATTGTAGTTAAATCCTTAATAACAATGCATTTTGTTAACAAACTAAATTGAAATTAAATTAAAATTGAAAGAATATTATTATATATAAACTAAAGTAACGATTTCGTTTAATTAATATAAAATTATTTTTAAAAATAATTAAATAAGAAATTTGATATCAACATTTATAATTTTGTTCATATTGGTACATTATATCCAAAAGGAACTATGAATTTGTTAGCCATACGTTTGAAAATCTGATATTAATAATAAAATAACAAAATATATATATATATAAATATATACATAAATTATATATATATTATATATTTATATATATATATATATATAAATTTTATTTATATCATATATGTATATATAAATTGTATATATATATATATATATATATAAATTATATGTATATCATATATGTATATATATACATACATAAATTATATATATATCATATACATGTATACATATGAATGTATGTATATATATTAAATATATACATATGTAATATAAATATATATATATATGCTTCAAAAAAAAGAAAAAACAAATCACCGTTCACACTTTTTGTAGCCTATATTGGAACATGCGTTCTTCTGTTTCGTTTTATTCGTATCTACTCTCATACTTTTAAGTTTTTATTGTGTTTGGCTGGATTCCATATTAATTAATAATTCACTGGCATTTGTTTCAACCCGTTCACTAGTCGCAACAGCAGAACCAGAGTAACTATCACCATCCTTAGGCGGAGGTGCTGGCATTGGAATCGCAATTGGGCTCATTGTACTGATCATGCGTGGTTCAGCACGTGCTGTTGTTATTGGTTGCTGTGTTTGTGCAGCGCTCAGTTGAGGTAAAAATGATGGTGTTGATCCAGGATCAATAGCATTTTTTGTTCCAGTGTTATGATGATGATGTTGATGCTGATGTTGATGTTGATGCTGATGTTGATGCTGATGGCCATGATTGTGGTGATGTTGATTGTGGTTTTGATGGCCATGATGTTTATGTTGATGCCCAGCAACAGTTGGAAACGATTTAGGTAACTGATTATGTCGGGAGGAATCAGTAGATTTCAGACGTTCACTTAATGCTTTAAGTGCAATTTGGCTGAAATAAAAAAAAATTTATAATTAACATCTAATAATTAGTGAAATAGTTGTGATTCAGTATTACGAATACTGATGCATACATTCTCGGTTTAACATACTCTTTTTCCAATAACATTGATAACTTTAAGTAACGAAGGTTTAAAATTTTAGACATTCTTTAGAGTTAGACTAGCACTATTTTACAGAAATTCCGAAATAAGAGTTTATATTACATCGCTCAACAAGTCTTGTGACTAACACACAGATGGCGCTGCCATTGTCAAATCCATATGACGTTTATGAAGTACCAACCTTCAAAAGACTATGTGTAAAATTTCATGACATTTCAATTAGTCAGAAAAAAGTGACAGCCATTTAAGTGAAGCTACTTTTGTTATTTTTAAAACAATGGATTCAAACCAATTTCGTGTGTTAATTTATCAATTGCTTCTTGAGGAAAAAAAAATACTGTACAAGCTCAGCAATGGCTTTAAAAGTGTTATCCGGACTCTGCTCCATCGAAAAGAACCATTTGTTATTGGTATGCTACAGACACCGATGATAGTGAACGTTCTGGTCGTCCAATTAAGGTGATTACTCCATAAAATATCAAAAAAGTCCAGAAACTGGTTATATGTGATCGTAAATTGAAATTCCCTGAGATAGCTGAGACTGTAAAGATATCAGAAGGCAGTGTGTTTACAATTATGCATGAACATTTGACCATGAGAAAACTCTTTTCAAAGTGGGTGCCGCGTTTACTCACAGTCGATCAAAAATAACAACGTATTGATGATTCAGAGCAGTGTTTGATCATGTTTACGCGTAATAAATCAGATTTTTTGCGTCAATATGTGACAATGGATGAAACATTGATCCATCACTTCATTGCGGAATCAAAACGATCATCATCTGAGAGGACTGAAGCTGGTGAACCACGTCCGAAGCGTCAAAAGACACAACAGTCAGCTGAGAAGGTTACGGCTTCAGTATTTTGGGATGCACATGGTATAATCTTCATTGATTACCTCGAAAAGGGAAAAACCATTAATAGTAACTACACGGCATTACTGAATCATTTGAAAGCAGAAATTGTGAAAAAAAGACCGCTTATGTCAAAGAAGACATAAGCGGCCTTGTTTCACCAAGGCAATGCACCACGTCACAAGTCAATAAAAACGATGGCAAAATTGCACGAATTACACTTCGAATTGCTTCCATATAGTCCAGATCTGGCCCCCAGCGACTACTGGCAATTCGCTGATCTCAAAAAAATGGTCGGCGGTAAGAAATTCATCTCAAATGAAGAAGTAATTGCTCAAATTGAAGCCTATTTTGAGATAAAAGACAAATACTTCTACAAGCACGGCATCGAGAAGTTAGGGAAGCGTTGGAATGATTGTATTGCTCTTGAAGAAGATTATATTGATGAGAAAAATCGATTTTTAGCAGAAAAAAAATTTTTTTTCTTAGTTATTCACACGACTTATTGAGTGATGTGTTAATTTATTGTTTCAATGACTTGTTTTTATATGTTTTAGAACTATTTGATCAATGTTAAATAATAGACATTTTAAAATAGTTTTAAAAATATATATATATATTATTATTACCCGTATTTTTATTGGTATAATAGGACTCTTCTGACCGCAGAACCGGCTGTTTGGCGATTTCACGACAATAGTTTTTTACCGGTATTTTTTGGTACATACCCTGAAGATAACTATAGGCTATAATCGATATATCGGTACCAACAAAATATATTTTTTTAAACAAATTTATAAAGTTTTGTATTATTTAACATTGATTAATAAGTTCATTTAAAAATAAATAAAATAAATAATTATATTATTATATTCAATTATATTATGCTTTAAAGCAGGGATGTCCAGATCCAGATAAGATCGTAGGCCAATTGAAATCATGATATTCAATTTAGTTTCATTAATTTTTCATTAATATATCTTTTACAATTCTATCAACATCAACATTATTAATATTAATTGTTGTCATACGAAAAATATCTAATTTTTAATACAATGACTTACGGCACTGGATACGAGTTTTTTAAACCAATTGTAGAGAGATATATATACTGAAGTCTTTGTCTATTAAGTAAATTAATATCCTAGTGTAATAAATTATTCGAAACATTTTTATTAATTTATTTAGGATACCATAAAAATAAAATAATGCTGTTACAAAAATAGTAGTAGCCTCGGGCCGTGCTTTAGAATGTTTGAGAAATTTCTGACACTGATTGAAATTAGACAAAAATTTTGGATATATTCGGATTTTTCACAAAAATAAATACGTATCTACATTCGAGCATAAAAATCTAGTCAAAGTCTAGCCAGTGTAGACATTGAGTAAGCATTTGAGTCGAACATTTTATATAATCGAAGAGATTTAAAGTGCTCGAAAATGATCAAATTTTTCTAACATCCCAATATTCGACGTTCCGAGTAGCTATACTAAGCTATACTTATTCAAAGCTATACCACGGTATACATATACTTCATATGTCAACTCACTTTAAAACTTTATAAAGTATTTTACTTTAAAAAATTGAAGGGGCCATAAGAGTTATTGTTTCCCCTACATTATCTAAGATTGACATAATTAGTCCGCCTTGACCTACATCTTTTTATTTAAATATGACATTTAGTCTCCGAAAAAACCTTTCTTTATATTTTTATATTAAACAAAACTACGCTTAAAATACCTGGGGGCTCTACAGTTTATTTAGTTATAAGACATCTCACGAGTAAAACTTGAATCATATGTTAGGTTCGCAATAACTTTGTGGGTGGTGTAACGTAATACTAAAAACTTTTCTATGTAATAATGTATAAAGTCTTAGCATCATGTCATGCATCTTTACAATGTATTTAACGTTCCGATATTTAAGGAGAAACACTTTTTAGAAATGATTTTCTCACAAATATACGTTCCACAAATTAAGAATCAGTCATAGATTGCACTATATTTATAGTATAGTATAGTATCTCGTTGAAATCTCTGTAGTTGCTGTAAGAATTATGTTTTTTAAGCCCCTGTTCGAAAAGGTGACCGATACTTGATCGCCATAATACTATATAAAGATCTATAATATATAGATAAAGATCTATATAAAGATCTTTGTGATTATGACCGGTTAGGTAGCGGAACACAACCAACTATACTGTAAACTTTGCACTTTCGGTAGTACTCCCTTTATTGTACGTAGCATTTGATTTTAGTTTTGCTGTAGGTTTATTATTTTAAAAAAAATTATAGCTAAACTGTTAATATGTATGGGTAGCAATCATTATCATTAATGGCGCAACGATTCTAGTTGAATCTTAGTCTCCCTGTTAATAACAATAATGATGCAAAAAAAATCATGCGATTGTGTATTCGATGATGTGTCTTTTTTCATTATAGGGTTAGTGATGGGTGCCCAAATATTTAAAAGCTTCAACTAGTTTTAATTAAACGCCTTCGTAAGAGGCTTCATTAGTACTACGTCGTCTGTGTATATTTAAAATTAACAATATACCGACTGTTAATTTCAATTTTCGTTTTAGCTGTTCTATTGCTAACTTTTTTCTTAAGCATAAGTGTTTAAATCTTTCTTTAAAATTCTAAGAAAATATAATGTTAGTATACATATTATATACTAACAACAGTATCAGGTTCTGCGAAAAATAAATGGAAGTTTCTGCTAACTTTCATCCAGTTTAGATAGTCAATTGTTAATATAAATATTTTGAAGCCTTTAATTTTCGTAAAAGAGGGCTTTATTTAAGAATGCTTTAACCCAACCTTCTATTAAAGAATAGATATATTAGGTTCAACAAACGGCAGTTTGTCAACATCAATGATTAAGTGCCTATTAAGTGTACGCATGAAGATATAAGCAATACTGCCAAGCAACAGTAGAACTACTTATGTTACAACAACAACCTGAATGGAATAGAGATACTATTTCTAGTAACTCTAATATACTATATATAAATGCAACACGTCTAAATCTCCTATCAGTCAACATCAATGATCAAGTGCCGATTTGAACGAATGAAGACAAAAGCAATCCTGCTAAGCAACAGTAAAACTACTTATGTTACAAGAGCAACCTGAATGGAATAGAGATACTGTTCTAACAAATTTAAACTTGTGTAACATATCAAAAAAAAAAGTTTTTCTTTTGCAAAATATAAAAAAAAAAAACTTTATTCTTAAATTTGAGAATGCTGATGAAACGACAACTAATAAACATATTTTAGAAAAAGAAAACAAAAGCTAACAAAACTACATTAACGATAGCAAGTTGGATATAAGATGATATTTTTTAATTAAAATTCTATTTAAAATTTTAAAATTAAAATATTGCAAAAATGTGTTGTAAATTATTTTTACCGGACTTAAAATGGGTTATTTAACACCTTAAATGGAAATACTTATGAAACGAATGTATTTTTAATGTTTGTTTTAAACAGAAATTTAATTCAAAAACATCATCTTATTTCAATTTTGTATAAATTGACCTGTTTTAGAAATTCAGTTATATTTTATAAAACACCTGTTTAGTC
This sequence comes from Teleopsis dalmanni, assembly GCF_002237135.1. NCBI lineage: Eukaryota > Metazoa > Arthropoda > Insecta > Diptera > Diopsidae > Teleopsis > Teleopsis dalmanni. The sequence continues at coordinate 69,424,786 of NC_051848.1, read as the reverse complement.
TGTTTGTCTAAAATATTTAGAAAACACTTGTGCAATTTATTTGATATGCATATAATCATGATAATGATAAACAAAACACTAATCTAACTGAAAAATATGTTTATAAAGGCCTTAATAACAGATATTAAATTGAAAAAAAATGTTCAGAACATTGAAAATGTTCGAACTTCTATTGTGAAGAATATTTAATAACATACTCGAACAGGATATGTTACAAATTTTGTACCTTCCATAATATACGTAAAATGTTAAATATGTTATATACATACCGTCTTCTCTCAACGTCGTGAGGATCAACCCCAGGTGTTGTAATAGCAACAGATGTAAGACTGATTACTGAACTTGAGCGTGGTGGAGCTGGTTGTTTAACTACTCCCAATTTCAAGCAACAAACATATATTGGATTCACGAGAATGCTGATAACAACTTGCATTATGTTAGGAAAGAAGCTGGCAAAAGTGAAACTTTCAGAACTATCACCACGACCGTTTGGATGTCTTTGGTAAAAGCGTAAATACACCCAAGAAACTAGTAAGCCAGATGCAAACATTGCCGGATAAGTGCCATCTAGTAAATTGATCGCCCACATAATAATGGCACACACTAAAACTGCAAGAGGCACGTTCCTAAAAGTACATGAATTATATGTGTGTACATTTTAAATATGTTAAACATTTTAAGCACATTATTACCGATTTGTTAGTTTACCATAACGTGTCTTAAAGATTAAATGATCCGGCATAATTTGTCGTACTGCAACACAAATGCCTGCCACATAACCAGCCAAGCCATGTATGTGCACTTCAAATAGTATACTTGGATTCTTAGTAACCATGTAGTAGAAGAGATAATAGATAGTTGTTAATATAGAAACACCAAAATTGCTTAATGCAAAAAATTTAAACATTTCCATTTGTCCCCATAGTGGTTCTAACATTTTACCACATAAGCCCACTGTCACCACGTCAACAAGAACTTCCCACCAATGCAGTTCAATGAAACAAAATGTGAACGCCGTCCATATCCAAAATTTTGAATTGGGTAATATGAAACCTGGCGTAACACTTAGCAAACGTACAGCTGTTGATGAATATGATAGCAAATAGCCGCCGGTGGTTACCAAGCAAATCAGTGTTATCACTGGTGATGTGTTTCGCAGAAGCGCCGAAAATTGTTGCTTCAGGTACGGCACATTCCTATTGAGGGCGGACATTTTACTTGGTGGCTGTTGCCTTGTTGTCGACATTCTCCTTCTTCAGTAAAAATTACACATTAAAATTTATTTTATCTTTTGTTTTCTTCAACGTTTCGTACATAAATGTTTTTTCTGTATATTCGCACTACATTTGTAATTGGTATATATCAGCAGATATCTGCGCCGTTAATAAGCCAATCGCCGTCAAATTTTTGATGAGCAACACAGTTCATTTTATGACATTTAACAATTTTTGCAGAACATGAAATTTAGAATTTTATAAAATAAATTAGAAAAAATATGTGTTCAAAAATATATAATAATTTACTTTGACAAAAATTCATATCATTTCATACCATTATCTATTTATATATAAGTGCAATTATATGACACAAGTTTAAAAAAACTATTGAGATAAATTATATATTGTTATCATTTAAATAAAAATATTTTTAAAATTTTATACTAGGTCAGTGTTAACGCTGCATATAACTAAATATATATTCGCATAAAACCAGTAAAATAATATTCTATAAGAAAACTGGAAAATTCACTGTGTTACAATTTCATATTTCAAACTATATTAAATTAAAATATGAAATGATTAAAATCTATTCTGTAACATACAAAATATGTGTATATTGAAGAGTTCAAACAATTTTTAACATAATTATTGCAAAAGAATGCTTGAAGCCGTTCTCTAATGTAGCGCCTTTAAAATTTGCCATAAAATATGTGTAAAACGTCAAAACTAAAAAATGTCAGAAAAGTGTATAAAAAAAAAAACAACTGCTAGCAAAAGGAGTTGCCAGTATATTTTTATTATTTGAAATTATTTTAATAAACATTTTTATAATTAATATAATTACAAATTTGTACTAAATACTTACAGCCATCTAATAATTTTGAACTAAAGAAGTTTGTTTTAAATTCTATATATGCAGTGCCATATTTACACTTACAATTAACAAAGTCTAGCACAATTTAAATAAAATTTATACAAAGAATGGTGAGTAAATTGCAATAGAGTAACATATTGTCATATAAAATTTAACATGTAATAGTGAATATTAAAAAAAAAAACAATCATTTACTTATGAAAATAAATATAGATAAACTTGGGTCAAAGTATTATTACCCAAAAATTTATTAATGCGCATTACACAATATTGTTTCACTGCTATATCTCCAAGAAATGAATATTATAATACCTACAATTTTTTTGCATAACTTAATTGATAAATATACTCAAATATACATATCGTAAGAATTTGATTACTAATATCATCGATATCAATTTTCCGTCTGTCCGTCCGACGAATTTAAATAATTATCGATCACGATTATTATTTTTTTTAGTTGATAATGAATAGTTTTAGGAGACTGTATGATCGTATCTAAACAAATAAAAGCGTTCCACAATACTGAAATATCATAATATTTGTGTTGTTTAAGAAAAATGAAAAAATTGTAATATATTATAAAAAATATTATATTATAACTAAATTTTTTTCCTTTAATGTATATTTTTGAAAACATAAATTTTTAATTGCACCTGCTAAAAAATTGTTTTGTTTTAAATCCAATAAATATTCATTTTTATTTCTTAACAAAACAAGAAACTATTAACCAAAAACAATAGGCGTATTCAGAAGTGCTCGTTAGCTTATTAACTCGATGAAATGATAAGGTTTTGTATTTGCGAAATTACAACGTTACGAAAGCATTAAACACGATGATTATTTCAGTATTCGGTCAAAAATTAGCTGATACTTATTGCTCTGCATTATTGTGCAAAATTCTCATTTTATATAAGGGGTATTTACGCTGTCTTACAAAGTCATTGCAAGGTGCACGAATTGCACAGATTAGCTTGCAATGGACAACAACAAAATACACGCACAAAGTTTCTTACAATTGTTTGCAATATTGCTATTCCTCAACCCATGTACATATAGAAAAAGAAATACTTGTTTTGACATCTGTTGCTTCTTATGTAGATGTGGTATGCTGAAAAAACAGCTGTTTTATTTAATGTTGAAATTCTGGAATAGAGATGTTCTCGCACTCTTGCGATATTAACATAACATTCGTACATTTCGTGTACCTTACAATGACTTTACATGACCAATGAATACCCTAATAGTTTTTGAATAAATTTGAAATTAACTTTTATCTTTTTTTTTACTTTTATGCAAAGCAAAATAGACAAAATCAGTTGTCTTGTCAATTTAATTTTACAACCTTACCGAGAGAAATAAAAGTGGCCTTCAGACTTTAAGTCTAAATACATCTGCTGTGGTTAAATTAAAAGTAATTCACAAAATCATATAATGATTTAAGAATTTATTATTGTTTCAATAATAAAATTAGTCTCAAATATTCCAGACCTGTAGGACAGTAGATAAATTTTGAACTTAGCTTAAATTTATAATAATATCATAATAAGATGAAGTTAATGTTTTTACGTAAAAGTCCATCAGATCACATTTAATTTTTCACATTTATATAGTTCAAGGGCACAACAATTTTTCCGTTGATATAATTAATTTTATGTTTTTAATAACCAATATCATTTTTTCATTTTCATATCACAATTCTTATCAGAAAATCTTTCACGCATGAAGTGTTTTCTCGTATCTAAAAACTAATTGGGAAAAAGACCGTGGCATTCGTATTGTATAAAACTTGCTTGTTTGATTTAAATGTATAAATTCGTTCAAATGACATTCAAATAGGAATGAACAGCTGATTATGTTATCTCTTCTTCCACATAACCCATTAATTATCCCACCTTTACTGTTATATTCATATAAACTATGAATTTCTGTAGTTATAATTAAGATCAAATTAATATAGAAGGTAGATAAAATTTAAAAATAGTTGTTTCTTTATTTAAACGAAATGGTCAGCAGATTAAAGGCATATGATTTACTTGATTTTTACTTAAAAACGTTCCCTCACTTAGTGTTTTACTCTACTCAAAAAGAAAATATGATATTCTTTATTCTTTGATATTTTTTACTTCCTCAACTTTTACTTTTTTACTATAATGTTGTGGGTACAGACTTTATGTTATTTTATTACTTCGAAAGTGTGGAGACGGACTTATAGTTGCATTCAAAATTCACTTCATTTAAATTACATGCAATAAAATTTCTTTATTTATTCTTCCATTTCATTTTAAGTTTTGTTTGAATAAGAATTGCAATTTTTGCTAGATGAAGGTATATCTGAACAAAGCTAAATGAATAATTTTAATTTAGTAACTCAAAAAAATAACACGGATCATTTAATAAAGTATGTCTTTACTGCTTGGGTAATTTTTACTAGTAAAAATTGCTGAGTCACGATTTTCTAAAAAAGCGGGTCCAAGAGATCAATTTGACCATAAGTGGGTCTTATGTACCATTGTGAGCATAGAAAAAAATAAAGCGATATGTAGTCTACTGCCTTTAAGTAAATACTTATTTTATTTTGTCTGCATTAGAATTTTTCTTGTACAGATTTTCGGTATATATTTTACGGACGAATTTAATGTTTTTTTAATGCATAATTCGTTGATAAAATATTTTTTTTTTTAATTTAAATTCCTGTTGCGTAGTTAAGAAATTGCCACATGATTGAGCAACTACTGTTTCTCTGTTTCCACTACGATGTCAATAATTGCGTGTTCTAAGTGGATTAATACATTTCTAATCACTCTCATTACATATATAAAAATTTACTATTCATCGAGCGTAACACCTAGTATTCTATATATTTCGAACTTCATATCTTGTAAACTACAATTGGACTGGTTACACTGCAAACATTTACCTAGATACACTATATCTCTGACGACGCAGAGGTGGTTGGCTGCGCGTTTGCTGAAAGCTATTCTCTCAATTGGGTGAATATAAGTCAAAACTAAGATGCGTGAAAAGAATTTGACGATACGAAAACTGTTATAGATAACATTCTTTGCACAAAAAAATATGTGTGACATAGTCGATATGTATTTTTTATTGAACCTTATGTGGTGAATAAGGCATAATTTCATTTCGCTTCCCCTACGTTACTTAAATATTTCGTTACTAAAACTTTCAAAAATATAATAAAAAAAAATATTTACAAAATAAAGTACAAAAGAAATTAGCTTTTTAAGGTTTGTAATTGTTGTCTTGTTATTATATTTACAAGTTACTTTAATCATATATTTTTATAAAAAAATTATTTTAAAGCTCCTAAAGATATGCAGCTTTTGAAAAGCAAAATCTTAAATATGAAGATGAAAACTATGTAGGCTTTGACATACGATTATTGATGATAACGAAAGTAAACATTTTGTAATAAATTAGGAACACCATATTTAAAATCTTACATTTTTTTTTAAATTTATTACATTTTTGTAAACATGTAGGTTTTTTTTGAAATTACTTATTACACAATTACATTCTACTTATATGTAAAACTCAAAACGAAAATGTGTTGAGTAAGCTAAATGAATGCAGACTTAAAACAGTAGCGCACCCATGCCTCCCATCTCAGACTGTTCTTTAACAAAAATCTCAAAGTATTGGTAAATAATTGTAACCGCAAGCAATATACCAGTACCGGAACCGATGGCGCCTAAAAAGTCAGCCATCACAGATAAGGCTCCTATACAAAGGCCACCAAATGCTGCGGCAGTTGGAATATAACGATTCAATTCATGAATCATTGAATTTTCGCGATGGCCACGCATTACCATGTGTCGTTCTCTTAACTGTTTAGCAACCTTTAAAGCAAAAAATAAACATTAATATTTTAGAAATACGAATATATATTGAATACGGAAACTTACATCTTTCGCAGAGCTTCCAGACACATCAATCCACGTTTTAGAGAAGAATGCACATGATCCTAACATAAACACAATGTACAAAATTGCGTGTATAGGATCTGTGAGTATGTGGCCAACGCTTTCCGGTGGCGACAGATAGTAGCAGAGACCTCCAATTGGATACGAACGAGCTGGGCCACCACCACCAACATCAGCCCAAACACCGAGTAAATTAATGAATACGTTCCCTTGAAATTTAACAGCCAACATTTGAGAAATGACGTACAAGTTAGATACCAAAGCTGATTGCAAAATAATTGGAATGTTGGACGTATAGAACAATTTGATTGGATAGCTGCTGAATTGTCCACGATAACGAGCGGATGTGATGGGTACGTCAACACGGAAACCTTGGAAGTAAATGACTACAGCAAATACTAATACTGTTGCCAAGAGGTTCATAAGATTTGGTAGATTTTGACGATAGAATGCCTCTCTTAATGCTCGTACTTTATCGTTTCTAGTCGCCATCAAGTGGAACAGTGCTATCACTGCACCTTCAAATTCAGTACCACGACCCGTCGTCACTGTAGTGGGTGAGAACGCTTTCCACACGATAGTTTCACATATATTCGTTGCAATGAAAAGGGAAATTCCGGAACCTAATCCATACCCTTTCTGCAATAATTCATCAAGCAGTAAAACAATTAGGCCAGCAGCAAATAATTGAATGATGATCAAAAGGCAGACACCAGCACCTATTTCCGAAGGATCACCATACATGCCAGTCATGACATAAACGATGGCTTGACCGATTGTTATTACCATGCCAAACAGTTTTTGCGCTCCATTGAATAGAGCACGGTCCTTTGGTGAATCACCAACTTCGATAATTTTCGCACCAGCTAACAATTGCATTATCAATCCAGAAGTAACAATTGGAGAAATACCCAATTCCATAAGGGTACCTCGATTAGATGCCAAAATAACACGTATCCAGTAGAAGGGATCTGCAGAATCTGAGCTCATAATGCCAAATAATGGGATTTGGCAGCATACTAAGAAAATAAATAATGTTATTGCCGTCCATAGCACTTTTTCTCTGAATTGAATCTATGTAATAAAATATAAGAATTATATTTTATATTATATTAAATATAGTGATAAAAAGTCAATACAATTAATTACATTTCAATGTTAGAATATTTTATTAATAATTATTTCATTAATTACGGGATCTACATAATTTTTTTTAAAACACAGCATTTGACATATAATTTACTTCGTTTTTATTTTGATTAGCTAATTCGCTAAAAAATGCAGACGGAGATAACAAGTGTTTTCATTATTTGTTAATGTTGGCAACAGTGCAGTTTTTGTCAATTGCAGCTTATTTAATAGCCGAGAAACGAATTTCAATTGTTTGCCGGTAGCCTTCGGAAGTGGTTGATAAGTGTAAGTGTTTAGTGAAAGACGTGATTTTTTATTTCGAGTGAATTTGTTAGAATATCGGTAAGTTGTAAATTAGTTTTAATTACAAAATGTGTATGTTTCTTATTATTACAATATTTGTAATTTCTCTTATTATTACAAAATACGTATGTTTCTTAGTAAATGTCTGCGCATGAAATTTAAATTTGTTGTAGTGGGCGCGTCTGCTCCGTTCGCGGTATATTCGACGCATTTGCACGAAATAGAGTTTCAAAATAATTGCACAGTTCGAGCTTTTTCAATTAGAAGTTTTGATATTTAATTTGGAAAATTGAATTGTCAAATTAGACAGAGAAATGAACATTTAAAGTTAGACTACGACGAAAAGTGAAAAAAGTGTATATGTTCCGACCGAATATATTTGCAAAATTTTTGTTACAGTTTTCTTTACGCAAGAATGTTTAGTTGGAGCTAAAAAATATTTGCAATCATCCAATATGGCGATTTTTATTTAGTATTGATGAAGATATTTCTTTTTATGTCAATTGTGTGATTCAATAAGACAGCCGGTAATATAAAAGTACGCACATAAGTGATTAGAAATTGAGCGTTGTAAATATATGTATGGTAATGACTTCCACACATTGAAGTAATAAGTTTTAGCGAACATTTTTCAGCGCTTCAAAGCCACAAAGTAACATAAACAATAAATATTTGTTTATTTAAAGAATAAACTTTTATTTCATAGTTATGTGATTTGCTTCTAACGTACGTGCTGAGATCAACAGTGCATTTTCTCGTAAAATCTTAGCTTTTAGTTAGCATTTTTCAGTTTCAACATATTATATTACATTAAAGTGAATGTATAAATGAAATTTGTTACAGTATCATTTTAATAGTTTTATTATAAATAATTTACGGCTTTTTATTCAAAATTTAAAATAAATAAAAATTGAAGTTGGAATTGGTGATGAGGGATTAAATGCAACACTGTAGGTAATGGGAAAGTTGAAAAGAGAGAGTCAACATTACTGCATGCGTGGCTATTTTAATTGTAAATAAAATTAGAAAGTTAGTGGAAATATGATTTATGGTTCCTTTAAGAATTTAATATCATGAATGAAAATTATGTTAAATAACAAAGTTACGAATACATAATGAAGTTTTTTGAATTTCCCTTTGCTATATGTAACATTTATAGATAAGGCAACATTTTCATGTTAAAATACTTACCTTTCGTTCAGGTTTAGCAATTTCCGGCAGTATGCTGCAGAAAGGTTTTATTACTTCGAGGAATTTTACTATAAAATTAAAAAACAATTAGTTGATGTAAATACTTGTAATATAATACCAAACATTAAAAAGTGATGTCTATTTATGTCCTGGGAAAAATGTAAATAGATGTATGTATTTTTTGATCTATTTTTGCACCAAATTTCACCTTAAGTTTATCATAATTATTACGGGATAATCGCTGGGAATTCGTACCAACTTTCTATATGCCGTCCACGTCAATTAGTGCATACATTTCCACAGTACATTCTACTTCACTTTTCACTCTTGATTTGTTGCTTAGCTACTTACTTCCCATTTTGTGTTACTTAAAGTATTTTATTGAAGTTAAATTATTCGTTGTTTAACTAATATTTTAGAAATATCTTTTATCAATCTATGGATAACAAAAATTGAAAGCACAAACGGTAATCAACTTCGAAGAAGATGACACTGCGGACCGATGTTAAAAACTTGAATGAAAGAAATTTAACATTCGGCACTCAATTTGCGGTTGCACTTCTTCGTTTTAGTGCTACCAAATCTGATGTAATACGAAAATTCCTAAAAATGTCAGCATTTATATTTCTTAGTAGAGCCCTTCACTCTAACTATAATACTGTGGACATAGCGAATTTTTGTACAAAAATGTGTTAATACTCATCTCTTTCTAAGAAACTTTGTTGGGGTATTATTTTTATTTCTTGGGATATTTTTTACACAGCTGTCAAGCATGCACATACATTTCAACATGAACATTTCGGCTATGAAACGTGGTTACACACATAAGCAGTGTGTAAAAACAACAAGATACACGTCGTTGAATTTTTGTTCACGTGATCAAAAATAAATGCTGCCAGTTCCTCAAAAGGGAATTTTATATTAATGTACTTATTTTATTTAAAATATTTATTTATAAAAACTTTTGTAGAATATCACCTAATGCATATAATGCATATTATAAATAAGTTTACATTGTAAAAGAAAAAAATTTCTATTATAATTTTATCTGTTACTTATCATGCATAATGTAGTCTACATCTTGATTTAATTCCAACTCAAATATAACTGACAGAATTTATTCTTGGAAATAAATAAATTTCTGAAATATCTTATTATCATACATCAATACATCTGCGTATATAACAGTTTTCAAATAGGAAATATTATACACATATGTTTTTGGTTTTTATTTCTTATAAATAATTAAAACTGTAGCAACATTTAATATATAGAAGTTAATTTCATTTTATTTGAATTTCATCAACATTTACATATATATATTAAAAAACAAATGTATCAATATTTAAATATCACTTTTATATAAAGCTCAGGTTATATTATTTTAATCTCTAGTGATACCAGGGCGCGAAACTTTTACATAAATATGAAATGGCCATCACATAGGATGTCGTCACCTAACTAAATCTAGGGAGTGTTTGAAACTCCATTCTTGACTTTTTTATATGTATTTAACAACTAATTTAATTTGTATACAACAGTACTGGCGCATATTATCATTAACAATTAGTTTAAATGAGGTTTCTGGTTTAAATTTTTAAAGTAAATTACGAATCAGAGATATCCATGCACTTTTTACGAGACCTATTATTAGGTATTATAAAATTATATTATGCATAACATGATATTAAACTTTTTTTACATTTCGAAGTATTACAATATAGATTTATAGAAAAATTTTTAATAAATTAAAATTATTTTAAACCAAAACTCATTTGGGTTTCAGTCGCATTCTAGATAAAAAAAAAATTACTTCTCCATAAAAATGATAATTAATGGGTTTGGGAAGTATTCGAATTAATTTTATCATATAGAATATGTATACATATATCCCTAAAAAATTATTTAATTTCATTGTATGTATTTACTACATATTAATTTATATTGTAACAATATATGAATAAAATTATGAAAAATGTTTTTAAATGAAGCTATAAACAGGTGTTAATATTTTTATAATTTAATTTTAAAATAACACATTAAGTTATTTTTTTTACAGTAATTCGGTGCTTAGATAATTATTCCAATATTTATTAATTATTTTCGTTTGCTTCTAATTATTATAATAGATCATACTTTGTTTTTTTTTTAATATCATATTATGTTTGCATTTCACACAACAGCAGTTCGATAGAAAAAAACGAGTATATTATTTTATTTATATATTAAGTTAAAGCTTATGCATTTATACTGAATACCATAACTAATTCAGTATAGATGTTATACATTTTATATAGAAACATACTACTACTACTATTCTCCTTCACTTTTCCTAGGTGTCTTACAAAAAACGACGAATTTTAAAAAATAAAACCATGTTTTAAGTTGATCCAGTAATATTTATCACCTATAAAATGAAAATGGAGTGTGCAGTTTTTGCGGGTTGCGTCTGGTATATCTCTATCTCTGTTTATTTTATCTTATCATATCAATTTAATTCTAATTTAATATACTTACATATATATTAACTCTACAATAATATCCAATTTTTTTAGAATTATACTAATAAAATCAAATACAAATACTATTTTAATATTATTTCGTCTTTTTTAGCATAATTAATTTTAAAAATCGGCAATGGATGAAAATCATATTAATCCTAATGATGCTTCAGAAAAACCACCCAAGGTTTCACTAAATCCTATAGCATTGAAGGCTTTGCAAGATCTAATAAGGTAATACGGTAACAAAACTAAAATTTATTTATTAAAAGTATTTAACAAAAGTTAATACTATATAAAAGCAACAATTTATAACAGTTCAGTAAATATATTTATAAAGCTGTTGTTTAATCGTTTGCTTTGAAACTAGCACTAATAATAAAAATTGGTAAATCTCGAAATTTAATTAATTTAAATTAAATTTATGTTGACTTTAAAAGTTACCATACGAGTCCACGATTTAACAGATTCAGTTCTTGAAACTTCAGATGTTTTCAAAGATTACTGATGTTGCCCATAGCTTGTATGGAGGGTTTGAAAAAATTCACTTGATTAAAATTTTTTTCTATTCTATGAATTTTTTTCAAAATAATATTTCAAATAGGTTTGGATATTAATTTTGAAATTTTGAATTTTAAATTATTAAAAATTTTAGATCTACTGGTTTTGCGCAATTATTCAGAAGTCGTCTGATATTTTCGGATATAAAACGGCTTCCACCACTTTTTCCTGAACCGCCGATTTATTATCCATTACCAGTCAATATAAGTGAAAACGTCAAAACATTTGAGTTGTTGAAGTTACCACCAGGATGTGTTGGTGCACCATCAAAGACTGTTCTACATATGGGAAATGATTTTAAAGGATGGGATATTGCATTACCAATTGATCAGGAAATATTCGATCTGGAGTAAGATTTTGAATTTTGTATTTATATTCCATTAAAGTTAATTTATTTTATATTTAATATATTTTAAGTTTATTTTGTTCCAACTATGCTGATCATATCCATGATTATGTGAAAACATTAGATAATAATTCTAAGAAAGAATTAGAGTATTGTTATATTCGAGGCTTTGAAACACCTAATGACTCGGTTTTTGAATTCTTTACCGATGAGCAAGTTGCAAAACTTTTGGAGGATTTGAGTATTCAAGAGCCAAAAAAGACTGATGGGCATGACAAAAATGCTCAGGTACAATGTTATGTATATAAATATGTTTATCAAAGTATTAAACTATTTCGTTTGGGTTTATAGTAGTAGTTTTTAGTTAGTCAGAAATTAATATTGTGTTATATCGTATTTTAAATTATATATTATAACTCTCCTAATAGAAATTTTTAAACTAGTATTTACATTGCTGCTACTTATAAAACTTTTAATAGAGTTCACGCTCCTTAGAATATGTTAGCATCTCAACATATAACTTACGCTGTACAATCTATTATTTGTTTCATTCTCTGGATATTACACAGAATAGACTACTAATTATAAAGCCTATTTTTAAACCAATATTTTCTAAGCGAGTAGTTTGATTAGATTAATATATCTATTTACTTTTGTGTTAACACCCAAAAATTTCAAAAAATTAAAATCAAAAATCAATTATCCCAAAAATCAATTTTTTTATATTTTTTAAAAATTTTTTTTTTGAAAATAATATTTTTAATTATTTTTTTCTTTTTTAATTATTTAAATTTCTATATTTTTATTAAAATATATTACGTCACATAACATTTTTTATTATTTTATCAAGGTGCCATCGTCGTCTTTAGCTGAGCAACCTCATTCTTCTTCTTCGCATCCATCTATGGCTTGCTTCTGCTACAATATAATAAGCTCGTTACAGGCAATATATATATATATCGTGGAGTCTATTTATAACTTGCTATAATTATGTACCAGAGAACCTTAATCTTTCGATTTTCATTGTAGTTACAATATCCGCTTTCTTATACAAGCATCTCTAAATTCCATTTTCATTTACTACTTTATATGTCCTTCTTATAGACATACTTTTTCTTTTGAAGACATTTTTCTTCTTCTTTTAAATGCATTTTTTATATCGCTTTTTGTCAGAGTCCACTTACTCCAAGACCGGAGCGGTTAACATCGAAGCTTAATTTTGATTATCTGTTCAAATTCTGAGTCTTAAGATGCATAGATATGTCATAATATGCTTTATTTTTCTAGTTTAACCTTCAATATATTTCTTGCTAACACTATTGTTTCAATTTATATTCGATCCCAAAAATGTGAAGTCGTTAACTACAACAAATATGTATTTCTCCACTTAAACTTTCTATTCTATTTTAAGAATATATTTTATGATTTAAGATTGATATCTAACTATTAGATTGATATCGTCTGGCATATATTAGTAGTTTAAAAGATATATACAATATATTCTCTATTGATTTCTAATTCTCTGATAACATTTTTGAATACGATATTAAATAGCTCATTTGATCACTCGCCTCTATGTCTAAATCATGTATTTTAAATTCTATTTAACGCATTGGACATTTTCACCAAATAATAATATTCATGATATTATATAATCTTGTACGTCTACAACCAGTTTTCAACAGGTCTGTCCCGTTTTCAAACTGATTGTATCGTTATTTCGAAAGAAAGTATTTTTATAATCTTGATCTGTGAATTGATTCGAGATCTGTGCTTAAAATATTTAATGGACTATCCGGCATCCTCATTTAGATTGTAAAGTGGTAGTAGTTCTGTTTTTTATTTTGTGGTTCCGGAACTATTAACTCTTTCGTATTTTTTTTTGTGAAAATAGAAACAAAGGGTAAAAAATGAAGAATACTTGATTTGATTTAAACTTGCTCTGTTTTGAGTCAATAAAAAACTGGCTTTGTGTATAATTTAACAAATTCAAAATTGTCTTTTTAACTCTGAGAAGTGTAAGAGACTTTGATGTTACCAAAGTCCACGGTTGGTCTACTATAGCCAATGTTTTTTTTTATTTTAAATAAAAATAATTATTTTTCTTGATCAATAATTATTGATTGATTGATTCTTTTAGAGCAGGGCTGTCAAAACCACGGCCCGTGGCTAATGTTTCAGAAGCCCGCGATATGTTTTTAATCTACTACAATTACTCAAATTTTCCCTTGATGCACTGGTAAAAGTGCATTATTTTATTTTTATATCATAAATGTATTTAAAATGATAACTTTAACATACGGTTATAGTATTTTTATTTTTGTCGTAAACCACTATGAACGTACATATGTATTTGTTTCTGTATAGTGATTTGTATTGTCCCGCGATCGCAATTGGTGTGGACAGCCCTGTTTTAGAGTATGCATTATATATATTCTTATTTTTTATACAAATTTTTTAAACAAATTTTAATTTAATTTAATTTAAAAAATATTTTACAGTTGCTGACTTATTTTAATAATTTTTTATTATTTTTGTTTTAGTAAACAAACTCCACGCCCCCAAGATGGCATGTCGAGTTATATTATCCAGAATTTTGCAAATACAAAAGTATTTTTTATCGTTCAATTACTTAATCATTAATTATTACTTAATATCGAATATTGAAAAAAGAGTCTACGAATTTATTGTTAAAACTACGCATTTACCATTACAACTACATTATAAATTAGATTTTGATGACTGAAACAACCGAAATAAATCTCAGTACCTCTGTTAGTATTATATAGACTGATAAACTATAAACCACTTTTGTTATCTTACACGTAGAACTTAAATTTTAATGGTGATAAAATTGTTAACATAACTATTAAAAATAGTTAGCAAAACAAATTGTTATAGAATTTTGGTTAAGCGAAATTGTTTTACTATATCGCTTGACATTTATTTATATTAATAGCACTACTAAGTCAAAAACTGAACCACGCGAAACTGCGGCTGTGTCTACATATTTTAATATATGAATGGAATTCAAATAATATTTAAGGTGTTTAACATAACACAACTGACTATATCTTTGTTTTAGCAAGTTTTTACGTCACAATTGACTCGTATAAAAATATATACGTATAAAATAAATTTTAGAAATATATTTGATTTTATTAAAATGGACATACATATTATTATTCCTAATATTTTAATTGCAAAAATAAAAATGAAATCTTATATATATTATAAGAAGCCATAATTTTAAACTTAATATGCATACATATATATAAATTTGTAAACCCGTTAATCGTTACTTAGTTGAGAATATTATAGCGAATAAAAATAATAAAAATTAAAGAGACTGTTTTTTTTTTAAGTAAAAATGTTATAGTTAATCATGGTTTAAGTAATGAATAGATGTATTTGATAAACGGAGATGCATAAACAACGGCTAAAAAAACTAATTGTTAACCAGTTGTTTAACTGCGGATGAAAAAATCGGTTCTGTTATGCGTTAAGGACTAGGACCAGTTTATTTGTTGACGTGATTACCATTGAACTAGAATGTTTGGATGTCCTGCACATATTTTCTTTGGTGTTCAGCAAAAGCTAAACAAACAACGCCAGTTATACTGAGATTTGCGTGCTTGTGATAAGTGTGGACAACTTTGTCAAATCTGAATTGATTTCTAAAAGAGGAATCATAAACACAATATTATTCATCAAATAAACAAAGAATGCTGTATTCAACTTGACTTTGGTGGTCACAGCTGAATCGGCTCAAACAGTAAGTTAGCTTTGGTCCACTCAAAAGTGTGTAAACAGGAAACACTACTTTGTATGTAAGCTAAATTCTTACATAAAAACTATAATGTTGCGTATTATATCTTGTACTATTTAATATAAAGTAAGACAAAACTTAGGCTCACAAATATATGGAATAAATCCACATAACAGCTCTAAATGTATTTTCATGTTGTGACTGCTGGTAATATCGCAGATACCATAGGTTAGACCTGGTCGTTCTTAGAACCAATATTTATTGGTCGTTAAGTTTGACGAAACAAATTGATATAGCTACTTTCAGTTGGTATTTATACATGAATTAGTTTCTCAACTTTGACACCTTTTGAATATAAATCCAAATAATGAATACATGGTTTTTTTTTTCTATGTTGTACTTTACTTGTATTTAACACAAAGTGTCATTAGCAGGGAATAAACCTCGAACCCATTATCCGTGTCAATGAAATATTGAAAACTAGGGAATAAAAACTTCATTCAACATTAAATTATTATTTTCGATTATATGTGTATACATCAAACGACATATTAACCCTCTAATGCCCAGCACCGCCTCAAGGCGGGCTTTATAAAAACGGCTATCAAATGCTTATTTGGTTATATTTTTAATATTTTTTTGATATCAGGAGTTAGATAAAGTGTTATATTTTATTAAACTTTATAACGTGTTTAAGTATTTTGTTCCAATTTATGTTTATAACTGTGTGAATTGAAAATTCATTGCATTTAGAGCAAAATAATTATTTTTGAAGAAACATGATTTTTTTATATAAAAAACATACAATTTAAAAGAGTTTGATTAAAAAAAAAATACAGGTAAGTAGATGGAAGTGTTTTCTTTCAACTAGAAAGAATATTGTTTTGATTCCGTATTTATAATGTGCTTAAATTCGTATATTCCTTAAACCGTCTAAAGGCGGGCCTGGGCATTAACACGAGAAATAAATTGCCCTGCCATAATACATGAGTATAACAAACACATGGGAGAAGTAGATTTGATGTATGGTTTGATTGGTCGTTACCGTATTCGTATGAAAACGAGAAAGTGGTCTAACCGCATTTTTTTTGATCTATTAGATATGACGATGGTAAATGCATATATTCTTTATCATCGTTTGCATGAAAATTCAAAGTACCAACTTCCTGATTTTCGTACTGTAATTGCAGAAACCCTCTGTAACGTTGGTCCATCTGATACTCAAAAACGTGGTCGACCACCTTTGAATACACTACGACCTAAACCAAAGAGGGCATATATTCCCCCAGCCGATGTTCGTTACGATCAAACAGGTCATTGGTCTGAATTTCTTGATAGTTCGGGCAAAAAAACTTGTAAAATGGCTGGTTGCAACTCACAAAGGCAAGCTTTTTGCACAAAATGCAAATTAAATTTGTGTGATTCCACAACAAAGAAACGTTTTTATAATTTTCTTAATAAGTTTTAATTTTTATTATTATTATATTATTTATTATTATTATTATTTTATCATTACTAATAAAGACTGCAAACAAAAAAATAGAAATTTCCATTTATTTTATTCACAAAAGTCAGCATCCTTTATTTGTATTTTTATACGCCTAAATGCCCAGGACCGCCTTGAGGCGGGCTTGACTTTTTTACGATTTACAAGACAACGAGACATCAGAATGAAAAAAGGACTTTGGATTCGACTTTTTTGACCTCAAATTAATCTAACTTGATTTTTTCAACTCAAAAAAAAAATGTGGCATTAGAGGGTTAAGAAGAAATCAGAAAAATACGGAAAACTATAAAAATTGATAAGAAAAGTATACACATTTTTTTAAAGTGTATATTTCTGTATGACGAAAATCACACCGCAATAACATATCGAAAGTTCCCAAAAGGCGGTGCAGAAGAGGACATCACATCGCGAATAAACAAGGCAAAGGCGGCGTTTGGCATGCTACACTCTATTCTGAGATCCCTACAAATAACCACTCAATAAAAAATTCGCATTTATAACTCGAATGTTAAGTTGATCCTGTTCTATGGTTGTGAGACATGGAAGGACGCAAATACAATGGATTCGCGTCTACAAGCTTTCTGCAATAAGAGCCTGCAATTAGAAATGGAAGCTGCAAATTACTCCTGGAATGACATCAGCCGTGCATCACGTAATAGAGTTCGCTATAAGAGAATGGTCGAATCCCTATGCTCCATTGGGAGATGAGGATGATAGAAGAAGAAATGTGGGACGGTTTTATATTGAAAACTTGTGCTCTAAGTTCATTCACCTCTTCTTTTTTTGGAAATGTGTCATATCTTAGATCCATCGATTAAATTTAAACATAATCTAATGTAACCTAAATTTCATACAAGATTTAAATAACTATTTGTTATTTATGTTGATTAATTTCGAGTACTACAATTTTATGCTCTCTCAGAAACTCAATAGAAAATTAAAAATTCAAAAAAAAAAATTTGAACCAAAAAATTACACTTATAAATGTAATTCGCAAACTTATTGACATTTTATATATTATCTATAAAAAAAATTATTCTTATATTGTATAAAATATGGTATAGATGGTATTTATCGTGGTACTTTTTAATAAATTAAATATAATAAATGTCAGAATGACAGAATTTATTTCAATGTGGTTACAAAGGGGTTAAGATTTCAAACAACAAGTATAGTTCTCAAATTCTGAATTTCAACGCTGAGTTACAGTAAAGTTTTCTGGTATAGTGAATAAATCTTTCATTACCAATTGGACTTAGTTTCCTAAAAGTTTACTAAAAATCCAGTTTATAAAAATATCACTAATAATATGCTATTATACAATTATTCTATATAAATATTAAACAATTGAGTTTATTTGTAAACGAACGCACACTTAAATTGGAGTGGAATATAAGAACCATTTTTTAAAAATCGGAGTTCCTCATTTTTCTATAAGTGGATTAAAAAAACTTAATATTTGCTGTAAAATCTTTCTTTTCTTTTAAATAGCGAGGAATATATTAGTTTTAAGTAGGTCAATGTTCTCATTATTTAGATTATTTTTCAAATACATTACTTACACATCAAAGGTGTGACATATGTTGACACTTTAACATAATTTTTCTAGAAAAGTTCTATGCTAAATTAGTTATTAACTATTTAATAGTTTTAATGAAATTTTTTATAACAATATTTATTACAGTGTATTACAAAGTTCTCTCTTAATAATACATATGGGCATATACAGCTAGGGACGGGGGGATATCAATATTTTTTTTATTGTTTTGAATGAAAACTAAGTATTGCTTAAAAGAAATGTGTTAAATTCGGCTTTTTAATCTTTAAGTAATTTACACATATACATATGTATATTTGACATATACATATATTTCTTAAATAATAGTTTTTCCACTTTATCTTTACATAAAGTATATGATAATGTTATGTCAGTATAATAGCGTCCCCACTAATTTCGGCTCTGAGTGCGCCCATGGTAATTCAGATTACATCCCACTAAGAAATGTGTTCTTTATAAAAAAACAAATGATTTTTTAATCTTAAGCCTTTAACCCTTTAAACGCATTACCTATAATGGTTGGTTGGTTGATGTTAAAATTGATATGTTAATATTTTTCAATATATCTATATGTCACAACTATCTACGTATATACAAATTTATATATGTTATATAATAAATCAAATGTGGGGGATAAACGAAATTTTAATGAAAAATATTTTAAATATATGTGTAATAATATATATAGAATTTGAAATAATTAATAAAGTAGAATTTAAAGATATACATATTATTACGCAACTTAATAAGATAAATTATTCTATAATGGTAATTCTACTTATATCCGTTAGATGCTTTTAAGCAAAATAAACTTTCAAGACAAATAAACTTTCAGAGTGGATCTTGATATTTTTGTTGAAATAACCAAACTTGGCATTCGGAACTTTATTTTCTTAATTGCTTATATAGATGGTTAACCGATTAAATACCAGGCAATGATATTTCTAGTTATATCCGTTAAATGGTTTTAAGCAAAATAAATTTTTAAGACACTTGTCAAATGGCCTTTCAGAGTGGATCTTGAAATTTTTGTTAAAATAGCCAAACTTAGCCTTCGGAACTATATTTTCTTAATTGCTTATATAGATGGTTAACCAATTAACAGGCAAGTTCAAATTTGTAATTTTGTGGTGACATTTCTATAGTAAATTTTAAAACAACACAACTTTAAGTAAATAAGAAGAGTTTGATATTTATTTGAAAAAATACTCTCACTTTATCTTTACCTAATGGCTAAAATTTATATTGCATTACTTCATCATTATAGTACTATGGGACCCAACGTGTGGTTAACCACACGCCTTTTTCGCCGAACATATGTTCTAACAAATAAATTAGTTTTCATTTCTATTTATTTTAATTTTTATTTGATTAACAAAGCCTTTTTTTGGACTTTTTTTACGCCTGACAAGGTAAACTCATAGACAGATGAACACTGCTCGAATATTCTACATTATTCAGAAATCAAGCTTAGTAATAAATATAAAAAACTTTGAATTAATTACTTTTATATGCTTTTTTAAAAAAAATATTCAAAACTAGATGGCACTGTGGTCCGAAAGGGGTTAATTAAGTTTATGTTCGGTTATGTATACCGAACTGTGCGTCATAACAAATATTTCTGACAAGTTTCATTCGTTTCATTCAAGTGAAGTATGTATATAGCCTTTGTCAATAACTTAAATTTGACTTTGATATGGAAATACGCAATCGATATCGTTTCATAATTACTTTGCTTTTCTTCATTCCCATTCTGTTCTTTAGTACTAATTAGTGGGTTAAATTTTGTAGATTCTAGAAAGATACATATCGAACTGTCTCAATGTCTCTTGTTATTTGGGCTTCTCAACATATGATCGATGCCCAGTTAGTAAGTTCGTCAATTTTTCTGAACTTCTTAAAACGCCACTATCCCCGTAGAACTAAAACAATTACCGCTGAAATGAGGAGAGTGTAGGACGGACAGACAGATATGTAAAAAGTTAATAAATAATATAATTAAAACACAAGTGCAAGATTCTAAAACATTTTCTGTAGAGCTATAAATTGTTTATAAAATGTGTTTAAATAATGGCTT
The DNA here is from genome assembly GCF_002237135.1 of Teleopsis dalmanni. NCBI lineage: Eukaryota > Metazoa > Arthropoda > Insecta > Diptera > Diopsidae > Teleopsis > Teleopsis dalmanni. The sequence continues at coordinate 69,403,804 of NC_051848.1, read as the reverse complement.
ACTTGAAGTATATAATTTGCTAAAATTATATATAAAGCTATACGAATCCAGAAGTCACAATAAGTTTCATATCAGTTTTAAAAGTTAACAAATAGAAAGCAATTTTAAGTTTTCGTATGATTTGTTCTTATATACTTTATGGTCCTTTGAAACACTTGGTTTTCAGTAATAGATACATTGATAACACGTTCTCTGTAAGAAGGCTCTTCATGCAGTGCTATCTTATAAAAGCTTTCGACGACATGTGAAACCTTGAATTATATACATAAGTATAATCAAATTCCATTCTTACATCTTGAGGTTTTAAATTTCTACTCTATACGGCTACTTTGTTTTAGAAACCGAAAGCAATGTTTAAACATGACGTCTGTAAATTTATAACAGTTTTAATCTCTATATTGTGTTATATCACAGGTGTGAAATGATGTTACCGGATAAGTAGTTTAACTTTTCTCAAACCTACTTGTACTCTAAATACTTGTCTTGATTAGCAAACTTAACTTTTATAATAGTGGTATTCAATCTGTTTTGCAAACTCACTGGAAAGTGTACGAAATGTACAGATTGCAGGAGCTTGCAATCTACACAACAACAAAATGCACGTACAAAGTTCCTTGCAATTGCTTGCAATTTTGCTATTCCTAAAACCATATGCTTGCAAGGAAACAAGAAAGGAATGAAAACAGCTGTTTTGACATCTTTTGCTTCCCATGTAGAGAAGCATATGGCATGCCGCAAAAACAGCTGTCGCATTTTAATATTGCAATTCTGCAACAGAGGTGTTCTGGCACTCTTGTCATTTTAGTATAGCATTCTTGCATTTCATCCATCTTGCAATGACTTTGCAAGACATTGTGAATACCCCCTATTATAAAAGTTTATACTGCTAATTAAGATAAACCCAATGTTCAGATTAAAAATAACTGGGGGAAAAGTTCAACTACTTATAATATAACTAACTAATTATATTATATATTATGCGTACCTCATATTGAAGTTATTATCGCACTTCTCTCCTAGTTAATAATAATACATGTATTTAAATAAAGTCGTAATAACATTTCTAACGAACACCTAATGGGTTCAATTTAATTCTCAAATATCTACAAATGATATAGGGCACGGTATCATTCTTTTTCAGTATTTGTCCGTCTCTATTCTTTTTTGATAGTTTTGTTTTAACCCAAATCTCTAACTAGGGTTTGACTCTTTCAAACCCAGTAGAAACGAATAGACTCTACATAAAGAAGTTTCTGTTAACACGGTCGAATTTACATTGATGGTTTCAAACAAGATGACGGAGTTGACAGTGCCCTATTTTCAAAATCGAATCACTGCAGTGTATTTAAGGTAGAAGTATTGGCAATTCATTAAGCGTAAAAATGGATTTTGAGGGAACAAGATTCCCGAGCCTAATGTCTTCACGGATAGTCAAGCTGCTATCATGATATAATAAGCTTCGATTTTAATAGTTGCAAAATTTGGGGTTTCTTTCATTGAATTGGCTGGAGTTATCAATTCATATGGCTACCTAGATATAGAGTTATCTGAGGTAACTACACAGCAGACGAGCTCACCAAAGCTAGCGTGCTATTCACCGATATAAATTCAGCTGGTATTAACATCCTCTTCACAACGGCTAAGCTGGTTGTTAACCATAAATCCCTGTATGTCTACTTTCATACGCCAGGCAAGGGAGAATAAACAGAGTAAGCATATATTTCAATTTTGGAAATGAATGCTATCTTAATATTCTGCCATAGAGTACGGATGTAATTTAGCAAAATGCGAGCTTTACAAATCTCTTAAATGTTAGCTATGACTAGGTCTATTTCTTGTTTATGATTAATGATTAAATGAAACTACTAATCAAGTCCGTATTCAATTTGAGAACAGTGAACTCCAAGTTTAATACAGTTTGAATTCGAAGGTGGTTCTACCTATTAGGCTGAGTTTTCTTTACAAATTGTGCCAGTTGCATTTTCTAGCGTTACTAATCGGCGATATGTCTAATGAACCCGGCTTGCGCTCGAAGAGACGGATTCTTTCCAACTAGGCGTATGAGATTACAGACCAAATGGGAAAGGCGTATGAGTGTAGAGTGCTAATGAGCCGTTTATAGCAGAGGAGCTTAACTTTACAGTTAAGCTGGTTGTGCCAACACCGAGATACTTTAGCTTGTCCACAAGTTGAATGGGGTATTGTCGAACTCCAACTTGATAAATGCGACATCAATGCTATGGCAATGATCTTATTGGAGTTGAGCTTAATCTTTCATTTGATGTAGTAGTCGAGGAGGATCCTAACCTGCACTTTTATGCCTAACTGTAAAAAATATTGGGAAAGTATATATATTCTTTTTATATTCAACTCTACAAGTAAAATAAAATCAAAAAACTTGGAGACCCAAAAAAAGAAGACACTTATGAGTTTATGAGTGCTAATGTGAAACGAATATATAATAAATAGCAAATAATTTGACATCTCGGTTCTTCATACCGAAAGGTGTAAGGATGTCTTTTGTTTACTGATTAAATCAAGATTTTAGAAGACAATTTTTGGGAAAAAATGAGACAGTCATCAATCGCGAACTAAAAAAAAAATTTTTGACGGGTTCTCGGTGAATAGAGGTTAAGTTCAAGTTTCGATCTTTCCCATGTTGAACCTACTAGCGTAAGAACTTGTAGTTGGTCCATCATTTATCCTCAACTGCGTTGAGGCCATTGCAGCAACAATGGCCTTTGCCTTTGTGGTAATTGTCTTTCCTTACTATAAGCCGGTTTTCTTACTGGTATAGCAGTCACACTTGAAATTGCGTTTCTGCCCCCACCCTCCTGGATTGAATACAACCGTAATCACTTTATTGAGCCTGCTGCTGTCACTGATTTGGGTTAGACCGTTCGAAGTAAGTTTTTCAGCTTCAATCCTCCTGAGTTTCTTTTGAGTTATTCTCTGTAAGCCTAATGTCTGACTTAGTTAAAAGATTTTTAATAAAGTGGTAAATAAGCTAACAGTATTGCTGTTGTGTGTGTTGCGCTGAGTTTTTGCAACATCCTTACAATATATGACAATAATGGAATTAAGTTTTGATAAAAACAAATAAAAAATATGCTAACGTATGTTGAGGCTATAATGATAGACATTCCAATCATAACCTAAGTCTCAAAGCTAACTTAAGCATGAATTAAGTTAGTAAAATTAATGACTTAAGCGGGACTCAAGTCAGTTTTGAGGCTTGTGGCATTGGCCTTACATTTTACTTTAGTGTCAAAGTGGCACTTAAGTGCGCATTGTTAAAGTAATCCGAGCGAATATATATTTTTTTAATTTATTTAATTTAATATATAGAAATAAGTATGTCTTCCATTTTTGGAACACGGGACAAGCTCAAAGCAATACATAACCTTGCAGCACGTATACCTTTTGCCGTGTGAATAGTCTATTAGAAATATTATATTATAATTAAGATTTTTGTTGTGCGCGAACAAAACTTTATAACTTAAACTTTTTTATAATATCATATATAAATTTCCTACAGAATTGCTTAAATCGTGTAATAATGATAATATCTTGTAAGTTTATTAAAAAAACCCAAATATAAAATAAGCATTACACTGTATTTAATCATGACACTGTTGCTTTCTATGTTTTCCACTTACAGTGAAACAAAAAATACTGACACACGAGCTCTCGTCAAATACTTTTTTTGGTGCATAATATATGCAAAAGTTTAGTGTTGGTTTAGTAATGAATATTAGCAATGAAAAACAAAAAGAATTGGGTTTTATAACACATTAATGCAAATATTATTAAAAATTAGAAAAATATAATTATAGCGCTTTGTTACCACCATTCAATATGACCCCATTTGGCGTCATAGTTACTTCTATTTTAATGGGGTGGAAATGAGGTTGGTTTTATATATAAACGCCAAACAAAAGTTTATATTATCTTGGAGAAGTTCCGTTGAGATTGAGCAAATTTTTGGTTTCTTGTAAATGATTGTGAGTATAAAAAGAGTATAAAAAACGCCATAAATATGAAATAAGCAAAATAAGTATAAGTAATAATGGCATTTGTAATATACATATATTTTTGTTTAATTGTAACTTTTTTATTATAGAAGTGATATTGATTTATTTTAAAATTATTTTATTACAATAAAATTATTTGCTTCCATAACAAAAGTGTTTTAAGGCAAAATTTAACTAAACATGAAACTGATGGTGCTTTCGATTGGTAAATCTGAATTTAATCCAGATTTAGTCTCGATCTGTCAATTTTTTTTTGTCCATTCAAACATTAATCTAACATTTGTGTAGTAGTGTTAGTAGATATTCATATTTGTTATAAATACTTATATTAAATCAAATCACACTTTATTTCTCAAATCACATAAAACAGATTTTAATTTTAGAGTAATATAGATTCTCTCGAGAAATAGTTAGAGTGTTAATAATTAATCTCAAGTTTTATACATTTCGCCCGAGATTAACCAATCAAAAATGAGAATTACGCTAGACGTGTATATCGATTGAAAAAATTACTCAGGATTTATCAATCGAAAACAACATAAATAACTTAATCATAGTGTGAACACATATTATTTTAAAATGATAATGAATGAGATTGGGATTATTTCAAGTGCTAATATGAAAGCCTTAAACAAAGAATTTAAAAAAAAGTTCGAAAGCTATCGTTATAAAAACTTAAGTCAAAAATAAATGTATTGATATAATGTGTGGTTAAAATATGGGAATTAAAAATTTTAATACACATAAACAAAATTATTTTTGAACACATTTAAATTAGGAAACTATTACTTTAAATAAGAGAAAAAAATGCACTTTATTCTAAACTATTTTTTTTAATTTTTTTTTTATTATGAGAAATGCCTATTTTATAAAAAAAATAATTGATATAAATTTATTAAGTATGTAATGTAAGTATGTTATGTAAGTATATTAATATATAATTTTTCTTTCAATAATAAATTATATGAATTGTAAAAATATTTTATAAATATATTATTAATTCAATATATCAGAAATATTTGTCTATACATAAAACAAATATTAAAACAATAGTAAAGAGATGTCAACAGTAGCTAAAATATTTTGGTAGCTTGGGTAGCTTTGGGTGGCAACACTCATCAAATATTTCATTAATATTAAATACTTTGTTTTAATGCGTAAAAATTGCGCATACATGCTAAATTTTCGTATACAAATTGCTTTCATATATTATTGGATATATTAAAAATTTGTTTTAACCAAAAATCGAAAATATATATAATGAATATGTGAATTTTATAAAACCAGACACATATAATGAATGAAAGTTTTTTTTTGCTAACTGAATTTAGCGTATATTTTTGAAATTCGTTTGAAATAGACAAGTTTATGGTTTTGGCTTAATAGCTTTGTGAGCTATTAACTAATTAAGCGGCTTTAAGATTTTGTCGTTTCCATTGAAATCAGTTACTTATTATATAGGAAAACGCTTTTATGTGTCAGAAAGTTCTTTGTAAGTTTTAAGAACAATTTCACTCAATCATTATCACACAAAAGAGTTATACATATATTTGATATATCAAGTCATTTCCATATATATAATTTATAAATCTATTACTTATTCAATTAATAAACATAATGATTTTATTAAATACACACCTTGTCAGTATGTTCTTTTACAGCTCAGCTGTTGTTTCTTTACATATTACATATACAACATATGACAAATATTTCAAATTTTTGTTATTTTCCTTGTGGGAAATTCATTTTTAACGGTTGCATTCGACATTTTGATCTAATTTTTCTTACTTTATTTTTAAGTAAGTTAAAGAGCACAGAACCTCTTCGTATGGTTAATGAAGCATGATAAGGCGATGCTACATATATTAAGACTAAGTATGTGTGCCACCAAATAGCACCGTGTATATTCGAGTATGCATACCAAATTCGGTCTGCAGACATGTATGTGTTAAAATTTAAGCTTTTCAATTATTTGTTAAGTCTGTATACATGCCTAATTGTGTATGAGAATTTTAGTAGACGTCGGAGGAGCGAAAATCGCGGTCACTATTAATTAGTGACAAAAAAAATGATTGAAAAAAAGTGCTAGACATTTATTTTCTTTAAAAGAAGCAAATTTGAAAAGTAGTGCTACAAGCAATTGTTAAAGAAGTTTATATATATAAATATTATTTTATATATATATTATTTTATGCTAAAAACGATTTTTAAAGAAGTTTAAATATTTACAAAATTATTTTATAAATAAAAATATTAAAGACATAATTTTAAAGAACTAAATTAAAAAGAATTTTAATTTTAAGAACTAAACTAAGAATTTATGTTTAATTCTAAGATATATGAATTATTTATATAATAAAATAAATAGTTTGCATTTACTACAATTTCGTTATCTGTACTGGTAAAACTACGTTATATTATTTTTATGGTATACCAAATGAATGAATTAAAATTGATAAATTAATAAAACTAAATTTAAATTTAAATATTAATTATTTATTTTTATACAAAATGTAATTTGCTTTCATTATGCTATTTTTGCTATTTGTCAAAACATAACACTTGACAGATTGCAGCACTGACTATGAAGTGATTTGTATTGACTCGCGATCGCATCTGGTCTAGACACCCCTGGTCTATATTATACTTTAGTAAGTTATACTTACTAAGTAAGCAGTGGAAACATACTATTATAAATGATTACATCTAATGTTAATAATATATTTTGTACAAAGTAGTAATTAAGTTGGTGTTTTTGTACGCACTCGATTGCAAGAGAATATGTCTTATGTCATTCTTGAAATAAATTTAATATTCCTATATAAAATGTCCCCAACTGATAAAAAATATAAAAATAAAAATATTTTAACGTTCTGGCAGCACTATTTTGACATTTTTCATATGTTAATTTGACATACTACACACCATTTTAGTTCTTTTCTCTCTTTTAGACACAAACGTCTTATTGCTATCTCAGTTTAGGCAATAGTGCTAAGTGGTGTGGATATTATTGGCTTGTATATTTGTTTTTAGGAGAAGAAAAGAGGTTCAAAACAGTAATATTTCTTTTTGTTTTTTAGTCTGTTTGAAAGTCGCAAAATTGTGGGATGTGTGTGGTCGGTCGCACCTTTTCCAAATTGACAAGAAGTGCATATGTTAAAATCCACTAAAGTAAATTTATTCTTAAAAAAATTTTATATTACTGTTTTATTCAATAGTGTAGTAATAGGAAAAGTGTTAAATTTTTAAATTAATATTCAAAATTTGTTAGCAGCATCAAAAATAAGTGCTCGGATGTGTACGTAGTAATAAAAATTCAAGCTGCGAGCGTGAGTGAATGAGAATTGAGTTTGCGAAAAGAATAATCATAAAATCAAATTAAAGAATTGTTGAAAAAAAATCATAAATATTGTTGGAGAATATATTAAAAAAATTCTGCTAAAGCATTTTATCTTGCAAATATAAACAAAGTATAATATTATTTACAAAACGGGCAAGCAAGTGTCTTATTCTTACGGAAGAAATTATTGAGAATATGAATGCCAATTACACCATTCAACATTGTTGCAAAGAGCCTAAACAAAATTCAACAACAAATACGAAAAAAATAATCAAAAATACAAAGAAAATATTGTAAAATATTTAGATTTAAAATAATCCTACGTGAATAAAATATATTTATGAAAAAAATGTTGCTTTATTTTAAATTGAAATTTAACTAAAATAATATCTAATATTTATTAGTTATTTTTTATTTTATAATATAATAATTTTATAATATTATATTTTATAATAAAAAATTTAAATGTTTCAAACTTTTTAAAATTTTATAATAAAAATAAAATTGGAGTTAATGTTTGTTGTTAAATTGGTTTTAATTTTTTGTTTTTGCTTTATTGTGTTCACTAGCATTCTTAATTCTGCGCTACGATATCCTTTTCCTTGCTCTTCAATATTTTTCCCTCTTCAATATTGCGTTTCCACCCAACATATTTCTCTTCAGTTCTATCTAATTAGAAAAATTGAATAAAATAATGGTAAAATTAATTACTACTCTATTTTCGGGTGTTATATGCATATGTATACTAGCGTTTATATATATATTTTAGATGCTAATAAATCAACAAAAATAAAATAAATACTATTATTCCCGAGCATAAAATATCATAAAAGCCTAGTGATTGAGAAAATTTTTTAAAAAGGCCGCATAAATTGTTTAAGTTCCATGTTTGTCACAAGGGTGTAAAAATCAAGAGTAATTCAGAAGAACATAAGCAGCAGGGAGAATCTTTTAACAGTATTTCACAAGGTAAGTTCCATTTAGTTTCGCTAACCATAACAGCACATACCAAATTTTCAATGACAAATCAACAAATGGACAAACCCTCCTCCCATATGACATACATAAGTACATGCAAACAATTTGCTAGCATAACTTGATTTAATATCATTCCTTATTCACCAGTTTTTCCGTGCTATTCAAAACTCAAAAAAATATATACATTTTTGATTTCTTTCTTCTTTATTTATGTGGTAATAAGGTCACAAAACTTAACACCCAGAAGTTCTTTAGTTGAATAATACAGGTTTATCCATTTTGCAGTTCCAAAAGTAATCGTAAATAATGTTTGATTAAGATTTTGATTAAATTTTTATTTCAATATATTAATTCGGCCTTGCTATTATTCTATTGTCCGCCACGGAATATCTTACGGTAGTGCATTCATTTTTGATCACTTGCCAAAATATGGCTGGCAATAGGTCAGTCAAAATTTAAAGATTTGCCACATAAATACGATTCTTTGCGTAACCACATAAAAGGAAGTCCACTGGTTACAAATTGAATGATTTTGGCGCCCCAATTCACGTCGCCAAAATTCAAAATTAAAAGTCCGTTAAGTTTATCCTGCTATAAAGCCAGTGCTACAGGATGTGTTGTGTAGTTTGTTTAAAAGACTTTATAAAATCACATATTTTCAACACATATATCCATTATATATTCACATTAAAAAAAAATTGGTGACAAAATTGGAGAATTCTCGCGGAAAAACGGTTAGAATATTCTCAAGGTAAGGTATGCCTGTTATAAAAGATGACTAAGATAGCGTAGGCATATCATCCGATACTTTTTGGAGTATAAATGGTGGTGAATGAGTATCACCCGAGTGAAAGTGTAAATCTGGTACCACAGGTGTCAGGGGTCACAGTTTAGGCTGAACTAACCATTAAGGTTGACTCCTAAAATGGAATAATCGTGGTTAAAATCCAAAGTTATGCAGGTTGATTGATTCTTTACTTTCATTCGATGTGTAGTAGCTTTTTCCTGCCAGGTGCTGTGACCTAAAGAATAACAAAGGTGCTAGATAGACCATACTCCCTTCTGACGAGATAACTATATCAATATGTATAGCTTTAATTGGCATCGGCAGAATTCCATGAAATTCCATTAGTGGCGGCAGGTAATCTCATTAAAAAACGATGGACTTTATAGCAATTAGAATTAACAATTTTTTACACCGCTTCATCATTTTGAAAATTGTGCTGGCTTATAACATCTCCAATGAACTTGCCGTTGTTACTTGTAGAATTCGATTTTCCAGATATGAAAATTTTGGTCCTTGACATATTAACTATGCAAAAAATTAGGTGCATTACTAAAGAAAATATGTTGCAAATATTGTAATACGTTTTCCCAAATTACGAATGAACACATGATGCTACAAATGTTAGTTTTGTAATAGGATAGTTTTTGAAACATTACAGTCAAATCAAATCCACAGAATGGGTTATCCTTAATTACTTACAAGCTATAAAAAAAAATTATCTTTAAAGAAACTTTGGCGGCACTGTAGCATTCCATTTTTATCAATGGAATGCTAGAATGTTTATTTAACATTCTATTTCCAATTATGTGCGTTTTTATATACTCAATCTATTTATCTTTCACTTGGTCCTCTTCGCTCTTCGTAACCTATTTAGTTACTAGTATAAATATCATTTTGTAATTTAGTTTTCCGATTTCTTCTTATAATAAATTGCGGATCTTGCGTTATCACACTTTAGGCAATTAAATCTGATTATTTAGGTCTAAAGTCTTAAAAATCCATCATCAGAGTTAAAGTGGTATTCGGTTTGCATGAACCTGACTTCTTCGTGTTCAAGGGTCTTCGGTTTTATATTAACAAATTAAAAAATTAATTCAGTTTCATAATTGATCTATTTTGAATCTTCTGCCAAAAAAATACAATTTCGCAACTATATTTTGTTAGGTTATTTACTTTGAGTATTAGATTTGTTTTATACCTAATGTAATATAAACGTTGATAAATAAAATTATAAACAAATATATTTCCGATTTGATACGCATCAATTGGTTTGCTGTGTCTGAAGTAAGAGTGTAATTACAATTTCACATTTAACAATCTCAAAAAATAAAAAAAAAATAAAAGTTTTGCGTGTCTATTATTTAATAATAAACGAGTTTATATAGTAAATAGTCTACTATAGACAAACTATAAAAACTTAATTAAAAGAGTTGCATAACGATTGGTAAAAAAAAAAATAAATTAATTAATTTAATATGGAAGGTGTATGTTAGTAGTCCTTCCATTTTTTAAGTTAATTTAAAACAAAATAATATGATATTTTGATGAAATAATGGTTATCTCTTATTTTTTTAACGAACTGTACTTTAGTTGTTCTGTCGTTTCTTTTTCAAAGTATTTTTAAATGTTCATTACTTTGTGCATCACCTGCATTCTTCGTTTGCACTATTTTTAGCAAATTTGAAATGTTCATTACCTTGTTCATCACTTGCAATCTTCGTATGCACTTCTAATTAATTAAGCAATATTCATTGTCATTTTTAATAGCAGTTAAAAATCAATTATGAATACTTTTTAAAATAATAAAATATATAAATTTCAATTAATTTAGTTTTTATTTCTTCAATTAATATTAATTTGTTTTTCAAAAAAAAAACATATAAAAAATCATATATTCATTTTAATTGCCATAGAATCGCCACCTATCGGTGTCAAATATAGCCTATGACTATTCTTATTTATTCAATTTTATACTATACAAATTAAAGAACAGTCTATTCGCTTAAAATCTTAAATCAAAAACATTTTAAAAATGGATTACCCTTCACACATATTGTTTCGTATGTTGATTTTGAAAATTAATACAGATGCTTTTTACAACTCCCTTTTAAAGTTAATTTCAGATTATTAAGAGAATGTTATAGGTATCGGAACAAATCATAATCTGATGGTGCAATGTCAGGGTTATATAGTGGTTAAATTAAAAGTTTGCACTTAAAGTTCCTATATAGGTACTAACCTGAGAAATGAGAAACCGTTTTGCCACCTCATTTTATTTGAGAATGTATGCTATATACGACTTACGATGTTATATTCATTATGTTATGGTCAATCACTTTGGCGAGCCTAAGATATTCTTTATTCAATGAGAGTTTATAAAAAAAATTTAATACACGTTTCCGAGTTTAGAACCCTATGTTATATTACAGATTCATTAACAATAGCACTAATAAAATTTCTATTAGTAATGTTAATCAAATGTTTTAAAAATGAAAAACTTTAAAAAAAAACTACTTTTATCTTGAGCATCAAGCTAATGTGACCAAAATATACAAGTTAAAACACAGCTGTTCTTTTTTTATTCATCTATTTACTCTTCTTTTAATCTATTTATCTATTGGTTAATGAAACTCTAGTTAGTGTCTAAAACACGTTTACTCAATAGTGTCTGTGACCACTTGGGTGATCCACTATAACAAGAGCTCCGTTGAATTCTGATAATAAGTTATTTAGATGAATTTAGAGAAGTATAGTTTAAAGTCCATCATATCTCTCTGACAGAATACACAGAGGGATTTCGTTTTAGAAAGTACAATTCTGAATTAGTGTGAGCATTTGTACACTCTTAACTCTGAAGTCTTTGTATAAATCACTTTTACTGACATACTATGGACCTTTTAGTATAGGTACGTTTTATATTTTGATAAGTTTGAAGTTATATAGTCCGATTGGGTTACGCTAAATGGTGTTAGAAAGATGAGATTTTGTATTAAAATAAGTTTGTTTTTGAGTTTAGTAATTGGTTGACTGTTTTGTTTGAGCGCGCATCAAAATTAAACATTAAAAAAGAGAGAATACGCCATATATTACAGTCTTTTTTCGATAAAGGCGAGAACGTTAGCCTGGGAATGTGTTTATAGTTCTGATACTATAACCGTCAATCATGCACAATTTTGGTTTCGTCGATTCTGTTCCGGTAATTTCAATGTCAAAGATGTACCGGAAGACGTACTGGAAAGCTAACTGTCGAAAATGTCTATATAATCATGAAAATTGTCGAGTCCAACTGTTAAGAAAGTTAACGTCACTGTCTCAATTGCCTAAGAGTTAAAAATTGCACAAAAAGCAATTGAAGCCATTTGAATAATATTGGATACAAAAAGCAGCTAATTGTATGGGTGCCACACGAGTTAACGCAAATAAACCCCATGGACCAAATTTCCATCTGTGAATTGCTGCTGAATCGCAACAAAATCGATTGTTGCCTCTGTGATGAAAAGTGGATCAGGATCACTTACGACAACGTTAAGCGAAAACGGTCGAATCGTGATGAGCTGCCTAAAATGGTGTCCAAGTCAGGAAGGCTTATCTGTGTGTTGGTAAGATTGGTATGAAATCATATACTATAAACTGTTCCACTAAGACAAAACTCGGAACTGTACTGTTCGTTTAAACAATTAGATCATCTGAAGTAAATAATCGTCTACAAACGGCCAGCTTTGGGCAATAGGAAAGAAATTGTGTTCCATCACGACGACGCCAGGTTACACACATCGATAATGACTTGATAATCGATAATGATTGGATGGGAAGTTCTTATGCATTCACCTTATAATCCAGAGCTGGCTCCAAGTATGAACAGATTAGCATCTGTTACTGTCCATGACAAATGATAAACGATTTTTCTGGTGAAAAATTCACTTCAAGGGAGGCTTGTGAAAATCGACTGTCACAATTTTTTGTTAATAGATAGGAGGACTTCTATGATAGAGGCATAATAATATTATCAAAATAGTAATAAGTTATCGAACGGCGCTTACTATTTGACATGAATGGGATCATTGTAAGTATCTATGGTAAATAAGTCTTCAATTTCATGCAAAAATAGTAGATATATTTTTACCACACTTATTATTACAAACAATATATTTGTAATGTGTGATATGTTTATATATTGCATATATGGTATATAAATAAATAAAGTATATAATACATTACAATATATTATATTTTTATTTATAATATTTTATATGTAATATATTTATAATAAATAAAATTGATGATTCAATTTTTTTATAAGTATGATATAATAATATTTAGTTATTTACTGGTAAATTTATAAATATGTAATTTGAATTATGAACTCAAATTTTGAACGATTTTCACTCCTAATTTGACGAAAATTGAACATAAATTTTGAAAATGTACAATTCAATTTGTTCGTGCGCACTCGTTACCCTTGCCATTTACGTACTTACGTACTGGCTGTCATCAAAAATGTGGGGCTGTGATTTAATTTTTTGGAAATTTTTCAATTTCAATTTCAATTCAGTCAATATATAACCACATCAGAATGTTTTAAATTGAATATTGCTGTGTTGTACTCGCGGCATAAACAACCACATCATCGGTGTATTGAATGTCACTCGTAGTCGGGGACAATTCTTATATACATATTATCCGTACATTAAGAGTTTCACTAGCGAAGAGTCTTAACAGCTATGGCATGTATGATATGAGAAAAAAAGAAAAAATTATTGAAAATACTTTTAGCAGCATCCGAGGTCTAAAATTGAAAAGCTACATATTAGTAAACGCTAAACTTATGCGGATGCATTCAATTAAATTTATGCTTTTCAAATTGGAATGGTTTTGTTCTCCTTTTTAACACAATTTTTTATATTCAAATTAAGTTGAATTGATCGTTTAGTTGAAAATTGTGGGTGGCATGATGGCAGGGTGTCAAGAGAGTTTTTAGTTAGTTATAATTTATTGCACACCAACAAACGCTCAAAACCTTATTCCTCCACAAGTATTAATAGAAAATTTTTCCATAATATTTTGTTTGCTAGCAATAAAATTATAAAAATTATATTAAAGTTAGGGCAAACCAAATAAGTATCGTAGTGCGATTCATTTTAATAAACTTCACATAAATAGTTCAGTGAAGTTTATCAAACACGAGTACAATACACGTTTACTAAACGAATCTATTATTCGCGTAGTTTAAAATTATGCAATTAAATATTAATAATATTTAATCATCACTTTCATAATTAATTCAACCTCATTAGTAAAAACAACGTGTACCACGTGAAGGTTGAGAATGACATTTAGGCCGCAGAGGCTATGTATATCACGTTTCGACATTTACACCTCTAGATATTATATACATACATAAGTATTACTATGTTTTTGAAGACATTCTACTTAATATTGAAACGCAGTTCATAGAAAAACCTGTAAAATATATACCAAAAAGATTTAATATATTAACTCTTCACTATTTATGCAATGTGTATTTATGTAATGAATTCAACTGATGACAGAGGGAGGGAACATGAGAGACTGAAGCCTACGCGAAATGAATTGAAGTTTATATATAAATATATATATTCAATATTAATAAGTATATTAATATGTACATTAATACATATATAATATATGCATATTCTATCTATTCATTATTAATGCATCATGATATAACAGAATGGTAAACAATAGTAGAGTCAGTATAACATTTTATCTGAAAGCAACCATCATTAAGTCAATTTCTGGTTATGCGATTATATCTAACAATATACATAGTGAACCTACTAAAGTGAGGGATTAGCCGAAGTAGACCATGAAAAGTTGTAAGGGCTCCATTAACAGACTTCTTTTCCTCGGGAATAGAATAGTATAGAATAGTATATCAGGCCTTGTTTTCTACACTATTGTTCGACGTGTTTGAGAGCACTTCTCATTACGTTTCTAACGTTGTTTGGGAATTTGTCGTTCATCATCAGTACTACATCTGCAGCATACCCTATTCTGTGTATGTCTTTGATGTCAAGCTGTTGAAGTAGAGAGTTTATGATTACGTTCCACAGGAATAGTGAGAGCCCACCTTCCTGTGGGAAGACTTTGACTGGTCTGCGCCTCAGTCTCTCAACTTATATCTAATGAAGATTAGAGTTAATATATATCGTATACGTGTCGTGAATGCCATTATACTTTCAAATAATGAACTTTTTGAAAAAATCAGCAAATCATGAATAATTTTATGTTGTACAGTACAAAAATTATGTAAAATAGACTAGTTATTATTTTTATTTTTTCGCAAAAAAAAAATGTGAAAAACGAAGTAAGTTACAACACTTACTATGCATTACTTGCTTCAATTGCTATGAATTTCTCTACGGTGGTTTCCAACTTTTTTTGACCAAGGACCACTATGATATTTTTGTTTTTAGTACGAACCACAAAATAAACTGTTTTTATTTTAATATGCTATTATTTTAATATGCTTTATGCATCTCTGGTATAATGTATAATGAATTGTATAGGTACATCATAAGGGCTATAAAATAGGTACATTATAACTTGGAAATTTTTCGTACTTATTTTCTAATAAGTGAGGTCTCAGTGAACAAATTACAAGCTATATATCTATACCTGTTAAATTTAATTCACGGATCCTTTATAACCATCTCGCGGACCTGTGGTTAGGAACCACTGGTTTAGAGTGATGACTTGTATATCTTAGGATTTAACTCCCGAAGTTAGATTATGAACGATTTTTTCATGAGGTTTATTTTGTTTTCTTAACGACACATTCGTAGCTTTAAGGCTAAATTTAAAAGCTTTCTTACTATAACTAGTTCTAGTTGTGTTTAATTTTTACGTTATACATAGGAGCAACAGTAACATAATTAAGCTATATTGTGCTATTGATTGCTAGAACTTTAATACCGAAACCTAATCGATTAATACACTAGTCAGGCATTTTTCTGTTTCAAAAATAGCGACATAGATGTACCATACTGCAACAACATAAAGCTATGCATTTATGATCGTCATCAATTAATAATCTAGTGCTGACAGTTATCACTAACCAGCGTTAAAGCTAAGGCTTCTCACCGGTTTATCATGATTAACAAGCGCTTATTATCTATATTTGCTATTACTAAGTAATAATAATAATAGTTTCAAAAGTAACTTACCTCGTGACAATGCACGACACTAATATGTTCGAGCTGCCCCAGACCTAATGATGAGATTTTGCATTGCTATGTATGACGTCATTGGATTGCAAAGGGTGTTCGTTGTAGCTCGAATAGCTTAACACAGTTCAGGTAGATTTGGATGTGTGTTTACTTATATGATTAGACTTTGTGACTGTAAACAGATTTTCAGAATATTAGTTGTATTTTAAAATTAAATATAGGTTCTGTTTTTACCTGAATGTTCATGTAACCTTATAAATTTAATGGGCATACTTCATTATTGGGTTGGGATAGACGAAGGATTAGTGCAGTTTATAATGAAGACTAATCTAAATTAGCTTCACCATATAGATGTTTATTAATTATATTCAATTTAGGTCCTACTGGTCTGATAGAAAATCACCTTCCAAATCACCTTTAGTGAGGATTAAACTATTCCGACTCTCATCCGCTGCCTTTGTGCTTAAGGTAGTGCTTTGAGTGTTATCATTAACGTCATAATCGGGTACTGCACTTTGTGGAACCTAAATCATCGGACGCTTAACGTTCATAGTGCCTGGCTGTTGTTTGCATTAAGAAGGATAACAACTTGTCGTAGGTGATTGTTGACTTCACTGACCTCAAACACTTGCTAATCTTTTGTGGGAACGTTTGGGTTGCAACTTTAGCCAATTTATAAAGGTCAGTTGGACGTTGATCAGAGCAAGTTATTAATTTAATTTGGTTTTGATACCAACCAGCATCTCTACATTAAGGTGAAGGATCAGGATTTTCCTCTAACACTTATTTAAATTATTTCATTAAAGCTATTTCTACATTGCTCCAGTTATAAGGAGATTTAGCACCATTGGGTTTACTAAAGTCTACGATCGTCCAAATCAAAAAATGGATGCTTTGTCTGCTTGAAGATCGTCATTGATTAAAGACTCTTCTGATGGTTGACGCCTTTTGTTGGGGTCATATAAAGATGAATTCGGAAAGCGGAAATCAGTATTTTGCTCAGCCCATTTGATAGAGGCCTTGTCTTTTTCGGTAAGTAAGTCTGTAGGAATGTCTTCATACTTAGTACGAATTCTGAAAGCAGATTTTCGTATTTTGTACGC
Source organism: Teleopsis dalmanni (assembly GCF_002237135.1). NCBI lineage: Eukaryota > Metazoa > Arthropoda > Insecta > Diptera > Diopsidae > Teleopsis > Teleopsis dalmanni. Next base: position 69,386,354 of record NC_051848.1, on the reverse strand, counting down.
CCTTTTCGATTTCTTTACATTATATCGGACATCTAAAAAGGATGAGATATCATAAGGTGTCCAGTATATCAAACCAACCGTTGGTACTATACTAGTTTTATCGGGCAGTCTGTCAAATTTGGACGTACTGTGTGTGAAGTTAGTGCTCGGCTTGTTTACCTTAGTACGAACTCTCCTTGACGCAGGAAGGGTGTAGATTGAAGCTGTTCGTTTGTTTGAGGATGAAGAGCAGCGAAAAGATTTATGATATGGCATTTTTAAAACTTTTATTATTCATTTTAGTACAAAGTTTCCACTTAATGCAGCTATCTGAAATTAATTTCAAAATTGCAAAAATTTCAACACTGTTGCGCGATGTAAACAAAATAACAACTTTTACAAATTAAAATAAAATTTACTAACGACTGTTCATATGGTTTTTATTAGTTTGTAGTTTAATTATTAATTTTAATTACCGAAAACTTATTTTTATTCTGCTTCTTTATGAGAAAATTATAAGAAACTTCCACTTAACAAAAAGACGAAATGCTTCGCCCGACGCTTACAATGTTTGCAAAAGTTTGGTTCTAAAGTCAAATATGACAGCCGGGTAAGAGTGTTGCCATACAGTCGTACTTCTGAAAAAAATTTATATTAATTTATATTTGAACTGAAAATATATACATAAAGTACATGTTATGTTAAATATATTAGGTCTGTTCCACGAGCTACTCGTAGTAAAACACAAGTAAGGTACAAACTAAGAGTGCAGCACAAATAAAGTGCCAAATTACGCTCTTTACACAGATTTTCATGGAACAGCTTTGTGTAGTCTGGTAGGAAAACCAGTTCCAGTGAAAAAATTTTAAATTTAAACCGAAACAGCTGATTGACACATTACACAAATTTTACTTGAAATAAAATGTACGAGTAAAGTTTGTGTAATATTTTAAAGTTTCGACAGGGATGTTACGCGCTCTCAGATGCTCTAATTTACTCAAAAATTTGCTGGTGGAACGCACTTGTGTATACACAGTGCTACTCAAAAGTTACTACGAGTAGGTCGTGATACAGACCTATTATTTGATTAAATATTTAAATTCTATATTTGTATATATACTACATTAATATAATGTCGGTTTAAAATATTTTAAAATGGCATCGCAAAATTTAAATTAGCTATTTATTAAGCGTTTTTCGGTGGCTAAAGAAAAAAGTATTACCATCGCAATAAGCGATCTATTGTGAACCTTTATTGAAAATTTTTAACGAATATTCCAATCATATTTCAAAAGTTTGTAAACAAAAATGCAAACAAAATTGTGCTCTCATGGAATTCATGTTAAAGTTTTTACGTACTAGTTCAATTGTTAAAACTTTTACAAGAAAAAAATATATTTAATTCCATGTTCAGACTTTATATTATTTTCCGCGAGTCAAGTTTTGCATAAAAAAACGTCAACTTTAAGTATTTAGCGAACAGTGTAAATAAATATACCTGAAAAATAAATACGCCCTTATCTCCCGCATCATGGGCTATGCTAAGTGCCACGAATTTAAAATTTCCGAGCTCAAAGCGGAAATAAATTATATGTGAAATTGTCGCCTTCAAAAATGTTGTCAATAAGAAAACTGTCTTTAACACTATGTATCGTCTTCCAAACAGAATCCGTAATCCGTATAGAGTGAATGATGAGAGCACAAGACTAAGTAGCTAACCAATACTCTAGCACTACAATCGTTATAGTTCTAAATGTAGATAATAACAAAAATACTGCTGGTTATTAGATCAACAATTCTGACTATCATCAGGAAATCCACAAATAATTAACGTATTAAATTCTAATCTAAGATTGCTTACAAAAACCAATTCGAATGAATTTTACTAAAAGCGACTGTTTAATATGTTATATGTCAGACTGTCACAAAATTGAAAAAAACTCTACTTAAACTAGTAAACTAGTAAGCAATTTGATATTTTAAAGAAGTGAACTATGATCCTCAGTTCATCTAATAGATTCAATGAAAACACCGACACCTTTTTTGGACAGTTCAATACAATACAACCAATATGGCAATTAATGTCTATGTGACTGTCGCTAATAATGTAAATATATTCGCCAAAATGAAATTGTAATAAAACTATTTAATGCAGAGTATTTTCGTTTGTTTTAGGGACCACCGGTTGGGAATCACTGGTCTAGTGTATATTGTATACTGCTTTTGGTGAAGAAATTCCTTTTGGGTGAAGAAATTTAGATAAAAAAGTACTAAAATGTATTAAAATTTATTTGTTTGTTTTATTTATAATAAATAAAACTGATGTGTTTTGTTCGTAATATAAATAAGTCGATGCAATAATTCATAAAAATATATTTATTTTAATTGATAATTACAATATATTTAATTCGATTTTTGGCAAAAAAAAACTTAGCGTCCATTGTCATTATCATCTATTATTCTATTATCATCTAATATCTACTATTCTTTACTCTCAACATAGCATAGAGTCTTTTCCATCCTCTTAATCGAACGTAGTTTTGTGTTTCACCTGAGTGAATTCTATTATAGAATCTGTCTGTTTCTTAAAATGTAAATTAGTTTCTCAGTTTTTAATTAAAAATTTAATTTAACCCTACATTCAGTTTATAACGTAAAAGACGCAACAGATTTCAAAATTAAAGTCAGTAATTCATATATATTCGATGATGAAAAGTGGAGTGTGGTTAAAACATTCACGAAGATTACCAAATCACTTTTTTTCAAAACTTTAAACGTTTGCCTTATAGAAAATAACTACTTTATGATAGACAACAAAATTTATAAACAACGTAAAGGCACGCCAATGGACTCGCAATTGTCATCCATTATTGCTAATATCATGATAGAAGAGTTCCTGGATAAATGTATGGACGACATGGACTGCAAACCAAGATTATTGACGAAGTACATAGATGATATCTTCGCGATAATACGTAGAAATAAAATAGATCAAACGCTTTAAATTTTGAATTCGTTTCATAAAAATTAAAAAAATTTTACCATAGAAGAAGAAAAGAACGATATGCTTCCTTATTTAGACGTAGAATTGATTAGGCATGAAAACCAGATTTATTTCCAATGGTACAAATAGTCTTCAGCTTCAGAAAGACTAATTAATTACAATTCCAATCATCCAAATCATGTTATTTTAAACGCGGCATCCAATTTTATTAGAAGAGTACTGGTACTTAGTGATAATATTTTTCAAAGCAAACAGAAAAATACAGTATGTGATATTTTAAAAAATAATGACTTTCCAGATAAAATTATAAACATAATCCTTAAGGAGACTTCAAAAGATTTCCACTTAACTAAGAATAATGCCCAAGTAATATACAAATCTATGTATTTTGTTTCGAAATTATTAAACCAAATAATAAACTCTACGTATGTATTAAAATATATATAGGTACGACCAAGAACAAGCAAGTCAAGAATGGCTGGACATAAACATAGTATGAATAATAATAGTGGTACTGAAGCCGGTACAGAATTGATTGTACATTAACATATATTGACTGCAAACATCAGCTTGATCTTGACAATGTGAAGATCTTACATGAAGAAAGAAACCGGAATAAAAGGTACTTTCTGGAAATGCTTTCAATTCTTGAAATTCCGTATAGTAAGAAACTAAATTATTAAACGGATACGGACAACTGTGCTCAGGCTTATAGGAATATTATAAACAAATGATATAGGATATTGTTTATATATTTTATAAATTGTATTCTCTTTTTGTTTTGTTTTTGTTGTTGTTATTGTATTTATTATTTTTCCCACTATAACTTTTACATTGTATATTTTGTTAGTTTCCTTGAAGAAGATTATCAAAGATAGTCGAAATATCGGAAAAATATTTTAATAAAATAATTTGTTTTAAATATAAATAATAAATCATAGTTTTTTTATTTTTATTTAAATGATCAATTAGCTCGCTCATAAATTATTATATAATATTTTTGGTCACAAAAAAAATCCAGAAAGATAATGTCGCCAAAATAAATTATATCGAAAATATTATTTTTTTTATTGTTGTTTTTTTATTGTTTTCTTCTTCACTTTATAGATTTAGCGATATTAATAGAACTTATATATCATATAGCTTCAAAATTTGTTGAGAAAAAAATTATTAAAAACTTTTCATTGTTTCAATTTAATTAACAATAATTTTAAAATTAATACATTTGAAATTAAAATTCTTTTTACGCTAGCATGTAATTTATTCCCTTAATATGCATAATTAATTATATATTTTATAGTGTATCTTCAAACAAAATTCGAATCATACAAAAAGTAAAAATTAGATTTGAAAAGTAATTAAAATAATTGTAAGTATATTTGTTTTTGCATAGTTTGTTTATGCATTTATTTTAAGAATTATAAAGCTATAGCATTTTTAAATAAACAACAACAATTTTCACAAAACATTAAATTTAAACAATATCATATTTGTCTCTTTAAAAGTGGTCCTTTAATTTTAGAAGCACTTCTTAAATACGCTTTCCGGTATCTGTTGTAATCTTATTTCAGCTTTGGAAATAGAACAAAGTCAGAGGTACCAATTCTCACATTAGCTGGGGAGCAATAATGGGTTGCCAAAATAACTATCTGTGAAATTGAGGTAGGTGCATTATCATCAACTATTTTCAGAAGTAATTTCGCTACACACTAATAACAGACAACTTCTATTTAATATTTCTTATTGATTGTATGTCTACGAATCGATAGCTACAAATGTACGAAAACACAAGAGATTTACTTTAAAAAAAATGGATTCGAAAAATATTTATTTATTTATCAATATCTGTTTTGTTTCCTTTAAAGTAATCCCTTTCAGCCTGTATTAGCAAAAACATAGCTCGAAACATGGTAGTTAGAAGTTACTTACACTGGACATTTGTCATAAGTTGTTAAGTTATAAAATCAACAGTTTAATGTGAAGATAATAACCACTAGTTTTTGTAGTTCAGAGATGAAATCTCTAATGATGTACAGTGGTGAATTTTAGGTCCAAGAAATAGAAGAACTTCTGTCGAAGAAAGGAAGAGAGACCTGAGAAAAAATATTGTCACATTTTCATTAAAAAAGAATGTCAAATGCAATGCAAATATGCAAAATATTGCTTTTAACTGCTTTAAATTAAGAGTGTAGATAAAGAATAAGAGCGAAATCTAATTAAATCCAGCATCACACGCAGAAGCTAAATAGTTATCTATAAGCTTAAGCAGTTTAGTGCGTTTTTGTCAAAAAAAGAGTAGGTAGGGATTTCATTTTAAAGATCGAGCTAAAGCATATGAGTAATAATAAAAAAATGTGTACATTTTTGTCGAAAAAAACAGTAGGTAGTTCACTTCAGCTATCTATTGCAGAAATATATGTGTGATAGAAAGAAAAATCTTTCGCATATAAAAAAGTCACATAATAATTATTTTAATATTCCCTTCCTTCCTTTCTTCATAGAATTTTTTTCTATATTTATGCCCATAAGTTAGAATCATTATATATGGTATATATAAGCTGTAATTTTCTGAAGCAGATCACACTTATCTGAAACCACAACACTAAACTCTAGTTTTAAATGATTAGAAATGTTTCCATGTGTTCAGTATTCATATTAATATCGAACAGAAAAAAAAAATGAAATAAAATTTGTAATATTAAACTTGTACGATTAAATAATAAAAAATAATTACGAAATATTTTTTAATGAATATACTTCTTTACTCCGAACGCTTCAGCTCGCATTTAAGAGTAAATTTTTTTGTTTAAGAATATGTAATTTCTAAGCTTAGCAAAAATTGGATAAATACAAATTCAACTGTAATCTGTGAATAATACTAAACACATGCATAATAATTTTTAAATCTATCTATGGAAAATAATTTCCGCTTCAGGTATCTAGACAAACAAGTATGAGTTGTTATACAGTAAGAGTGCTTGTACTCGTACTTTTAGCTAAAACAGTTGCTTCCATAAAGTTTTCACCAATGTAGCAAGCAAAGCGACTAAATTTAATAGTTCTTTGCTCATACAAAACTACATATGTATGTAGGTTTTTATCTGTATTGCGTTACCAGTTGATATAACATAAGTACATACAACTACAAGTGAAATAGCCGCTAACTACAATTGCTATAACATGTGATACAGTTTTCATAATAAATAAATTTATTTTTTCATATGTACGCCCATAACCAGTGCGAGTACCATAAACACTTGCGACCCCTAACATAGCAGTTATCATTAACGCCGCTTCATTAACATTCAGACTCGCAGCTCCAATACGTAAAAATAGCAGACAGCCGAGTATGAACAGATGATTTTGTAACACGGTGTGAATCTGCATGACCTCAGATTGTCTACTTCATGTGTATTATTTGTATATTTCAAGTAAATATACTATACACCCAGCGAAAAAGTCCGCAAACGTTACTACTTTCTTACTTGTAAGCTTGTTTACACTGATTTCAATGATACAATGGATTGTGACGAACTCTACATTCTAATTGTATCACTCACTTTATAGGCTACAGAAACAAGTTTTGACCTAGAATTTTTGTGAAATATTTTACTTATATATTAAAAATATATATACATATACGTATATATATATACTATATATATATTTATATTTAGACTTAAATGAGTTCGTTTTATTTTCTTAATAAACACATTTAGTACAGATTACTGTATTATTTGGACAGCAATTTGTGTAAGAATGAATATATCCATTTAAAAATATGAATTAAGCAAATATATAAACTTTTTATTAATTAATATTTTTTAATAAAGTAAAATGTTGATTTCAAGACTTTGGAAAGCTAAAGCCGCCTTTTTAACTAAGTAGTACCGTACTTAAAGTTCGTGCTATATTCTATAAATATGTGTACGTGTTTTAATTTTATATTTTTAAATCAGAATTATCTTTGGTTCTGAATTAAAAATATAAAATCATAAAAAATAAAAATACATATAGTATTACTTTTTCCAATAATATTATATATAAAAATGTAATAAAAATACATTTATATATAAAAATGTAATAATACTAGTTTATGTTGTTCTAACTAATGACATTTCTAGTAATAACACAAAGATACTCATTTTACAATTACATATGTATTCCTTTTGAACTTTTGAATTTTTAACCAATCATAGAAATTGACTTTTAATCTATAAAATCTACAAGAAAATACAAGAAGCTACAAGAAAATGTTTAGAGTAACATTCTTATATGTCAATGAAATTTATGCAGTACATATGACTATATACTTTAACCTTGGATATACCTATTAAACCCTTGAATAGTTATCTCAAATGATAACCAAGCGCTCCTAGCAATAAAAGCAATAAATTCTCATCAGGTGAGATTAAGACTAGTAATAGACTATCTTGAAAACCTAAATATTATTATTATTATTGTTATTTATTGATTCAAAAAATTCATAGAGCAAGGGTTCAAGGGTTTAATAGGAACATCAAAAATTACAAAAATTTACAAAACTTATAGAATTTTACTTAAAATCTAAATTGACAATAACATATTTGTTGTGTGTCAGATTGGCATACAAAAGGAGGTGCTTAATATTAACATTATTATTTATATAAATTCATCAATAATTAATTTTCTGTAACTTAAAATACTTTTCATAAATTTATACAGTTTATAAATATTGCTACCGTTTAATAAGACTTTCATTTCTTCTTCAGAAGAAAAAAAAATCCAAAAAAATACGTCTATGCTCTCTGAAAATTGGACATACACCAATAATATAACATATATTTTCTAATTCATGACGATTACGCAAAGAACAATCACGTTCGGATGTATTAAATTCTCTACCGTTCAGATTAAAAAGACCGCCTCCACATTTAAAAAGTAGACTCGATATGTGCTGAGTGTTTTCGAAATAAAAATTATGCATTATGTCATACAGCTACAGTGGGTATATGTCAACCTAAATATCTTTAATCAAAACAATCATATATGAATTCTATGGATTCTGGATCATGTTGGAATTAACAGCAACGAAATTCCAAGAAGCTCCTTTAGTGAGTTAGAGGAGAAACAATGAAAACTATACTAAGAGAATTTACCAGGGTTATCACAATCTCAAAATCCCTTATAAGATCATTCAACTTATACCAGCTTAATAATTGTTTACAATTAGGTAAAAGTAATTTAAAAAACAATACACAAATTCTGGTAGGTTCTGGTAGGATTCTGGTAGCTATCATCTTACAAAACTGGAAACTTGTTCTAGTGAAGCTTGTAAGTTTTGTAAGGAAGAGAAAGAGACCTCAAAATACATGTCAATAGCTTACACTGCACAGATACATGAACCAAAGAAGTATCTATCACCTTACCTAACTACCTATCATATCTTCAACCAAAGTTGGTTTAACTATCAATTTACAAAACTGGGAACTGGGAAGAGAAAGAAACTTCAAAATGTATGCCAAGAACTTACACGGTTCAGATACATAAACCAAAGAAGTACCTTAAAGTATTATCATCTTACAAAATTGAGGACTTGCTCTAGTGAAAGTTGTAGGTTTTGTGAGTAAGAGAAAGAGACCACAAAATACATATAAGAAATTTGCACGGCTAAGATATATACACCAAAGAAGTATCTAGGTAATCATCTCATATTGGATAAAGAAATACAACTCTATAATAATGGTACAATATTGTACTTTAATTGATAAGGAAAGGCGGGCTTGGAGATATACTCTAAGTTCATGAAGGGGCACATAAGTCTCTATGCCGCAATGCTAATTACCCAAAACATAATAATAATAACATTCTTATAGCTGTCTTATGGCTAATAGGTAAATGGGCATGCCGGAAAAATTGTGTTTTCAAAACCTATACAGTAGGTTTCCTCCTCGTTGCAGAGGATTTCTCTCAATGTGTGGAGCAGCGGTCCTTCCGTTTACATCGCTTGTAATGTTGTGATTTTATTTTATTTTATTTTATCTTATCTTATAATTATCGGTAATTTTGCAATTATTGTTTCTATTGAAGACTAAAAAACCTGAATGCGAAGTTATTTATGTTTATTTTAAGTTATATTCATTATAAAAATATTAAAAAAAACATTAAGCAAACCAAAAAGATTTAATTTTGCTCATTTATGTAGTAAAAGCAAGTTATGCCACCAATTTATTTTTGTAGGGCTAAGACATATTTCTGGTGACTAGTCATCACTGCGTCCGGGCATCACTGGTGTCGCTTGGGTGTGATAGCGTTGTAGTAAAAAGTACGATCTTAATGTGTGGAGTGTCGGCAAATCGGTTTGAATGAGCACGGGGATACTTGCTAGATACTGGTCATTGGTATTTGTGATTGGTTGATTTGTATTTGTATTGATACCCCTTAGTAGATGTAGTTGAATACACTGGCGATGTACTGAGGGCATGGGCCTATACCCACTGTGGTGGATATAAACTCATGAGGATGGTTTAAATGGTTTAAAAATTTGCTATTATTTAATTAGAATTGTTTCAGTAACGATCAAGTACATATGAGAAAGACAATGTTAGTAATATTTCCTAGAGTAATGGAGATTCAAATATGAGTCCAACAATCACAATAGTAGAAGAACAACAATATACCAGCAACATCATTATTAACGTCATCATAAGCAATAACATTAACAATTAAATAGACAATAATATAGTAATTGCAATAAGAACAATTTTTTTTTTTGTAAACGGCAAAAAAAATTATTTTTAATATCATGAGATGACTGTGAAGTAAAGATGTTTCAAAAAAATGTTGCATTTCAGAGAATTGTTATAATGTTTAACCAACAGTTCAGTCAATTTGGAAGCCTTATAACAATTTTTAGTTTGATTTGTCAGAGCAAAATACAACGTCTTCGTTATAACTTAGAAAAAATCAGAATTGTTGAGTTCTTTTTATCGCAACATCTGAAGTAATGTTTCTTCACCCAATTTAAAACGAAGACACACACAGTTTAATATCCTCATATTTAAGCGATTAATTCGAAAATGGTACACATTGCCTCATTTTTATAAAGTTATAAATTAACATATAAATGTATAAAAGATATTTTACTTATGTATCTCAGCGTTAAGTTTTCGGTGCTTGCGCACTCGCTTCACTCGTCTTGAAAATGTATCGAGAAACAAGTTTTGTTTTGATAACGAAATAGTTTTTCGATACAAATTTTTGGTATTTTTGTTTTGTCATAAAGTTTCTATTTATATATTATATACACATCTATATGTATATCCGAATACACGAATATATATACATTTTTTAATCTTTTTACACTTCATCCGTAATTATGTTTTGTGCAAAAGTAAACCAAATCAAATCAAAGCTCTACCAGAGTTTTCAGAGTTTCTTCGGAATTGACCATTTTACATGATTGTATTTGCTAATATTTCATTTTAAAACTGTTTGTATTTTTTTTACATATGGTATACATATGTATATGTACGTTATTTATATAGTGTTTAATACATGTAGTAACTTTCGTAATAACAGTTTTTAACTTTCGTACTATTTAAGTTTAGGTTTTTTAAGTAATATGTACGTTTAAATTTTGGGTTCGTTAATTTTTCTTCAAGGTCATTAATGTCTTAAAAATCATATATTTCTTTTGAATTTATTTGTTTTAATTAACTTCGAATTATACCTCTTATGATATATGAAATTATTTTAATGTTAATTTTTTTTTAAAGAATCTACGAGTATTTAAAAGCTAGAAGGGTTCGAATAGAAATGAAAAGACAACAATAAAAATTTTAGTTAGACATCAGTGCTCTTAAAAAATATCCGAATTTTTTAATAAGTTTATAGTCTGCATATAATTTATTTGAACTGAAAGAACGAGGGTTAGAACTCGTGCCTGTCAAATTAGAAGCGTGTTTTTCCACAAGTAGCCAAGGCTACACAAACTCTTAATGCTCAAGTTCCAAAATATTTTAAACTGTATACATCAAATTTTTATATATATAATATATATATATATATATTTTTTTTTTTTACTTCTATAATATATATAATTTTTATATAGATGATCTATCTTATCTTTCAATTATCTGTACTTTATTGTATTTATATAATTTTCAATCTAGCAATAAAGAAAAATTTGTTTTTTAGGTTATACATAGATTTAGTTTCTTAATACAAATTTCTAAAACTTTTTAATATTTATTTATTTTAATCGAAATTAATCGTGTAATCGTTATTAATATCATCTAACCATTTCTGTTCATTGCTGAATATAGGTATCTTTTAAATGTACCGTGCAGTTTCTTAAATCTGTACACTCATGATATTTACTGTAGCTGATTTATAGATGTTATCTATCAATTGAGCTTATCTGAAATATTTTTTGTAGTCTTGAGTTTAATTTTATAATAGTTCAACATTATTCTGGAACTTTGACAACAAGCACAATATATCTATCATCTATGTTATCTATCATTGTCATTACTATAACATACTTTAAAGTCCAACTTTTTCTCCACATTTAGAAAAGTATTAAATAAATAAGATCTGTGAAATTTAGACTTTAATTCCATTAAATTTACTATCCATATAACATATGCATTGCTTTACAACAAAGAATAATGCAAATGCAAAAACTAAGTACAAAAAAAAAAACAACGAATTTGCAACAACAACTACAATTTATATGAAGGGTATGATATATTAAAAAGAGATTAATTCCAGTTAATTATAAAAACGTTCGCTATACCATATATTCGACTTAACTACTTCACTGATTGGTGTTAAGGCTTTCTTTCTCATCTCAAAATACTGCTCTTATAAGGCCCATGTTATGTAAAGTGTCAAGGGCTTGTCAAAATTGGCTCTTTCGGGCTTTGAATTTGTAATAAAGCACAGATAGCTTCGGCTTTAATGACCGAATTTAAACCGATATTTTTTTTTTTTCGTTCTCTGTTTTTTAATTTGGTTTGAAAGTAACAACAATTCTGATTTTGACGTACCCATGACACTCTTCATAACATGGGTCTAAAGTTTTTCAGTTATTATAATGGTTTTCTATTTTTTGAAATACCTCTATTAGTTTTATTTAGTCTAGTGTTCTTTTTGCTCTGGTATATAGTGATGAATACAAATTATAAAATTATTCTTCTTTTCACCAAAAATGATGATTGAATAAAATGATTTTTTTTATACATTTTTACTTATAGATTGTATATAATGTATGTACTGAGTGTTTTATGGTTTTAAGGCAGGTTTTAAAATACGTTCTTGTAGATCATATTCAATCCTTATGCTACAAAATTTATAATAGAATAGCTAATATCTTTTAAGTGGAAAAATAAGAAAATTAATTAATCAGCCTATATGTATTCTTTTAAGAATTATATTGAGATCTTGGTATCCGTTCAAAGTGGATAATTAAAGTACTATATGGGGTAGTGTTCTGGGGACTTTGTTCTTCTGCAGTATCATAACTATAAAAACAGTTTTTATTTTTGTCTATAACAACAAATAAACGCCTATAATAAAGTTCTGATTTAATCAATTCATAAAGTTATAAAAAATATGTTTTTAAAATAAAAACAATAAAGAAATAGCTCCAGGCATTTATGTTTTATTTCGCCTGAATGGACTTTAGTTAGAGTGTTCATTGTAGATTAGTTCAAATGATATATTGTAGGTGTAAAATATGAAAGAAGTACAAGATCTGAGTACTAGTATCTTGTCAATACATAGTAATAAATTTATTTTAAGATATTATTGCTGTTAGCGTAAGGATTTAGAAAATTACAGTTGGTAATTGTATTATATATATTCGCTTAAGGTGTAAATAAATCGGATACTATATTTCTCATTTAATAAACCGGAAGACCTCTATGTTAATCTGAAAGTTGTGGGCGTTGCCATTGAAGAAGATGAATTCATCAATTTTTAAAATTGGAAGAGATTTAATATTATCCGAAAGAGTGAGGATACTTTAATTATATTTTCTAGCTTATAGTTATTTCATTATTTTTAAAGATTGAGATAAAGAAAACATACAAGTGCTTAAATTATGTTGTTTTTGTTAATTGATAGTCCAAATATTTTTAGATTTTGTTTATAGCATTTGTGATATGTGCAGGTTAGAAATGTAGTTTTATTTTATCTATAAATATGTATCTACATTTTTGACTAGAGATTACTGCACTTGAGTATGTGCAACATATATTATAATATTAAATAGATTTTTCAATTTCATAACAACAACTTAGGTTTTGTTGTGTTCATTTTAAATAAAATTAATCAATTATTATGTTTAAGGAAGGAATCAATATTTTTCTACATCAGTTCAAAATATCTAATTCTTCATATAATATTTTTAATAAAGTTTTTTAATTTACTTCTATTAAGGCTCTTTTTTAAGAGATATATATAGTTCAGTTTATAACATTGTTAACATTATATATTATACTAAAATATGTTTTTAGGAGAGTGTCTAAAATATTCTGGGTCAAATGATTATGACACATATATTAAATTACATTCGTTTCTCGAAATAAATGAAATTTGGCATAACATATATGCTCTTGAAGAGTTATTATATAATGTTGTTTTTTTATATTTTTTGTTAATACTTTGTTTGGTTCTTGTTTCTTAGTCCTAAGTGAGATCAAATTTTGGAATAATCTCTTAAATGTGACACTTAATAATTATCTCTCCAGATGGTGTAAAAATCAATTTTAAGATCTTTTCTTTGTTCTCGTAACAAATGCTTACTGTGGTAAAATTTTTATGGAGGCAACACTATTGGATCTGTATAGCACATGACGAAACCAACTTATGCGTTAGGAATCATATGACAGTATTTTTGTTGATCATCTGTTCAAGCAAATTTTTTTTAGGAACAAAAAATTGTCGGAATACTCTAGGCATTCAGTTATTTAGCTAAAATTTAACACACACTCTTGCATTTAAAACTGAATTTTCATAGTTTCATGTTAAGTATATTAAGTATTTAAGTATACCGATTCTGAACAGCTTTATATGCATTTGTTTTAATTTTTGCGGAAATCGCACTGCTTATGTTAGAAGTTTACTAAGTTATTATTTCCTTTACATCATTTTTCACTTGTAAAATGCAATGGTTTTGTGTAAATTTGTTATTGTATTGTATATTGGGCTCTATTAAATAGAAACTGCGGTTAATCTTTTTCTTATTAGGAGAGGATAATAGTTTTATAAACTTTTAAGTATCGCCAGTATGTATCTATGGTAGTAAACGTCATACCTAGTTTTACAACAGTATTTTATTTTAATTTTAAATAAATTTACCGTATAGTTATTGATATATAAAAAAAGTTTTATTTTTACAAATTAATTATTTTATTTTAAAAGTTATTAATTTAGACAATATATGTAGATGATTTTAGGTTCAAATCAGATTATTACTTTATTAAGGACGGCGTTTTATCAGCACAACTAAACTTAACATGATATTCTATTCGTTATTTAAAAACAAATTAACAATAAGAAGTAAATGCATAATATATTCATACACGCATACATACATTACAACAAGAACAACAACACCTATAGACGAAAAAGCAACGGTTGCAAAACTTGTTATTTGACTTATTTTCAATTTAAATTTGATACTGCAGTTGTCACTCGCTCATGTCTGGAAAAATATAAATAAATTAATTTACTTGATATCTTAGAAAATATCTTAAATATCAAAACATTTCATTCTAATATATTACTTAATGTGTCAAATGCGTCAGGATATTGCTTATCTAGGTCTAGGTCTAATATGTTTTAAAATTTTTGTTCTTTGTTTAATTAGATAATTTATATTTTTTATTTTTTTTTTAAATAAATTTGTAAATATATAAAGATTTTCATATTTTTTGCAAGTTTTTATTTTTAAATAATATTATTTTTAGTTTTTTATTCATCTAATTTTTTTATTACAACTTATTCAATTTATATTTCTAATTAACATTCTAAATAAGTAATTCATAAAATCGTCTATTGACAAAATAAATTTTGAAAATAGTTTTAAATTAAAACCAAAAAATTGTGGTGATAATAAATGCGAATACATATGGCAGACTATCATGTCATTTCAACACAGAGTCTAATATATAAGAAATAACAAAAATATACAGCAAGTCAATGAATTACATACGATTTCATAAGGTTTCATGATTTCTTACCGATAATCGTTAAAAATTTTAAAGTGGCATAGTCTTATGCTTGTTATTTTTAAAAATTATGTTTTATCATATGCATAGAACCACTAAGGTTTTATAAACAATTGCTAAATCAAAATTTTTGTTAATTATTATTTAATGAATAATTTTTAAATTTTTTTTCTCTTAAAAAAATGTAAGTTGGTGGTAGATTTATTATTGATAAATTTATATTAAATTATTTAAAAACAATGCGCTGAATTTTGTTTTAATTGTATTTATCAGTATTTTAAAATCCTTTTCCAACAGTTAAAATTCTATTAACTATTCAAGAAAATGCTAATTTAATAAATACACTTCAAATTTTTTAGATATTAATTAGAGTAAATTATCACTTTATACACGTTTGAAATGATTTTAATATATACAGTACAATTCCTCTAATCGGAATTTATGAAAATTGTAATAAATCCTGATTACTGAAACGTTCGGATTACGGGAGCCACATTAAAAATACTGGAAAGGTTTTATGTATGTTTGTATATTTAAGAAGGTCTAATGTAATAAAAATGTAGGTCCAATATTAAATAAACAATATGTTTGAGTTTTCATATGGATTAAGAATTAATTATTAAAGTTCTTTAAAAGTAGATGATAAATTTTTTTAATATATCATTTAACTTACAATCTTAGAAATCATGAACAATATTGTACAAAATAACGTATATAAATTTTAATAATTTTTATGATATATTTATACCACGGACTTAGGCCCCTTGAATCCGAACCCATACATAACTTCGCCATTAAAAATAAATGTGTATATATTTTTTTATAATTGAGTATGATAGATAAATAGCATGGTTTTTGCAAATGTGACGAAATTCTATGAAAATCAATATACTAGCACTGCAAAAATTTTACGCATATGATGTATCTACGTTATACACATTTAAAAAGTTTGAAAAATCTTTTCAAATATTACGTCTGTACCTTGTTGCATTCATTTATCTTTTGCACATGTTGTCATTAATCATTCATTAGGTTGCAATTTGGACGTATATTTTAAACAGAATTTGTAATCAAAGTTCACTTAATTGAATAAATATAATGGATAAACTCCATTTATTTTTTTAACTTAAGAGTTTTAAAATGTAACATCCTGCCATAGTTGAAGGAAATTTCATTATGTACATGTGTTCTATATGAATCTACAAAAGTTGATCATGTATACAGTTGCGAATCTAAAGATTTAAATAGCATATATTTTGTAGATTTACTTATTTTAATTTGACGAAATTGTACTATTTTTTATTTAATTAATATATCTCTATCTTTATATTAAAATATATTTGTTATTGCCGCAATTCAGTTAAAACCACATGTCTTTCACATCTATATCTTTAACTGCACGCTGTAATTACTAACCATGTAGCTATGACGATCATATGTTAATTTAAAAGTCTATCAGACTTCCAGACTTAACGTCACATCGCACAGTTACTTTTTGTGGATTGGAATAGTCTTTCGAAGGTATTTTTATTACCGCAAAGTGAACGTGAACACTGAGAAAAATTTAATTCGTATTGTGCTGCAAGTGCCACCATTTCTGTAATAAATTTTGACAATTTTAACAACTTCAAAGACCAACCATATTAGCAATCTTAAACTAATAACTTGATGCCTGAGGTGACAATTCTCTTAAATAAACATATGTCAATGAAAAAGTGCTGCCAAATCAGGAAAAAGATAATCATTTAAACATTTATTAAAAAAAAGAATTAGAAGAGTTCGAATAGAGATGAAAAGACAACAACAAATTTTTTTATTAATATATTAATTTTATTTCATAGCAGAAAAAGATAATTATTTAAATATTTATTTAAAAAAAAGAATTAGAAGAGCTCGAATAGAAATTAAAACACAGCAACAAATATGTTTATTAATTTATTAATTTCAATAAATTGACTAAAAGTTTTGTTGTTGTCTTTTCATTTCTATTCGAACCCTTCTAATTTTTACATACTTTTTTTTACATACTTCGTCGTATGACGCGTCACTTACAGTAAAAAAAAATTAACAAAAAAGAATTTGTTTGCAGAAGAAAATTAAATTCGTTTAGAGTAGATACGGAATCGGTGCATATAACATTTATTCTGTTAGATACATTAAAATAATATGCTATTTCTAAATTTAATGTCTATTGAGTCACATGTAGAGTCGTGGATATCTTTCAGTTAAAATTTTTAAAAGAAAATAGTAGTAATGCTTTGTATTAGGATTATATATGTTTTATGTTTTTGGTAATAGTTCCTTAACATAGACATACTAACTATTTTTATAACATGTATATAACATGTATTCTGTTAGATACATTAAAATTATATGTTATTTCTAAATTTAATGTCTATTGAGTACATGTGACTCGTGGATATCTCTCAGTTAAAATTTTTAAAAGAAAATAGTAGTAATGCTTTGTATTAGGATTATATATGTTTTATGTTTTTGGTAATAGTTCCTTAACATAGACATACTAACTATTTTTATAACATGTATATAACATGTATTCTGTTAGATACATTAAAATAATATGCTATTTCTAAATTTAATGTCTATTGAGTACATGTGAGTCGTGGATATCTCTCAGTTAAAATTTTTAAAAGAAAATAGTAGTAATGCTTTGTATTAGGATTTTATATGTTTTATGTTTTTGGTAATAGTTCCTTAACATAGACATACTAACTATTTTTAAATGAAATAGTTCTTTTAACTGTCTGACTGACATCTAACACAAGTGCTACATTTCACGCTGCGCCATTTCAAGGACGTTGGTAAAAGTGAAATAAAAAATATCTTAATTTAAACCTGTTGCCAACCAGACAAACTACTTTATCTGACCAGCCGCAGCCTGTTTCTGTAATTTAATCGTATTCGCTTGCAGCTCAGATTTGAGACTGAGTATCTGTTTTGCAACGTTGTCTCGTGAGGTTTTTATTTTTTACTCTGAAGGGTTGCGTAGTAATGTTGTAATAGAACCCTGACTTTTTCATTTAGCTCTACTTTGGCATTTAGTGTGAAATAAATTTTAACAATTTTATATGAAGGTTAGTATTTTAATTTTTAAGATACACTAATACACTCCCGTTGGCTATCGTTAATTAATTAGTAATTAACAACAAAGTTTTATTTTTTGCACAAATTGTTATGAAGTAATATCAAAATATATTTCATATCTAGTTTCAAATTATCACATGTAACCTAAAGTTCGATTCGCTTTTGGTTTTGTTTTAACTTAGATTTAGATTGGACGTAACTTATGTACTGTATGTACTCTGCTGATAACTTAATGACGTTGTCTTTCTCAAACTTAATAAGCATGTCGTGCAATCAACTCAGAAGTGCTCGGATTGTATATATGGTTTAAAAGTGATACCATACCAACGAGTGTGAAAGACCATGGCACAATGATCGTAAATTTAATGTTATTTAATATATAACACTTACTCGCATAAGTATGTACAATTGCTTAATTGTATTGATGTTACGGTTTTGTGATTTCTTGTCTTAAATTCATGATAGTTAAATTGTTTATTCAAGTTTCATGAACTTTTGGGAGTTTACAATGGTCGTACAAATAAATAAAAATGCGAATCATGTAAATATTGCATTTTTTTCGTAAATTTTGTTATCTTGCAATTTCAATACATATTTATATCTAGGACAAATATATGTTATGAACAGTTTTTGATTAAAAAAAATTGTAATTAAATTTTATGACTTAATATATTAATAAAAATAATTATTTAGATAGATTTAGGTATATTAATTAAATCGTACATACAAATGCTTAAAATACAAAGTAGATTTTTAAAATTTAAGACACCTTTATGTGTTTTGACCTCCTCACCTCTTAAATGAACAAATCGATAATTTGGTAGTCATTCATTTCTGCATTTAACAATATGTACACCTATCTCTTATCGAAACACAAATCTAAGTAGGTTTTTATCGTACTATGCATCTTTTTGTTTTGTATCTGTGCACTGCGGTCCTACTGCCATTTAAATAGGAACAAGCTGTATACCAGGGGTATTGTAAAAGTTTTGCACTCAACATAGCAAAAAATGTTATTGAAGTTTTTATTTTTCTTTTTGAAACAATCTTGTTTCAAATCGTTACAGTTTTCTTCGAATTGCACATTAAGTTAAATTCTTCTCTATATCCATTTACGGTGAATATTATAGGCATTTAATAAATTAGAATTTTTGTCGTTCTACTAAAACTTTGAACTTTGGAAATTCAAAATAGTTACTGGTGTACAGCTCTAGTGACTAAGGGAAATAGTCAAACAATTCGAACTGCAGTCAATAAATTTATAGCCATAATCCCTCCTGGTTATTTGTCTTATTCACAAAGAAAAACTCACGAAAAGCTGCATATAAGAGTTTATTTTTAAAAATCGAAAATGGCTTCGAGCAAAGGTAGCTATTTTAAACAACCTTTTCTACTGCGCTATTTGTCAATATAGCTTAGATTTCGAGATAAGAGCTTTTAAGTAAGAAACCTTTTCATTAAAAACTACTAACAGAAGATAAATGAAATTTTTTTTTATTTTTGTTAATCATTATTTAAGTAATCAATGTAAAACTTACTTATACCTGTTGGCGCTAGATGGCGTTTGGACTTTTTTTTGTTACTGTGATCAATGCAAAAAAGATTACAACTTTAAATCTTGATATCTGAAGAAGTGACATACTATATATAGGTATGGGTCCTAGTTGTTTTTTGTGCTATCTACTGTGTTGTTTTAATACCACGGTTTTCTAAATTTTATGCTTTATTGGAATAAATTCCACTGACAGTAATAGAAGTTATATGTTTAAAAAAATTTTGAGAAAATTTAACTCCACATTTAGTCAAATCATAAATGCTAACACTCTTCCTATATACTTAAGGTGTTAACCAGAGCCACAACGGCACTTCCATAATGAGCTAACCTAGTGTACTGAACAACCCAATTTGTGAGAACCTGAACCTTGTGGAGCAGATATCGCAAGTGTAACTCACTTGAAACCAGTTATACTCCAAAACAGTAAAGTATGGTGATTTCAGTCGTCTATCATATGCTTTACTTTGGGAATTTCTAATCCTAATCTCGAAGTGGAACCTGTGTACTATATAGTGTAGTTAAAAAAGTTGCTCATAATTAATATCTTTAATGAAATCCATTGTATTAATGGACATACCCAAAAATTCGAAATCGTTAAAATGCGAGCCGGTGTATTATTTTAGTAAAATCTTTTTCCATTGCAATAATTATGATATTTAATTTATCTAAAAATGTTGCTTAGTAATCTCCTATAGTATTAATTTGCCCTTTGGTTTTCGAAGTATAGTAATGGTTTCATCAATAGTTGCGAATCTGTCAAAAGTTGACCTCTTTTTAAATCAATTGTTTTTAAATAGTCTTTGAACTGTTTAAGCCCTTATATTTCTGTTCCAAGTTCAACAAACTCGAAAACTCTATCTGGGGAAAATATTTTTCAAACTATATGAAATAAAGTGCCCCTATCACTTAGCAAGCTGGGTAATTTTCATATGATAATCATTCAATAGCAGTTGATATACTTGTACTCTTGATATGCACAATACTCCTAACAAACATTTCTTATTTTCAGAGATAATGACACAAAGTCTTAGTGAAATTAATCTAATTTGGAGTATATTTATAAAGGCTTATTATTTTTGAAATACGAAGATTTAGTCAAGAGGAGATACTAATCTATTCACCTTCGTAAACATTTGGATTCATCTAATAAAAAAAATTATTTTATTTTATATATTTTAAAATTTCATTGTATAGCATTATTTATAAAATTGAAAAAATACTTTTGCAGTGAAGTATCCGGTTTCATGCTCGGGTGTAAAATTTTTCGAAAACTCTATATATAATATATTAAGACATCCCAACAGGAAAGCCGTCACGCAAATATTATTCTTACGATCTGATAAATCCGCTGTCATAACTTTATTTTTTTATTGTTAATGCAATATAACTCAACTTTTTTTTGAAAATGTATTTGTTTGCCAAAAGTAAGATACTATTAAAGTTTCCGTATTCTTGAATTTTGAAATAAATATTAAAGAAATTAAATAAAAATAACTCATAAAAGAAGAAATAAGGTGACATTTTAGTTATTTAACACGTTCAGAATATTATATTTGTTTTTTTGGATTTGATAAAAGATTTATATGATTTTGTGCAGTCACGTATTTTGTGATTATTAAAAAAAGAACTTAAAATTATCTATGGAAATAGCTGGTGAAATAAATTCTCTCGTTACCTTTGAGCTTAAGAAAAAAAAAACTCTTCTATACTGTCTTTTAATGATAATAATAGTATCATTTATTTTAATAGTAATAAACATTATTACATATGCAGATATTTTTTTAATTTAAATATTTTCATGTATTTATATACTATTAGTATATGATTTTAAGTTATATACTTTGTCATTAATAGTATCATATTTATTTATTTAACAATTTGTTTAAATTTAGAGTATTTCACACTAACCAAATACAATAATTCTTCATCTGCTATGCTGCTTTAATCTCTCATTCAAAACACATCAGAAAATACTGCACTAATTATATGTAAAATTCTCAATTTTTATATTTTACAATTATAAAAAATTTACAAGAAATTTTCTTATTTATTTCAGGTAAACTAAAGAAATTATAAAAATATTTTAATTAATATTTGTACTACAAAAACAATCTAATGGCATTTCTACTTGATCTGGTAAGTGACTGCTCTCCAACGTTCTACTTAGTGAATAAGGAAAACTATATAAAGATAGGGTAAATCTTAATTTATGGTAAATCAAAAATATGATTTCTTTTATAAAAATTGTCCACTCTAAAGGGGTTTCCGTTAGAAGAATTACTGCTGTTCACAAATTTATAAAGTACTGTTTTTGAACCAGTTTATTGAAACATAATGGAAGTGGTGGATTGGCGCTTGGTCGGGTAGTTTATCATAGACGAAATGCTTTATTTACAGTAATCATTATAAATAGAATGACAACTCGAAACACTATTGAAGACCTGAGGAAGAGGAACAGTCGATTGAAAACTACCGGTGGCACGTTATACAATGAATGATATATATACATTACTAAATATTACTTTATTTGGTCACAACTATTTTACGGTCCTTCATGAAGCTTTTTCAAACTTAAAATTAACGAATGGCTGCTCAGACTGATTAGGATAATGTAATTGTTTGCAGACAAGCTTAAGAATTCATACCGAATCGATTAAAAGCCAGAACTAGGGAGCTTCTAATGCTAAACAGAAATCGCCTCCGACTTGTCACAGGGAGTGACAGTAAAATAGCATCTATTGAACCTAGGTATTACGAACCTAGAGAGACGATAGCTGCAAACTTTGTTGCGAGGAAGAAGAAACAGCAGAACACATTTTGTGTCACTATAATAGTCTAACTCAGACTTCAGTACTAATCAACTGCCTATCCACTTATAATGGAATTAGGCAACACCATTCCAAAGGACATAATAGCGTTTCTAACTGCTACTTGTCTATGAAACTAAAGTGGGTATGGCACAATAATTCTTAAAGGATACAGTGACGTGGTGACAAGTTCCCAACCCGTTTTTAAATCTAATCTTATCTAAGTATTACTAAAAAAAAATAGACAGTATTATAAACAGAGTAAAATTTAGAGTTGTTAATAATTGAGATTAAAGTAATAATTTCTTTTAATAAAATTTGGTTGGTAGGTGATCTCGTTAAATATTGTTTTAGTTTGAATATACTATGTAATTTCGATGAATTATAATAAACAATTACTTATAAAAAAAATAAGAAGTAATAAATTTCGCCAACTTATGTTATCTAATAATATATTAAAAGGAAGTGATAAGCTCTTTGCAGTTGTTTTTTCCAGATACCTGGGTAAAGTAAGGGTGAATTATTGTAGCATTTAAGGACAGATGCAGATCTACATATATATATATATATATATATATATAGTTATTAATTTTACCATTTTGTGTAAAGCTGCAATAAGAGTTTCATTGAATCCTAACTTTTTAAATGATATATAATTATAGCCTTTAAATTGTTCTTGTAAATGTGATCTGACAGTAAAATGTTACAGATAATTTGTCCTTATTGTGATCTTAAAGTAATCTTCAAATCAATTGAAATGAAGTTTATCGATTTTTCAACGGGTTTGTTTGAATTTTCCAATAATAATTTTTTATTGATAATTTGTTAAAATTTATTTTGGAACTGCTTTAGAATTTTTAATATACTTTGAAGATCTTAAAATTTATATCTGAGGCTATATTGCATATGAGAAAATGTGTATGTGATACACATAGTATCTAGTATTTGTTTTATTTTAAAAAGGAGATTTGTCTTTATTTAAGAGTCTGTAATAAAATTATTGTTTTTTAATTCCACCTCCTATAATTGCAAAGTAAAAATATCTGGTTACGTTATGTACGACTTCTGAATTCTTAGTATATTGAATTCTTAGTATATTGATTTCTTAGTATATATGGTATATAAATTTTTGATATTATTTTATATTATCTGCAAGTTTATCAGTGTAATGTTAATAATTTTTATTTTATCGCCTAAAATGAAACTTTATTAAGTTAAACATGAACTACAAATTGTAGTGCTTGGTATGTCCATTTTTTATATGACATTATTAAATATAATATAAAAAAAATATGCAATTGAATAAATTAATGTATATATTTACAACTACATTTAATTAAATTGATTATCAGCTCTTTTCATAAGTTAAGTTACAGTCATTTAAAAAAAAAAATTAAAAAGTTAACGAAAAAGTTTATTAAATTTAAAACTTTTTATACAAAAATTTCACAACAGAACAAAATTTAAAAATAGACAACTATTCCCTTCAAACTCAACTTACGCATAAATGGATGGATAATTGTTGTTTAATATAATATTTTCTGGAAGTCAACCAGATCTATGGTTGAACTTCATTAAGAATAATTCATTAATTTGCTAAGTGTATTTGCATATGTTTCATTATTTTCACTAAAACTTAACTTGAACTTAAAAAAAAATAATATATCAACTAAAGTCAAAACTTTTAGGTTCAGTTAAAAATCTGTGGATGGAACCATTTTATTGTATAATGCGAATATTATGTGAATATTATGTGAATTATGTTCAAAAATCTATTAAGTTCTATATAACATGCACAGATTGTATGACTCATACATATGTATACTTGCATATCTAATATGCAATAAATAATATATCTAATATAATATATCTATATAATAATTAATATATCTAATATATTGCATATCTAATATCGCAAAACAAATAGTTGTTATAATGGTTATGTTTAAGAAATTTATCTAACTATGGATAATCTATCCAGATTCAGCCGTTTACGTAGAAGCACTTCAATAGACTTTTAGGATTACATCTCAAAAACTTGCCGTTATTCTGTTTTGTTCAAGCTGTTAAATGTTTATTTTCCTAGTTTTTTTTTTAATTGTGAATATTGCTTATAACCAATAAATAAAAATAGTCATATCATTTCAAAGTATAACATAACTCAATACTCATATCTTAAGTATGTAATAAATATTTTTACAGATGGCCTTAAGTTTAAAAATGATATAAATAAAAGTTACTTTCTAAGATAAGCATAACATAAACGGCAGATTACATGAAAAATTCAACTTAACGTGGACATCCAGAACTGACTCATCATTAGTAGTATTAAGATCGTAATGGCAATTGTCGTGATGGTACTAGTAGGTATTGACCAGCAGATACTTATTCCGAAATATTAAACACTTCGTTTAAATATAAGTATAGAAATAACGCGAAATAAGAAAAATGGGACGAAACTGTACATTACCTGTCCAAACACCCGGGTCTGATCGAATTAATTGTCTTGCGTACAAGACAATCACATTCAGTAATAATTTGACTTACTTGTGAGAACATAAAATAATTTTAAGACGGCTGTTAAATTTTCAGATTACTGGAATTTGTAAAACTGTATGTGCCATTGCAGTTGCCGTTGTCATTTCAGTGGGGCTTCAGATTAAAAAGCTTGGTAGATGTTCCAAATATATATCTTATAAAAATAATTTGCTTTTAAACTTAATCACTGGGTGTTTTGTAAAAAAAAGGCAGTTATGTACTGCATCGATTTAAACTCTGTTCTCACAATAACCAACCGATCATCCAACCAACTAACTAAATATAAACCAACCAGTTTTCTTCCAGAATACATATTCGTGGCGACGTTTCACATCCCAATGAATAAGTTTTTGTTTCTCACGAAATAAATTTTATACTATAACAAATTTAAACAATATAATACAAAATAAGGTATGTGCAGTAGTAGCTTGTCTTTTTGAGCATATAATCTATTGATAATACTCTGCAAAACCAATGCCAAAAAAAAATTATTTTCTAGTTATCGCTTCCCCTTGGCACAATTCTGGCTACCCCACTGCGTATATCAAATACAGTGAAGCTTCTGCTCATATAACTCGAACTAAATAGAGTTTCAAACCTGTTTCCTTGCAAAATGGTCTTTCGAGTTCAGGAAGTTTGACTGTATTTAAAAATTCTGATTTTAACCTTTAATTGTTGTCAACTTTTGAAAATCTTAAAAAACAATTTTGGTTATCAATATTAGTACTACAAATGGATTTGTAAATGTTACGGTCAATTACAATTTTTTCTAATGGGCCCTAGAATTTAGATGTCAAAATAAGTATGTATGTACATTCAAACTGCGTTTCAATTTGTTAACGAATGTGTAGATATGTAACAAATATATATATATATATAACTATGCAATTTTTTTTATTAATAATCTAACTTATCAATTCAATATTATATTTTTTTTTGTCATGTTTTCTATAGAAATTTCGTTGTGGTATAATTAAATTTTGTTATCTACATAAGTACTCGAATTTATATCTGAAGTTTTTAATTGGTAAAAGCTGTACTGTGCACAGCACGTTCTTTTATTGCTACACAGCAAGAAACTCTCTAACAGAGGAAATAGACTTGTAATTACAATAAGTATTGCCTAAACTTTGTGAACTTTGAAGATTAGGTTTAGAAAATAATGTTTTCGGAAACTTGATTCAAAGTCCATATTTTGATAATTTAAAAAGAAATATTTCAATATTTTTTAAACATTTTGTACATAAATTTAAAAATGATATAAAACCTTTATTTTTTATTGGTCAAGCCACTCAAATTTAATTACTCTTTGTAAAAATATTTTATGTTGTTAATAGCTTTTACATGGTGTATGGATGTTTTGATAATTGACAAGTTTAATGCAATCTGCAAACTATGATGGAATGGACACTCAGTTTACCATATATTTTGCTTTTATTAGAAAATTTTCGTTTTCTTTGACTTTATGACTTTTATTTTGTAATTCACTTCTTTTCACTTAATGCGATTTGTTTTTAAACAATCAACCAGATAATTGAAACCATTTCAAAGAAAAAAATTTACTAGTAATTAAAACTTTATTTTGTTTACGAGTAGTGTATCATTAAATACTGTTCAAACCTGTGTACACAAGCTACATATTGTCCATATATAAAAAAAAATAAACTAAGAACTCAACAGCAAAATACTTTCTTCTATTTTCACTTAATATCAAATAGAAAATAAGAAGAAAAAAGTACATATCTATAAACTTGTTCTATACGAGATTTCGCTTATAAAATTTGGGTCGTTTAATTTTCTTTTTTTCTCATATATTTTAACTTATAGAGCATTAAAGAATGTCTCTTCTTTTTTGCTGATACATTTATTGGTCTTTTGTTAGTTGTGCAATTGTGCTTCAAGGAAGATATTAGTTTCACAGACGAAATTGTATCGAACGCTTCTGTGAAATCAGACTGTAAAAAAGAAAAACATGTGTGCGATTACTGATCAAGTGTGATCAGTCACTGGTTATAAAATTAGCATGTGATGTCACATAGAAAAGCACGTACGAAGTTAATTTCTGTATGTATTTTATTTGTTAAAGTAAATGCCTTACCACACAAATATATTCAAAGTAAAATTCAATTATATATCAATTATTAATAAATAATAATAGTTTACAAATACATTTCTTAGAAATTTAATTTAAATATGTTAAAATATTTATATCTATTATATCTCATATTCATTCTAAATATTTTGTTGTTCTGGTATAAATTGGAAATGTTCAGATTTTTTGCTGTTTTGTTATATTTAGAAATTCTGAAAACAATTTATTGTAAAATTTGCCATCGAAAATAGTATCGATTGGATTTTTCTAATAGTGAAATATACGATTTGTGGAATTATCAACTCAATATTGTTTAACTGGTTTAATTCTGCAATTTTTAATTACACTTCAAGATGACCCAATTGAACTGTAATAGAATCGATTGAATTTTTCTAATAGTAAAATATACGATTTATCGAATTATCGAATTATCAACTCAATCTTAGTTCACTGTATTAATTCTGCAATTATAATGACCTAATTGAATTGTAACTTTCCGGATCATATTATTTTTTTTATTTAAAATTAAATTTTATTCAGCCAAAAGTAAGAAATGTTAATGTACAAATTTTTCGAATTGTCGATGTGAACGTTTTTGAAGTAGTTCACACAATCCATATGTAGCTATGACTCGATCCACAAATAAGTCGTACGCTGTACGAATATTAAACGCTGTCTTTAGCGCAAATTATGGCGTAAAGTTTCCTTGAGCACATCGAAACTTGGTTATTTTTTTAGTACTAACCTCAGATTGCAAAATGCTACATACCATGAAGTTGACCAGTCGAATAGCTTGCATTTGTTAAGCACCAAGGCTATTGTGCAGTCGAAATTAAATCTGAATCATTATCTCCCAGCCATTGTTGACTGAAGCATACATTTTGTAACGTTGCAGAATCTTGTTGGAACATCCACTATCAACACACTACGAAATACAGCAGTAGAAGAATTCACATTTGTTAACTACAACATATAGTCTCTCAGCCATTGTTGATAGAAACGCTGCAGACCCTTGTTGTAATGTCTATTTTCTATCTCTCTCTCTCTTTTTATTTCCCTTTTTTCTTTTTTCTCTCTCTCTCTCTCTTTTATCTCCCTCTATTTCATTTTCTCTCTTTTTCTTTTTCTCTCTCCCTTTTTCTTTTTGTCTATCTCTATCTTTTTTAAGTTATCTCTCTCTTCCTTTTTCTCTCTTTGTTCCTCTCTTTCTCATTCTACTTCTTTTTCTCTCTATCTTTTTCTCCCTCTTTCTCTCTCTCTGTTTTTGTACTTTTCTCTCTCTCTTTTTCTTTCGCTCTCTGTTTCTCTCGCACTCTCTTTCTCTATATTTTTTTTCTCTCTTTGACTTTCTCTCTCTTTTTGTCTTTCTCCCTTTTTGTCCTTCTTTCTCTGTCTTTCTCTCTTTCTCTGTCTTTTTCTACCTCTCTGTCTTTCTCTCTCTATCTCTCTCTTTCTCTTTATTTAAACACTGACGCAACTAAATTTTCCAAAAAATTGTTACGGTATATTTTCCGATCAAAATTAAAGCGATTTTCTTAAAACATCAATAAGAAGCGACTTTCTTAAAACATCAATAAGAAGCGACCGCTAGGGATCACAAATGTTGATACTGTGCTAAGGATCATAAGTAAATAACTCTTTTTACTCTATTGAGACTAGTTTTTCTTTTTTTTTTTTAATGACTCGTTTTCAATTTGTTCAGCGAAGTAGACATTTATCTTTTACTGTGGTGATGAGTTCGTAATTTCGAAAAATTTCGTAAACTTCTGCAACACTGCCAGTTTCGTTGTAACGAATTATGGTACTGCAAAACCCAAAACTCCCTACCACTCACGTTGTCAAATAATGAGCCCAATAACCGAGTTACCTTAATCGTAATGTATATTGTTGCTATTATTATGTTGCTCGTTTATTGCTCGACTTTGTGAATGTCACTAAAGTTATTTTCTGATTTATTGTTTAACAATAATATATACTTTTGCCATATGGTACTTAATATTATTACATTTCTTTAGAAATTATGTCGAAAATGTGATGAATTTATCGCAAAAATTATTTCATAATATTTTTGCTGTTAAAAATTTTATACTCATTTTTCCAATATTTATTGTATTGCATCTATAAATATTTAACTTTTATTAAATTAAATTTTTTTTTATTAAATTTATAATTATTTATATTTTTTCAAGCAGATGCAGTCAGAAATTCTTCGAATCGCAAATATTTATCTTCATTAATTAAAATTTTAATCACTAATAAAGACTTCTTAATGACTCATTAAATATATAATACATGGAGAACTGTGTTGCAACATTTCCAGATACAGACAGAACTACTATAGAGATTTTTGGTTTAAGTTGTATATTTTTCAACACTTTCTTTTGTATTCAAGTATTTTCATGTATCTCCCTGGCCACCGGATGTTTTTGTTTTTGGTTGCTCTTCAAGATATTTTTAGCATTTTTTTTCATAACTTTTATTATTATGCGCGTATTTCTTAATTTTTTTTTAAATATATTTCAGTTTTATTTGCACAACTGCATTTATATATTTTGTACTTTTTAAATGTATCTGCTGTATGAACTTTTTACCAGTTTTTTTCAGTTAATTTTAAAGTTCAATAACTTAATATTTTTAACATATGTCCCAGTAAATTTATCGGCAAATAAACGTTACTTTTATTCACATTCCATAGCACATATATGTTATTATTGATTAAATATTTAAAAAAATATTCATGAAAACGTTTAATGACGCTCATTCAATACTGATATAAAGTTAAGTACACATTTATTACTTGTACAACATTGCGTATGCTCTACCCTTTCAAGTGCGCATTGCTTTTTTTCAAATAATATTTTAGATACAAATTTCAAGTGCAAGCATGTATGGTATATGAAATTTTTTGTTGACATTGATCTATAAAAAAACCGAACACATTCAACAGAATTGATAAGCAATTTATTTTTCACGAGAACTTGTCTCCTATTCAACGTTTATTTTTCGACAATAGAGAAATAATTTACATTCTTTAACGATTGGCAAAAAATAAGTACTTTAATATTAGGAAACCTAAATTTATGTTTATCTATGATGATAAGTAGTTGTCAAACATAAATTGAGTTATAAAAAAGTTGTATGACTCATCACATAGACAACACAAAATACCAAATAGATCGATCAATAAATACATGATAGCTATTCAAAGGACACAATAAAGGAAATTCCTTACAACTAACAAACAAATTTATAGTTACAAGGATTTTGGAAAAGTCTATAACTTTGTAAATTTATGTAAAACTTAATAATAAAGGAAACAAACAAATTGCATTTAAAGCTTTACAATGTGAAAACAAATATACTTTTATTATTTTATAGATATTATTATCACAGTAAACTCATTCAATCAGTTAACATGACCATAGTCCCTTAATAAAATTTAGCTATTGTAGCTCTTGTAACAACTCTACTATGATACATATAATAATAATTGCATTATATGATACAAAACAGTAAAAAGAAAGAGAACTCTATTAGCAAAGGCTACCAACACTATCACAATCTAAAATACTTTTAGGGACTTACAACCTAAAACTCTTTAAAGATTGCATAGCACAATCAAAAAAATAACCTAAGAATTATTGCGGAA